>NC_138770.1:325417947-325992947 GCF_965119305.1 Pelophylax lessonae | reverse complement strand
TAGAGAGCAGTTGCAAAGGAAGAGAGAGAGAGAGACAGAGAAAAGTGCTAGCTTGGATGACTTTATTGCTTTTATTGTGAAGAAGAGGATGAATTAGTTCAGAGTGGCTGTAACTCCAGGTCAGTGAGAGTTTGATAAAGCTTGTATAATTCTTGTTAGTAATATGTTAATTATTGACGTAGATATCCTGACTATAGTTCTACTTCCAAAAATGCCGTGGGTTATAGTACAGCAGTCCAATCAAATCACAGATTGCCTTGGTTAGATTAATGATAGAAGAATTAAAATATGTTACCCTTGTTTAATGCACTTTGCACATAGTCGTTCAGCACACTCAATAGGTCCCTGACACATAACCTGCAAAGATGCTCTTCATACTTAACACAAAATTCATAAAGATGATTGAGTTTAATATTAAAGAATTGGCAGTCCAGATATTTGTCCACATACAGCAATTGTTACTCCGATAGGCTGTTTTCTATGGGCCATTTGGTGGTGAAAAAGCAGTGAATGATAAGTGAATGAACCATTTATCGCTTTATACATAGCTATGTCCAGAGTTGTATAAAGTACTCGAAAAAAACCCATACTTGAGTAAAAGTACAAGTGCTCAATCAAAAAGTGATTTGAGTAGAAGTGGAAGTGCTTGATCAAAAAGTGACTTGAGTAGAAGTACTAAAGTATTCAACATTTTTTGTACTTAAGTATTGCAAGTAGTTTTTTTTAAAAAATTTGCTACTCAAGTACTGAAAGTAAAAGTACAAGTACTGTGTTATGTAGTTATTAAAGAAAGAAGTCAAAAGTTTATTAAAGTTAAAGTTATTAAAGAAAGAAGTCAAAAGAAGTCAAAAGTACACATGACATTATACACATTTTTTTGAGCTTCATGAAACCTGCCATCTACTATTTTGGCAGTGGTAATTTTTATAAAAGTAACGAGTAACTAAGCAGCACAAAAAAAAAAATATCGGAGTAGAAGTATTGAAATCATCGAAAAAATGTAGTGAAGTAAAAGTGGAAGTAGGAGAAAAAAAATCTACTCTAGGAAAGTACAGATACCGCCTTTCGCTACTTAAGTACAGTAGTGAAGTAGTTCTACTTAGTTACTATACATCTCTGGCTATGTCCCTGTAGGTAAAGATTGGTGTATCTGTGAATAAACAACAATTTCTAATGACAAAACTTACTTTTTTATTTATTTTCAGCTTTGTAACTAAACTGCAAAGCATTCTTTATTTACCTTGAACAATATCATATTTTATAAACCTGTTACTAAAATCAATCATTTACTTCAAGCTTGTGTATTGTACACTGACCGCAAACTATTTTATTGAAATTATAATGCTGGGCATTTTGTCTATTGCTTCTTTAGTCTTATAAAGTCTTGACAGTGTTGCAATATACTCTCTAATGACTTGAGAAAATACACAAGCTGTTTTTTCAATAACACAGTAACAAACTTTGAAATGTGAATGTAATGTCTCGAAAATGATTTAGTGCATGTCTTATTAATGGATATTACTTTCCAAACACGCATTGTGAACAAACCGTGAAGCACACAAAAATATCAATTCAAAAGTCAGTTTTGAAATCCTTCTAAGGGGAAATTGTAAGCTAGAATTACCCTTGTGTAGCACTGCAGATATGTTTTAGATTCAGCATTTGTATCATATTGGTCCAGCGTGATCTGATTTTTAAAGATGAATGACAGGCAAACGGCTAACTACATAGTTGAATAAATTATATGGAATCATTTTAAGTCCTAAAGCAAGCCATAGATGATGCAATTTTTTCCCCATCAACATAGTCAGTGAGAATCCTTCACACGGCTCTATTGTGTTCTGCCAGTGGGGAGCCGGCCTTGCCCGCAGAACACAGCCCACAGTGGATTTAGCCGCCAGCAATAATTGCATGCAAAAAATCCTACAGACTGGTTGTACTGAAGTTGATTTTGACCAGTTAAGTATTTTTTTTTTAAAGTCAGCACAAGGGAAGGTACTTACATTTAATCTGAAGTGTCCCTTGTGCTGGTGCCGCCTGTCATAGCTGAAATTCTCTGTCCTCTGCCCCCTGTAATCTTTCAGTGCTGCAGTAAATAGAAGAGGAACTTTTTTTAATTATTTTTATGTGCCCTGTTTTTTCATCACATTTCCTCAAAAAGAAATGACCTGTTGATCCTGCCATTCATGAGTACTTTCTCCTTCTTGGCGACAATGACCTGCAGGCTCATAGTGCATCTGCAGTGTTGTCACCACAGGGCAAATGCTTGCCTTCTAATAGCTAAGCCATGTTTTACTTACTAGCTGTAAAGTGTAGGCTTAAATCTTAGGTCACGTGACTGTAGCCTTTTCTCTACAGTATCCCAATGCCCAGTTGAGGGCTGGGCAAGGCTGTGAACAGCAGAGTCAATCATCTGATCTTCCCCACCCTGTGGGTCAGGCCAGATGCTTGACTGCATTCTACTCTGAATGGCCTGGAAAGGAAAAAGTTGAATGATGATACTAGGACATGTGATAGGCTGCGGCTTAGCCCAACCTCAGATCCAGGCCATGCTGGGTTTTTGAAAAGAAATGTAATTTGAGGGTTAAAGGATAGTGTAGGGGTCAATATTTTGTACACCGCAATTCACAGCCCCAGAGTGAGTATACAACTTAATGCTGGCAATGGTATACACTCATTGATAAGCACAGCCATGTGACTATACTGATAAATGAGAAGTGCATCTTAAGCTTCTTCAGGTAAGGTGTCCCATGAAAAAAGAACTTCTCATTGGTCAGTGCAGTCATGTGATCACGCTGACTAATGAGCACTTGCTACACTGCCAACATGGGGTATCATGGCTGCTCGGTGCAGGTCTGGACGGTCAAGACATTTTGAGTTAGTTCACCTTTTCATTTTTCAAAAAAATATGATCTTACTCTCTGGTAGACAGAGAACTATAGGTTTACCAGAGAGATCCTGCTCTCTGGTAGACAGAGAACTATAGGTTTACCTGCAGCTCCTCTGGTAAGCAGACAGAGCACAATCTATACTTTCTCACTAGCACCTACCTAGGAGAGTGCTACATAGGCACTACTATAAATGATCAAATATCAATAAAAGGTCACATACTCACTAAATTTTACAAGATACTGGGTGAAAGATTGATTGGTAACCTGGGTGTTATCTGCTTCAGTGCGGTATTTTTTTTTAACCCATGCAGATGTACATCTGTAGAAAAAGAGCAAACATGTGACAATTACCTAGGACAGTCTGCATGCAAATGCATTATGCCTAGAAAAGCCAATTTCTCCAGGCTGATACCCACCCTTTAAGTCATTTTGATATTTGCAGAACTCCCCCTAAGGGGCAGCCCACCAACAACCTCTCTCACCAGCCATGCTCTGCCTGCATTACAAAGAGATGCACAGGGGCCCAGTGATTGGCTCTACAATAAGGTATGCAATGAAAATGGAAATTTTTTTTTTTAGAAATGCATTAGCATGTTCTTGAGAAGGGAATGGAGGATCAAGTGAAGACAAAATATAAACAGATTTAACTTCAGCTTTAACCACTTTACCACCGGAGGATTTTGCTGTCTTCCGTCCAGGCCACTTTTTGCGATTCGGCGCTGTGCGACTTTAACTGACAATTGCGCGGTCGTGCGACACCGTACCCAAACGAAATTTACGTCCTTTTTTTCCCACAAACAGAGCTTTCTTTTGGTGGTATTTGATCACCTGTGCGATTTTTACTTTTTGCGCTATAAACAAAAAAAGAGCGTTTATTTTGAAAAAATAACAATATTTTTCACATTTTTTTATATGAAATTCCCCCCAAAAAAAATGTAAAAATCAAATTTTTTTTAAATTTTTGGCCAATTTGTTTTATGCTACCTATGTTTAGTAAAAAAAATCGCAATAAGCATATTTTGATTGGTTTACGCAAAAGTTATTGCGTTTACTAACTAAGGGAAAGATTTCTGTCATTTTTGGTGTTTTTTTTTTTAACGCGTAATGGCGGTGATCTGCGATTTTTTTTGCGGGACTGCGACATTGCGGCGGACAGATCGGATCCTTGACTGACATTTTTGACACTTTTGGGGGTACCAGTGACATTTCTACAGTAATCAGTGCTATATATATGCACTGTTACTGTAAAAATGACACTGGCAGGGAAGGGGTTAATTTTATTGGAGAGGGAGGGGTTAATGTATGCCTGGTGCTTACTGACGTGTGGGGGGGGAGGTGACTGTGTGACACAAGGACAGATCGAATGTCCAGCTATGCTGAACACTCCGATCTGTCAGTCCCTGTCACTATGGAGATCCGCCCGCTGTGTTTACACACAGCGGGCGGATCTCCAGACTCGATCCCCGACGATCGGGGCAGAGCAGCGGCAATCGCCGCTGCTCCTCCCCTGGCCCGACTCCCGCTGTGAATGAACACAGCGGGAGCGAGCCTCCGGCAGCGCGCGAGCGCCGCCCACAAGGGGCGGAGTCCAGCGACGTAGGTCTACGTCGCTGGACGGGATCGCGGCACTTTGCCGCAGTAGCCTCAATGTGAGCGGGGCTAAAGTGGTTAAAGATTGAGACATGCTTATTCAATGTCTATTGGCAGGCATGTGACACAAGTGGACACAAAGCTTAAAAGACTACTATAACAAAAAATTGTGTATTTTGTTACCTGCATGTGGTTAATATTGGTCTTCTTCGCATTTAAAAACGACAAACAAAAACACAAGGGCGCACCGGCCTAGTGCATTATCCTTACAAAGTTCATTAAAATAATGGAATAAAAATACTCACAAACGAGTTCTTGATAAAGGCATCTCAGACAAAATGTAAAGTCCTCAGCATCGAGATCAAGATTGGATCGTCCCCCGAAGCTGTATAGGCTTACGCGTTTCGAGGCATCGCCTCTTCTTCACATTTGCATGTAGAAAAAATTACAGGGGCTGGGACTAAGTATGACATTTTCAGAGGTGCTTACAACAGTCACATTTTTCACATCTTTGTTTAAAAACATTTTCATCTGGATTTGTTCAGGCAAACCTGGCAGTGCTACAGTTTGTCCTTACCCCTGTCACTTTCATGTTTTCTGGGCAGCTTGTTCTGCACATATAGTAAAGGTTACAAAATATAAAATTAAAAGTATGTGAAATAAAAAATGATTATAACATGTATGTATTAGGTGTATACACTTATCAGAACACAATATTTATTACAATAGTCATTCTTTATATAGTAATCTGGATATCATTTGCCTTTCTACGCAGTGCTGTAGAAATTTGTAAATCACAAAAGAAACTGAGCAAATCTGAAAATATTTTGCCAGATAAAACCATTTACAAGTATTCTTCATCTGTGTGTTTGTCAAAGCTTAAATAGGTATTGGGGTGTCATCACATAGCCATGGAGTGTTTGGCAAATTAAACAGGATGTCTTGTCCCTCTTCAGGAAATAGGAATTTTAAGTGCATCAAATATTCAGCATACAAACCTTTTTTTTTAGTACAAAAAACTGGATCACCTCTTTGTCTAGGTCAAGAAACATGATCCAAAAATCACATACATAAACTGTCATTCTGTTCAACCCTTTCGCTGCCAGTGCCTTTTTATTTTTGTTTTTTTATTTGCACACATGTTACTATGCACATTTAAGGCCTAGTTATCACTTAAAACCCCCATAGCATTATAAGGTATCTGAAAGCAGAGCCCATGTAGAATAAACTGGCAAAGCTGTCATTTGTTATGCCACAATATTTGTGTTTATCAAATCAATATTTCCAGTAAAAAATACACTACTTTTTTTTTTTTTTTAATGTAAAATAAGAATTTGCAATAAGTAAATAGATACCAAGTATGCCAAGCCTTAAAACTGTGCACTCCCGTGATATAGCAAAAAGCTATGGTACCCAAAATGGTCTATATGTGACAATTTAAAAGATCTTACAGCTAATCAATTTAGAGTTAGCAGTGGATGGTGGCCCTGGAATGATTGCTTTCACTCTGGTGTGCATGATAATACCTACAATGTATGGAACAATTATTATCTTTCTTATATGCGTGCATAAATGATGTGCACATTTTCATTTGTATGTACATATACATGGGGGTAGAGGGCTTTTGTTTTTGTTTTGTTTTTCTCTTTTTTATTAGACATTTTTTTTTGTCTTTTTCTAACTTAAAGTGTCACTAAACCCACAACATAAAAAAACTATCAATAAATGCTGTATTAATGCTGTTCATACTCACCTAGTCACTAGAAATGGGCTCAGGCGTGTTCAGGATCCTAGACTCAACCCACCTGTCCGATCCCACCAGGAAGCCGACACTGCACACCGCTAATTACAGGCAGTGAGAGCTGCACAGATCGGGAAATGTCTCACTGCCTGTGATTAGCGGTGTACAGTGTTGGCTTCCTGGAAGGATCGGGCAGGTGGGTTGGGTCTAGGATCCTGAACACGCCTGAGCCCATCTCTACCAGTCACTATGACATTCGTTTTCTGTACCTGGTTGATTTGACTGCTCTTTATATCCACCTTCTGTTCATGTCCCTAATTCCGCTAGGGATTTTGCAGTTGTAGTGCCAATTCTGCACATGCTCAGTTTTCAGTGACTTTCTATGCTGAGCATTTCCTCCCTATCACATCTGAGCAGCTCCAGTGACTATATAGAGTCACACATGTGGGCGTATACACAGTGGTAAATGGCAGCCCACTCCCTCCCTCCTCCTCCATGCCCACTAACCAGCTAAACACAATTGGGGCGGGATACTACATGTAGATTGATGGAGGCATCAACTCCTTCTTATCCTAAGAAACAGGCTGGAGTGGTGTAAGACAGCCTGTGACTGGCAGAAATCTACCCACACCATATTATTTCCACAAATTAATAAAGATTTAATTTCAAATATATATATTTAAATGCCAATTTAAAACAGTTTATTGATATTATTTATTTATTTTTACTCTGTATCGCAAGGGATGTCTTTTTAATTTGAACATGTGACCAGCAGCAGAGGACTAGAAGTTTCCCTGCAGACAGGCTGGGTAAGATCTGGATCATATGACAGCTGTATATTGATTAGAAAAAAGGTGCTTGGATTTTTTTAATCAAAGTAATAACAGTGCCATCAGCTATATAAAGAGATAGAAGCGACAATGTAAATTAACCTCTTCCATACCATGCAATTTCTGGCACTCCGCTCCTACATGTAAAAATCATCTATTTGCTAGAAAATTACTCGGAACCCCCAAACATTAGATATTTTTTTTTTATCAGAGACCCTAGGGAATTAAATGGCGATCGTTGCAACTTTTTATGTCACACGATATTTGCGCAGAAATTTTGCAAACACGTTTTTTGGGGGAAAAAAACAGTTATATGAACCAAAAAAAAAAAAAAACACTAAAATTAGCCCAATTTGTTTGCATAATGTGAAAGATGATGTTACGCCGAGTAAACAGATACCTAACATGTCATGCTTTAAAATTGCGCACACTTGTGGAATGACCCCAAAATTTGGTACTTAAAAATCTCTATAGGCAATGCTTTAAAATTTTTTACAGGTTACCAGTTTAGAGTTACAGTGGAGATCTTGATCTAGAATTGTTGCTCTCACTCTAACGTTCGCGGTGATACCTCACATGAACACATGCGTTCGCTTCCGTGTGCGAGCATGCGAGGACGGGGGCACTTTAATTTTTTTTTATTGTTTATTTTATTTTTATTTTTTATTTTTACACTTTCCGTTTTATTATTTATTTTTTTATCACTTTTATTCCTATTCCAAGGAATGTAAACATCCCTTGTAATAGGAATAGTGAATGACAGGTCCTCTTTATGTGGAGATCTGGGGTCAATAAGACCTCAGATCTCTCCTACAGGCTAGAAAGCCGAGATCAGTGCAGTATTGAAAACTGCCAGGCTGGGTGTGATGTCATCACGTCGCACCTGGGCCTCCGAGAGTCATAGAGACTTGCGGGGACCATCTGGTCCTCGCAGTCTCTATGGTGACACTTCTGCCGGTGGTCGATTCCTTCTCTGGCTCGCTGATCGCACAGGTGAGCCGGTAAAGGCATCGGAGGGTGGCGGATGGGGGGGATGTCCCCTTCCTCCACCTGTAAGAACGATCCAGAGGCTGAACAGCCGCTATGATTGTTCTTATGGTGAAGGGAATTGCCGGCTGAATAAAATGCAGCTGCAGGCATAATTCAGATATCCCCACTAAAAGCCCTGGACATAATATGACATCCAGCGGTATGGAAGTGGTTAAACAGTGTATGTATAGTATCATTTTAACCACTTGACCTCTGGAAGATTTACCCCTCTTCATGATCAGGGCATTTTTTGTGATACGGCACATCATTACTTTAACCAACAATTGCATGGTTGTGTATGTCCTTTTTTCCCCACAAATAGAGCTTTCTTTTGGTGGTATTTGATCACCTCTGTGTTTTTTTTTGTTTGTTTGTTCTGTAAGCAAAAGAAGACCGACAATTTTTAAATAAAAAACAATATTTTTTACTTTCTTCTGTAAAACACATCCAAATAAAAAAATGTAAAAAAACGAATTTCTTCATTAAGTTAGGCCAATATGTATTCTGCTACATACTATGAGCTTGGGGCACATAGTAGGGGATGGGAGCATATTTCTCAGCATGTACAAGTGATGAGGCAGCTTTACAGGAAGCTTCCAATTAGGAGAAAAATTATAATAGGGGGGCAGGAGTTTGTTTACATACTGGTGCCAATACTTACATTGGTGGCAGCAGAAAGGTTAAAATATAACAAAAGCCATTTTTTTTAATTTTAGGTAGTGATGGAAATGGTTAAAACCACCATCAGATTTAGTTTTTGTTTAAAATTTTTTTTTCCTTCATTTCCTGTTTGATAGAAAACAAATCTCTCCAAAATATAGGAATATATCTCATAGACAAAACAAGCAACAATTGCTCTGTGCTTGGCAAAAACAAACAAAAATAGAAATAAGTAGTGCAGTCAATCACACAAGTGTGTTCAATCACCTATAAGCAAAAACCTCAAAGTGCAGCACAACCACAGCCATGCTACAATGACATAATAAGAAAATATAGTATATAATCTCCACATAAATAGTGATAAAACTTAGTAACATACACTATATTGTCAAAAGTATTGGGACGTCTGCCCACCCTTTGCAGCTAAAACAGTTTTAACTCTTCTGGCAAGGCTGTCCACAAGGCTTAGGAGTGTGTCTATGGGAATGTTTAAATTGTAACAAAAGTTCCAGCGCTATCACTGTGGTGGCTGTACTGTAAAGATGTGAATGTTTGACCATTCTTCCAGAAGCGCATTTGTAAGGTCAGACACTGATGTTGAACGATAAGACCTTGCTTGCAGTCTCAAAAACGAATTCATCCCAAAGGTGTTCTATTGGGTTGAGGTCAGTTGAGGTGAGTTATACAGGCCAGTCAAGTTCCTCCACCCCAAACTTGCTCACCCATGTCTTTATGGACCTTGCTTTGTGCACTGGTTCCAATCATTTGTGGAGGAGTTATTATGGTGTGGGGTTGTTTTTCAAGGGTTGGGCTTGGTCCCTTAGTTCCAATAAAGGGAACTCTTAAGGCGTCAGCATACCAAGACATTTTGGACAATTTCATGCTCCCAACTGCGTGGGAACAGTTTGGGGATGGCTCCTTCCTGTTCCAACATGACTGCACACCAGTGCACAAAGCAAGGTCCATAAAGACATGGGTGAGCAAGTTTGGGGTGGAAAAACTTGACTGGCCTGCACAACTCACCTCAACTGACCTCAACCCAATAGAACACCTTTGGGATGAATTTGATCGAAGATTACAAGTCAGGTCTTATTGTCCAACATCAGTGTCTGATCTCATAAATGTGCTTCTGGAAGAATGGTCAAACATTCCCATAGACACACTCCTAAACCTTGTGGCCAGCCTTCCCAGAAGAGTTAAAGCTGAACTTGACTGGCCTGCACAGAGTCCCGACCTCAACCCAATAGAACACCTTTAGGATAAATTAGAACATAGACTATGAGCCTGGCCTTCTCTCCAACACCAGCGCCTGACCTCACAAAGGGGTTCTGAAAGACTCCTTAAGGGGGCTCTCCTCCTATTATTTCTGTGACATGTGTTTCATCATATTTTTAACCCTTTTTTAGTAAAATAAGTTATTTGAGATACTGCAGTATGATGGTCTTCCCATTCTTTTTATGCATTTATGTTGATGGGAGTTCTGCTATCTAAAGAGAGCATATACACCAAATGAGTGTGGCTGAAAAAATTTGTGGATTGACACCAATAATTGGTATAAGCATGTTTGGCGTTACCATTGTGTAGGTCTAAATGTGAGGTAAGGGGCCAGAGTGTGAGGTGGCGGTACACTGAAGTGCAAGAGTGGAGGTTTTGGAGCACTTCCTTCATGCAAGACCCTGCTGGTTTTTATTTATGATTGCTTTGAGAGAGCATTACATATATATGTTACTTTGAAGACTTGTGCAAAAAAAGACATTGAATGTGACACTATTATTTAAAAAATATTCACGTATTGTATTTTTCTGTATAGGTATATATGTTACTAAGCTTTATTACTACTTATGTGGAGATTATCACTATATTTTTTTATTATGTCATTGTAGCATGTTTGTGGTTGCGCTGCACTTTAGTTGAGGTTTTAGCTCTCATAGACAGTTGTCTCCACAACAAGTGTCTCCAGCTGAAGATTTCCCCTCTATTCCTGTTCTGGAGACAACTCAGAATTTCGGATTTACCATCCCTTTCCACTCCAGTTGACAGTGGTAATTAAGACAAATACAGATGGTGAATCTTCAAAGTGGCGATACAGACAACAATTACAATTTTACAGTTGTTTTATTGCTTCACCAGTCTATCCACAACTTGAAAAACTATTAAAAAACTAGAGCAGAAAATAATTTGAAGTGAATGTTGCTTCTTTTCTGTGCATTTTTTTTACACATAGAAAGTCATATTGCAAAACAGAAATTGGTACTGTTCACAGCTCTGTGTTATAGCAAGGTTCAGAGAAAAGTCCCACAGTCCAAATGATGTGAGAACAAACTTGCCCTTTACCAATAGTGCTGTGGGAAGCCATGGATCATGCTATAGCATAATTAGGGTCTTACTTCACACCATTTATCTCTGCACTATATCTATGTCTTTTGTATAGTTCAATGTCATCATAGCCAGGAAGGGGCACCTTTTTATCTACCTGTGCTCTGTAAAACACACTAGTTACAAGCTGTATTGGGTCCAATATCCTCTTTTGTCTTCTTTTGTGATACAAGTTACAAGCTGAAATAAAAAACCTGATACAGTACTTCATGACTTTGGACAAAGACAACTGTGCTATTAGGTTATATTCTTGAAAATGTATCTCCTGTGCTGGCAAAATCTCAGCTAGACCCTAAATGGCTGCTGTGTGCAACAGATCCATTGTCCTATTTAGCAATACCCGTGGGATATATTTTGGTGGCCGGTAAAGAATACTCCTTTATGGAGATATGTCAGTAATGTGCATAACAAAAAGAAACAGTCAGCATTTATGGGTGTGCTAGTTTTTTATGTGTCTTGATTAGTTAAAGCGGAGTTCCGCCTCCCCCTCCCTCTCCAAAAGTTATAAGTCAGCAGCTACACATACTGTAGCTGCTGACTTTTAATATTAGGACATTTACCTGTTCTGGAGTCCAGCGATGTTTCCATCAGCTGTCGGGTGCTGCCGCCGCCATTGCCGGTAAGGGAACCCGGCAGTGAAGCTGTGTGGCTTCATGGGCAGGTCCCTACTGCGCATGCGCAATGCGTGCTGCCCATTCCTATTGGCTCGGCGGCGGAGGAGGGAGGAGGGGGTTGAACTTCCAAGGGATGGCGCCGCAGCGCCATATCCTGGAAGTGGGAAAGGGTGCCTGTCAAAAACAGGTACCATTTCCCCCCTCCCCCCTGAAAGGTGCCAAATGTGGCACCGGAGGGGGGGGGAGGGAAAGAAAAGAGTGGAAGTTCCACTCCCGCTTTAAAGTGACATCAAACTCTGCCTTAAAAAAATGTACTCAAGTATGTAAAACACCTTCTATTACTCTCAGCCTCCTCCAAATCTCAATTTTATTTTACTACTGTGATCCAGATTTCTGTTAGAGGGTGGCAACATTTATTTTTCATGTTACCAATGTAAGTATGTGGAATGTGGAGTGTAGCCCCTCTATCTTACTCACTCCTGAGATGGACTAGGAACTAGTGTTCATAGATTATTGTGAATGACCGCAACTAATGTTGCACTGCTTGTTCCAAACAAATCAAAATGAGGAGAAAAGGAGCCATTTGGAAGCTCACGGAGGACATTACAAGGAGACAGAAATAAGTATTATGAAACAATTTCATAAAAAATAGATTTACAGTGCCGTTAGGTAGTGGAAATGCATGGATTATTTTTTGAGAACAAGGATATCATTTAGTGTCATTTTACCAGCCAGGACATTGCTTAGCATAGCTGGTAAATGATTGAGTTTTTAGGCATGAATTTGTAACAGCAAGTATAGAATAATCAAAGTTCTGTTTTTCTTACGTACAGTACATTCTATGGGCTTACTTTAATGTATCTTCACCTTCACAAATCATTGTTATGTTTTCATTGTAGTGCTAATTGGACTTAGTTATGCATGATCACACAACACACAGAATGGACTGATCTCCTAACTGCTGGCCATTGTAACAGCATCACAGCACAATTAAGTCACTGCAACAAAAATGTACAAGAGACTTAGCTAATTTGCTGATTCTTCACAGCCTAGAATGTTGGATTGTTTCATCAAATCTATAACCCACATATCACCATACTTTGTCTAGTAAAAAGCATATAACTGGCTTATTTGATAAACAACAAAGTCTATGGTTATAACAAGCAGCAGGCTTCTTATTTCACTTTTGTGACTTCTGTAAAATAAATCCAGATTTCTGCGAGTTGTAGAATTTTGGGCATTATCGTAGCTTTTTTTAGCCATCTCTCCAAGAATTTAGGCAATGTATTGCAACAGCAAACATCTGTAGGTTGGCAGGCCATACTAGGGCAAGCAATAAAATCTTCCAAATACCAGTTGCACGGTTTGCAAGTCCTTGGTAAAGCTGAGCTCTTGGGGTTAAAAAAATCTTGTACAGTAGAGCTTTAAGCCTAGTACACATGCAACGAATTTCCGCCGACCGGTCATCCATCTTTTGTCCAGAGTGGTGTTTTGTTGGTTGGAATGTGCTCTAGACTGCACACGAATTTTGTCGACCGACAGAA
The DNA here is from genome assembly GCF_965119305.1 of Pelophylax lessonae. Taxonomy (NCBI): domain Eukaryota; kingdom Metazoa; phylum Chordata; class Amphibia; order Anura; family Ranidae; genus Pelophylax; species Pelophylax lessonae. The sequence goes on along the minus strand of NC_138770.1, from coordinate 325,979,672 downwards.
TTCTACTTCAGAAGTGATGTCATGTGTTGGTTTGCTTTCTTTGTGTTCTTTCTTCTCTGAGCATGCCCTGTCTTGCTCATAAGATTTTTCCCTGTCGAAATCTGTACTGACTGCACGAAAATCGGACGTGTTTTGACGGAGGACAAAAATTTTATAGCCTGCACACCAGGATTTTTTCAGCCGAAAAGTCGGAGTCGGTTGTCAGAAGCATCATACTAACAAGCCGAAAATCGGTGGAACGGTTGTTGGACAAAAATTCCCGGCCGAATTTCGACGCGTGTGTACGAGGCTTTAGGGAGAAGAGTTGAGTGCCAGCTGATGGTGGAGCAAGTGATAAGTTAACCACTTGCCGACTGCCGCACGACTATTTACGTCGGCAGTCAGCCCCTCACAAGGCTACGTCGCTAGCCTGTAAGGGTTTTGGGAGCGAGCGTGCGCCACCGGATGCGAGCTCCCGCTCCTGCTCGGTCACGGACCCCCCCGCGCGTGTGCCCGGCGGACCCGATGTCCGCCGGGCACTCGCGATCGTCCGTGACAGTGGGAGAAAGGCAGGCGGCTTTGTTTACACTAGTAAGTTAGTTCTCCCTGTGTATGAATGGTGATCAAACGGTTCTACTATGTAGGACCGTTGATCACTGTTCTTACACAGCAAGCCACAGCCAATCACAGTTAGAAACACGCCCCTAGGACACACTTAACCCCTCCCTCTCCAATACAGTTAACTCCTTCACTGCCAGTGTCATTTTTACAGTAACAGTGCATATGTATAGCACTGATTACTGTAGTAATGTCACTGGTAACCCCAAAAATGTCAAAAATGTCAGTCAAGGGTCCGATCTGTCCACCTCAATGTCACAGTCCCGCAAAAAAAATCGCTGATCGCCGCCATTACGCGTTAAAAAAAAAACAACAAACATGACAAAAATCTTTCCCTTTGTTAGTAAACGCAATAACTTTTGCGCAAACCAATCAAAATACGCTTTTTGAGATTTTTTTTACCAAACATATGGTAAAAAAAAATTGGCCTAAATTGTTAAAAAATTTTGATTTTTACATTTTTTTGGGGGAATTTCATATAAAAAATGTGAAAAATATTGTTATTTTTGCAAAATTGACGCTCTTTTTTTGTTTATAGCGCATGATCAAAAAAATCGCACAGGTGATCAAATAGCACCAAAAGAAAGCTCTGTTTGTGGGAAAAAAAGGACGCCAAATTAGTTTAGGTACAGCGTCGCACGACCGCGCAATTGTTTGTTAAAGTCACGCAGTGCCGAATCGCAAAATAGGCCCTGGTCAGGAAGGGGGTAAAATCTTCTGGGGCTTAAGTGGTTAGGTAAAAGTCCATTTTCTTGGTACCCTAGGCATAATGATCATAATGAACTGTGGTGCAGGGGGAAAAAACCACACAATTTTTTTTTTTTTTGCTGTTTTGCTTTTTTTGCTGTTTTGCTGGAGTACAACTTTAAATCTTAAATGTTGCCTTGTATTTTGACCAAGCACGAGCACAATTTTGCTAAATGCTGACACATTAGGATTTTGGGATTTCAAGGCTGTCACAGTATACTATTGCATTACAAAAAAAAAAAAAAACTTGATTAAACCCTTAAGGATGAAAGGGTTGTTCTACATGGACCTACAGGGTGCTTTTGCTGAATAAGGTTTATGAAGAATTAAGAAATTATGTTATTAATGTGTAAGCTTGTGGTTTTTACAATGGCAGTGCATGTAACATAGATGGGCTCCGTTGGCACCTGATATACCAATGGCTGGAGGGAATGAATAATGCCTTGGTGCCCTTCTGGATTCTAATGGAGAAATAACAGTTTAAAAAGATAACAAATTGATATGAAATTAAATTAACCCATCATAATTTTCCTTTAAACATGGCCTAAATGATTGCCATTTATACACATAGTTACTTTTACCTCCATGCCAGGAAATCGATACATTCTTTCCACTTATACTGTGTATAATGTGAAATACAATTTATATTATAGCACTGCATGGTATTATATAGTATATCTAGTTTATAATCATTTAGAATTATCAACATACAAAATGACCAACTCTTTGGCCAATTGTTTTCTGAATTTAGGGCCAGCACTGAGCTGTTTTTGCCATAAGCCAAGTTGATTTTTTTTTTCTAGAACCTACAGGAGAGGTATGAGATGAGCTTGGTCCTCTACCCCATGGACTGTCACCTGCTTGCTTCTGCCATAGACAAAGACAGGAATTCAGAATGTGCAATTCTGTGCAGCTGTCTTATGGCCTGTGTTGGTGGGCAAATGCGTCTTTCTATCAACCTACAACCTTAAAACACTTTGGAGATCATTAAAAAATATAGCTGCATTTGACCTGCAGTTGACCTTCTTTTAAGCTGCATCAACCTGCTTTTGTAGTTCCATGCACTTTTATGGGTAAAAAAGAAGCAGTTGACACAGGTTAGATGAAAAGTCCAGCAAAGCATGTTATAAAATGTATGATTTATGTTTTTCAGTGGTGCTTTTGGTGGCACACTTCTGGCATAATAACTTGCAACCTTAATGTGGTCATTTACAATTACAGAAAGGTATGGCTGTTGTGGCCTGGGGAATAGCTCAGTGGTAGATGCATTGTTTAGTGAGCTTCATGTCAGACGGGACTGTGTTTAACAACCTCCTTCCCAAGAAAATTACTTAGAACCCCTAAACAATATATATATTTTTGTATCAGAGACACTATAGAATAACATGGTGTGTGTTGCAATTTTTTATGTCACACGGTATTTGCGCAGCGGTTTTTAAAACGCAATTTATTTTGAAAAAAAAAAAAAAAAACACATTTATGAATAAAAAAAAAAAAAAATCAGTAAAGTTAGATCAATTTTTTTGAATAATGTGAAAGATGATGTTACACTGAGTAAATAGATATTGTCACACTTTAAAAATTGCGTCTGCTCATGGAATGAGAGCAAACTATGGTGCATAAAATTCTCTATAGGCAACGCTTTAAACGCCTTTACAGGTTACGAGTTTAGAGTGGCATAGGAGGTCTGGTGGTAGAATTATTGCTCTTGCTCTGACGTTCCCAACAAAACCTCACATGTGTGGTGCGATCACCATTTACATATACGTGCGGGAGCTACATATGGCATTTGCATTTGTGCGTTAGCACGGTGGCATGGGGGTGCCTTAATTTTTTTTTTATTTATTTATTTTATACAAAAAAAAAACATTTTTAAAAACTTTAAAACATTTTTTTTGTAAAAACTTTATTGCTTTCACAAGGGTTGAACAACCCCAAATCTCTCCTCTGGCTCCCCTTGCCACTGATCAGAATGAGATCAGTCAGATCAGCTGCTTCCCTGGCTGATGATGGCCAGGTAAACAAAGGGGCGGAAACAGAAGTGACTAATACTCGTCGCTCCCGATTTCCAGGGTCACAGAACAATGTCAGTTCCTCTCTCTCTGTTCCAGGCAGCCATCACCACCGACCTCATTGCTCCCGGCCTCCGCAATGGGACCAGAGAGCCTGGGAGAGGCGGCAGCAGGTGGGGAGTGGGACCCCCTTCCGTGACCCGCAGAAGTTATCGAGTGGCTAATTAGCCACTCAGATCACTTCTGCTTTGTAGAGAATCACTGACTACAAACAATAATACCAGGATGATGCCTGTAGGTGCAGGCATCATTGCTTTATAATCACTGAAACCCAAGGATGTACGGGTACGTCCTTGGGTGGGAAGTGGTTAAGAGCCCGGTAGCCCACTTTTATTAAACAGCAGAAGACAAAACAAAATTCCAACATAAATTTTCCAATGCAGGGGGGTCTTCCAGTAAAATATACATGATTGAAAAATGCCAGGCCAACTGGTCAGCAGTACATCCACTCTGTTTTGGCCGCTGGCTATTCAGACTCTCTCAGCCTAGGAGACAGCACCTTGCCGTTCAGGCCCCACATAGCCTCTTGACAGGATTTTCCCAGTACCTCAGCTTGCTCCCTCCAGAGACTTTTCAATTCCCTCCAGCCCCCCCCCTCCCCACCCCCTCAGCTTCTTCAGTCTCTCAGACCCACTCTTGGTCTCCCAGACTCTTGTATCTGGCCAGACTTTCCTAGTGCTTGGGCAAGGTGTTCTCACAAGGATTTCAGCCTCCAACAGGGACACCCTGGTCTTCTGACAGTGCTCTGTCTCAAAAAAGCAGCAACTGCTCCAACTTTCCACCTCCACCTCCACCTCCACCTGCAATTCTTAGCAGACCTTCATTATAAGGGCTTCTGTGTTCTGTGTACCTAGGAACACACTCTTCTGATTATCCACAAAACCCAGACACTGGTTTGGAGTTTTCTTTCCTCCCAAGTCACTTTGAAATTTCGAAAATATGGAGCCCCAACCAGAAATACCAAACTCCAGAGAAAGCTGCAAAAACTGTTTTCTCAACTCAAAATTAATGCTTCATAGCCCTGCACTCTGCAAAGATGCGAACCCTCTGTCCTTTTCCTGACCAACTTCACAGTGACAGAGGCTCGCCCTATCACACTGTATAGAGGGAACTTTTAATATCATTAAACTTTTATTTCAATAGGATCATTAAGTGATTGCAAATGCTGGAACATGTCATACTTGTCTGCTCCTTGCAATGGTTTTGCAAAGAGCTGCCCCAATCCTCCTCTTCTCAGGTCCCCCACTGGTGCTCCTGGCTCCTCCCCTCCATCGATGAGGAGGGAGAGAGCAAAGAAAGATGCTGCTCTTGTGCAGCAGGTGTTTTAGCTTACTGCAGAGAATACAGTAAGGTAAAAACCTTCTGCCTTTAGAACAAATTCAATTGCACCTTTTAGATTTTAATGTTTCAATGAAGTAAAGATGCATTTTAAAAAAAAAAACTATTTGTTTTCTTTCAGTATTTTTTTTTCAGTCATAGTTCGCCAAACTATTGTTAATCGACGCTTCCCTGGCAACATGCTGGGGACGAAGTGTTAGAGCACAAATCTGGATCTCAGTAATAACTTGTATCCTCTACACAATACTCCAATCAACAACTCTTCTCAGGGAGCTGGAGTATTGTTGATAAGAGCACAGCAGTTTTGAGTGTGCAGGGGGTATGTGAGACCGTGAGATCTCGTCTGCTGCTCTCTCACAGAACACATACCAGTCTCTGGTATGCTGCCAGGAAAGAGCTGCTATAAAATGAATGGTACACCAAGCAGTACTAATGTTTACAACAATATGAGTCCAAGGACGAATGCCCGGAAGGCAAGCAGTCTGCATTCCAAGTATTTTACAGTTTACTTTACAGTACTAGTGGCCTTAAATGCCATCCAACCGCAGCAGCTGTCAGCCTTTCATATAATTTCCAGGCTACAAGCAGCAGGGCTGGATGGTGCACCTGTGCTTTACACCCGCACCTAAATGCTGGAGTTTTAATGCATCAAGCAAATTTCCAAGTGTGCATGAGCCCTATGGAAACAGTGTGAGAATCTGCATTGCTCCCCTAGTTTTAATAGCTGGAAAGACAGCTCATAGGCCACTAGGAAAATTGAAAAACTGATGCTATTTCTAGAGGGATCAGTCTGAGACAAAAATTAGAGTATAATCTCTATCAGTACATCTCAATAGATAGCAAAATTAGATATTGTGGTTACAAGTCATTATGATATTTAGAATGGTGTGTTGAATAGTTTCAGAGCTTATGCAGGTGTAATGATGTCTCCCACTTTCATGTGACAGTGTTCAGTGTTGGCCATTGGTTGATTAGGCCTCAGCACTGCAGCATGTGAGAGGGTCACGTGCTTCCCCATTCCTGAGTTCACTGCAGCAAGGGACAAAAGAGCAGTTAGTTTGGGTGTTAGCAAGAAACTGTCACTTTTCCCTGAATGGACAAAGTATCAGAATTTCTTTACTAACCTAAATCTATCTTGTTTTCTTTCTCTGCTTGCTTCATATGCATTGTGCTAAATATTTTATTAGAATATTGGCTTCCTAGTGAGAAAAATCAAGTAGCTGCTTGTCATTTACGGTTTTAAGAATTATAGCCAAATTTCAAGTTTACCTCATATATTTTACTGCACAAACTATAGAAGAACATTTGATTCCCATAACTGCCATGTTGTCACCAGAGACCAATTCATCTAGCTGCTCACAAATATTTCCGAAATAAGAAATGTGATTTTATAGTCATAAATCAACTTCAACAATGCTGCATGGCTATTCAAAATGCATATTTAAGTGTATAATGATTAAAATACTGATTTACAATTAACTACTTCAAATAAGAGTCTTTCCATATTCACTTTCTAAAAATGCCTGCAAAATTGCAGAAGAAATAGTATTTACTACACAACCTTATGATTGTTTAAAGTGATCCATTTTAGTACTTTTTTATGAGAAATCAATCTTCTCTTGGTTGTCGAGTGTCAATAAATTCTAGCATTAGTTATAGGAATGTTTGCAAAGCACTTTAAAGCTGCACAAAGACTTTGTTGTCCAAAGGCGGAAAACAATGACTATCAAAGAAGAAATGTGAAATTTCTTTTTGCTAAAAACTGTTTGGCAAGTTACGACTGCTGTCTTATAATGTGAACCAAAGCGTTGCACCATCTACACATTACATATTCTCCTTAATTTTGTTGCACATTGTTCAGTTTAATTGCTTGGTATGAGAGACTATTTCTTACTTATTAAAGCATAGTTTCTACAGTTAAGCACCTACCTTTGTGAAAGCTTTGAAGTTCTCGGATTGGCCTATCACTGTCACATGGAGTAAGTCAAGTGAAAGTGCCAAGTGTTTTCAGTACAGGCTCAATGGAATGTTGTAACAAACAAGCACTAGTCACTTCTTCAATTTGATTGCTTAGTTCATGTGATGTATCTGCTTAAACACAGACCATAGATTTGACCAATCCTAGACACTTATTCAAGAATCATTCTACTCCTTATATCATCAGTGTGGCACCACCATATGTCCTGCTTGCATAAAGGTTTTTTCCTACTTGTGGTCCCCCAAGCTGCACCCACATACCTGATTTTTCAGCTGTGCCTGCCCTGTGCTGACTCCAGTATGCGCTCTATACATAAACTACTGAAAAAGTAGGTGACCTAGATGTATTAGAGAACTGCAGTAGAGAAAGGGGTCGGCCATCTAGAAGGTGGTATCCTCCCTGCTATGTAAATAACAGGAATAGATTGGCATGTAAAATATCTGTGTATATATATATATGTAGCCCTGCCCCCTTGGGGGTGGCTTGTTGCATGGGCCTACTCGTCCCCTCTTACACCCTGAGCCTGCTCCAACCCATCTGACACTATCAGTTCTGTCATAGTAAATGATTGAGACCACAAAGGTTGTAGCGAATAAACAATTTACTGCTCTTTTAGTTTTTAAGTAAAATCAGAGTAATCAAACAGAAATCAGAAATAACACAATCATTGCAAATGAGAAAGAATCCTGAGTTCTGAGCCAAAGATTTATGCCTTTTTTCTCAGCACTCAGGATCCAGAACACAGGCCACACATACATACACAAACAAATGTGTATGTATGCTAAGAGGATAGTGTTCCAACAGTGAGCAATACTTTAATTAATAGATATGGTTTGAGAGTGACTGCAGATAAAGTTATTATGCTAAATGACCTAAATGTAAAATAAACAGTGTAATGCTATAATATCAACTTAGCAGAGTGCACTATGTATACTGATGGGGGCCCCCTTTAAGATGAACTGCAAACGTCTCCTGGAAAGTGAGGCCTCACTTATCTTCACCGGCAAGGAATCCCACAATCTAAGAAAGTATTTGTAATCCAACAAAGGAAGGGATGTTGAACTATGTTCCCCAATGCAATAACAGTTGTAATCCACAGAGAGGCAAATACAGTTTATCCTGCACGTCACCACAGATTAACAGCCTAGAACTGGATTGATGGCTTAAGGCCTGATGCACCCACCTCGCACTATATTTGTATTGGCAGTGTCCAGTGGTTTGACTAAGTGTCAGTAAGGCCTTAATAAAGTACACAATCTATATGCCCTTTCCAGAATCAGTCTAGGTCTGTATTGTAAGAGAGATGTAGATACTGGATGTCTCTCACCCAAACCGGGAGATCCATTTCCCTCTGTGATCAGGCCCCACTCTCATCAGCGTCTCCGTCTGCCTGTGACTACATCTCCCATAATGCCGAAGTCACTGTCTTGCAAAGCTTTAATAATAATAACAACGTGAACAACATATATATATATATATATACTGTATATATGTATCATGACATGGGGTAATTAGCTCTTGTGGTAGTTACAGTATACAGTGAATCCAGGGATTATATTTAGGGGCCTGTAGCCAACTTTTATTAAAACAGCAGAAAGCAAAATAACAGTCTAACATAAAGTTTCCCACGCAGGGGATCTTTTCCAGCTTTAGTAGAATACAAACACCAGAAAATGGCGAGCCACCTGGATCATAAGTTCACTCAGCTTCAACTGCAGTACCACGCCTTACCTCTTACCAGTCTCTCTAATTGTATTGTCCAGCTCTCCTGAAAACTGGGCTCTCTAGCCTTTAGTCACAGTGCCCGGCTGCACAGCAAATATGTGGCCAGCAAATGTACACTCTTATACAAGCTGTACACTCAGTCACTACTTTACATTGTAGCAAAGTGTTGTTTCGTATATATACACACACTGCATTTCATGTGTGTATTTAGCTGTTGGCCTGCTAGGGTTCAAATGTAAGAGGTATTGGTGCACCACATTATGCTTGAAACAATAACTCTACAAACCATTTAGGCAATAATAATACTAAATGTTTAAATTAATAGTTTAAATAATTAATTAGGCAACCTTTACTTGGCTCCATGCTACTAAAGGAGTTATAATGCAGCAGGTGATCAGACGGACAGGTGATGAGCAGCTGCTAGGAAGCTGCTGGAAGTCACGTCAAAGCTAGATGATCAATATTGTTCTCTAAATAGTAAATTCTAATTAAAGTGTACTTAAGTAATACAGTATGTATTATTATTCTATAATTTATCTTTAACACTTTGCACAAGTTTATCTCGTATGTCCCTAGGTGAATGACCTGCATCATCTGTAAATTATGTTAATTTTGAACAGTTATGGAATGCTTATAACACCATTGAGTAAGTGGCTCCAGTAATTTATATTCACGGACAGCTTCACCGTGTCTAACATAATATTTTACATACGGCTGCACTTACATTTTTATTTAATATGACTGTCCCTTTTGGGTTTTCCTGCTGCACTATCATAAATTATCAACATAATTTGGCATTCTTTTGTTATTGTGCATTAACATCTCATGGTAGACTTGCCCTTAAACTGAACCATGGTGTAAAGTTATGTTAATTAAGCATGCCAGAGTGCAAACTAAATCAATGGTACAGGTTTACTCACAGTTGAATACTTTAAGTCAGAGAAAACCTGAATTCAAATCAAGTACCCACATTTCAATTAAGTTGCTTGGTTGATCATTTGTTTCCAATTTTGTAATTAGCAACCCAGATTGGTGTTAACATTATAAGTATAAATTAGGTTAAAATAGATATATCATGGCTTAGATGCCAATGTTGCTTTATGTTTGGTTTAAAAAAAAAAAACATCAGGTAAATCCAGATTTGCTTGAAAGGAAAACAATGATAAGCCGACTGCTTTGAGTGAGTAGCCAGAACATATTGTAGTATATACAGTATGTACATTTAGAAATTACCTCTGCTTGTTTGCCTATATACAACTTCAAATGAGGCATTCTAATATTGATTCTTTTTTTTTTATACGGATTTATTTCTGTTAATTTACATAGAAAAGTTGGATCCTTCAATTAGGCCCTACGATTCCTCAGCTCCTGCTGGTGCATCTCCACCCTTTGTATTTTTGGTATACAGTGGGTACGGAAAGTATTCAGACCCCCTTAAATTTTTCACTCTTAGTTATATTGCAGCCATTTGCTAAAATCATTTAAGTTCATTCTTCTTCCTCATGAATGTACACATAGCACCCCATACTGACAGAAAAACACAGAATTGTTGACATTGTTGCAGATTTATTAAAAAAGAAAAACTGAAATATCACATGGTCCTAAGTATTCAGACCCTTTGCTCAGTATTTAGTAGAAGCCCCCTTTTGATCTAATACATCCAGGAGTCTTTTTGGGAAAGATGCAACAAGTCTTTCACACCTGGATTTGGGGATCCTCTGCCATTCCTCCTTGCAGATCCTCTCCAGTTCTTTCAGGTTGGATGGTAAACGTTGGTGGACAGCCATTTTTAGGTCTCTCCAGAGATGCTCAATTGGGTTTAAGTCAGGGCTCTGGCTGGGCCATTCAAGAACAGTCACGGAGTTGTTGTGAAGCCACTCCTTCGTTATTTTAGCTGTGTGCTTAGGGTCATTGTCTTGTTGGAAGGTAAACCTTCGGCCCAGTCTGAGGTCCAGAGCACTCTGGAGAAGGTTTTTGTCCAGGATATCCCTGTACTTGGCCGCATTCATCTTTCCCTCGATTGCAACCAGTCATCCTGTCCTTGCAGCTGAAAAACACCCCCACAGCATGATGCTGCCACCACCATGCTTCACTGTTGGGACTGTATTGGACAGGTGATGAGCAGTGCCTGGTTTTCTCCACACATACCGCTTAGAATTAAGGCCAAAAACTTCTATTTTGGTCTCATCAGACCAGAGAATCTTATTTCTCACCATCTTGGAGTCCTTCAGGTGTTTTTTAGCAAACTCCATGCGGGCTTTCATGTGTCTTACACGTAGGAGAGGCTTCCGTCGGGCCACTCTGCCATAAAGCCCCGACTGGTGGAGGGCTGCAGTGATGGTTGACTTTCTACAACTTTCTCCCATCTCCTGACTGCATCTCTGGAGCTCAGCCACAGTGATCTTTGGGTTCTTCTTTACCTCTCTCACCAAGGCTCTTCTCCCCCGATAGCTCAGTTTGGCCGGACGGCCAGCTCTAGGAAGGGTTCTGGTCATCCCAAACGTCTTCCATTTGAGGATTATGGAGGCCACTGTGCTCTTAGGAACCTTAAGTGCAGCAGAAATCTTTTTGTAACCTTGGCCAGATCTGTGCCTTGCCACAATTTTGTCTCTGAGCTCTTCAGGCAGTTCCTTTTGACCTCATGATTCTCATTTGCTCTGACATGCATTGTGATCTGGAAGGTCTTATATATAGACAGGTGTGTGGCTTTCCTAATCAAGTCCAATCAGTATAATCAAACACAGCTGGACTCAAATGAAGGTGTAGAACCATCTCAAGGATGATCAGAAGAAATGGAAAGCACCTGAGTTAAATATATGAGTGTCACAGCAAAGGGTCTGAATACTTAGGACCATGTGATATTTCAGTTTTTATTTTTTAATAAATCTGCAACAATGTCAACAATTCTGTGTTTTTCTGTCAGTATGGGGTGCTATGTGTACATTCATGAGGAAGAAGAATGAACTTAAATGATTTTAGCAAATGGCTGCAATATAACAAAGAGTGAAAAATTTAAGGGGGTCTGAATACTTTCCGTACCCACTGTAGATGACCTGGGCTCTGTGCTTGGACACCAACTTAATCAGGCCTTTGTTGAGCAGCTCCTGGAGGGCAGCCCTGGCCAGTGAGCCTCTGATCTTCAGCCTCTCAGACACCACAGCTGGAGTAATGAGTTTGTAATTGGGAACTTCTTTACACAGCTTGTCATACGTGGCTTTGTCAAAGAGCACAAGGTTGTTAAGCTTGTCCCTCACTTTTCCTTTTGACCACTTCTTCTTTTTGGCCTTGCCTCCAGACTTATTGACTGGGTCCTTATCCTTCTTGGCAGACTTGCCAGCATCCTTCTTTTTCTTGTCGTCTTTAGGTGGCATGCTGCTGCTGTCTCAAAGATGTCGGACAGAAAGGAAGAGGCACCTCTAGAACAGCTCAGGAATTCTAATATTGATTCTGAATGTCAATTTATGTAATTGGAGTAGCCAATTTAGATTTTCCAGCATGCTAACCCTCTCTTTTTTACAAACACTAAAATATAATATATGGAATCTGGTATGTTTGCATTACATCTAAGGACTATTTTAGTCAACATCACTTATCTTTTTGTTGTCATAGATAAACTGAAGTCACATTGCGACCATTGACCTTTGACTTCCATGGCAAAAAGCTGGACAGCCACAATGCAGATTGGAAAAAAAAATCACAGATTCCTTTATTCATGCTTTGTATTTTAACTTTGCCAAATTGTGGTATGCAATAGCCAGAAATTGCTGGTCTCAGGATGAGCATATATCATCCTTCAAGACCAGTTCTTTGAACTTTTACTCAGCCTGACATTAAGAACCTATTTTTGACATTCACATATACAATAACTACATGTACCTAACACCTCTTCGGACCTATGAACTATCATGTCATTCTTATGGTTAGAAATTCCTTTTAACTTATACTGTGTAAAAGGAGAATCTCACACAGAGACATTGACATCTGTCTCCTATACCAAGTAATGGATCAGGGACAATGGAAAGTAAAATTAGTTCAGCATCTCCCTCACACTGTTGTGACATTGCAAGGCAGTGATATGCAGCAATTTCAGCTTTCCACATAAATCAGTGTTTTCTGGGTCCCTCAAGCAGGGCAAATAACATCTTTCATCATAGAGATCAGAGTTCAATCAAAACAATCCATGGTTAAGAAAACCCTACCTGAAACATATGTTAATAAAATGCATCAAGCCTCAAAAGGCATCTCATCCATTGTTTCTTCTCTTCACTTCAGTGGTATATCCACATATCATAAAAAAACTAAATGTAGGACAGAGAACAAATTGACCAAATTTGTGGATGATAGAGCTGTTAATAGCCTACAGTTACAGGATCCACTGTTGATTTAGAGAGAATTACACAAAAACACATACTGAAGTTAAACATGCTAACTACAGGATTTTCTCGTAGTAATAAGGTAATTATCTGAATGTTAAAGTACGAACATGGTATCTTAGGTATAATATTTACTTTATTCTTTAAAGCAACATTGCCTAATCAGTTGAAACTGAAACTCTTAACGTTTCCTCATAATTGAAATCTAGTGATGAGTGGATTGATTTAAAAACCCAGTGAAACAGAAAATCTATTAATGTAGCTTCCTCTCTGCTATCCATGCTGCATGCTGTTTGGAAAAAAGGTCAGTGTAAATACCATTTTTGAATCAGTTTTGGTGTGGTCATGTGATCTGTAAGCACCAACTCCCTTGTGTGAGTGAGCACCTGCTACACAAATGGGAGGGAGCGTTGAGAATAGGTGGATTGGTTGGAACAATGGAAGCCGGCTACAGCTTAGCGATCATGTAACCACTCCGAAGCTGATAAAAAAACATATTTACAGACATCAATAAAAACTTGACATTGGTTTTAAACCTTCCCTATTCTAACAAGAACTAAGTAAAAATGTATCTATACAAACAATTTAAGTCTTTTATCTACAAAACCACTCAAATCCTTCCTCATCATCAGTTAAGCTAGGTTCACAACTAAGCGGGTGTGGAAAGGCGTGAAGTTGAAAAAAACTGAGTGCTGCAAAAGCAGATGTGTGGGGATGACATTATTCCTTAGTATGTACTGTGGTTTGACTGTGGCCGCATTTTTGGAAGAGGCGCAAGGACCTTGTCCCTGCATTTTCCGGAGGTACAGCAGCCCATTCAATTGAATAGGCTTCTGTGCCCAAGCAGATGCAGCCTCTGGAAACCACCATGAGGTATGGACCAAGATATGAACCAGACCTTAATGCAGCTCCTCCCCCATCCCTCATAGATTGCATGTTATTTGCGGGTTTTAGTCCCCAAATCTATTCTTATATTACATGTATTCGTACTGACTTTTTTTTTTTGTCATGAGGCTGCCCACTCTACTTCTTGCTAGTAAATTGCAAACATTATTTCACTGACTGAATGACACCATAAAGATTTGTGTCTTTTAAAAACACAGCAATAGGCCTTTTAACCAGTTGCTGACACTTGACATACTAGACACGCCCAAAAAAAGTCATCATTGTACGCAGGGCGTGTCTAGTATGTCCAGTCCTTCTGCCCTGCTGCTGGAATCCCTCCTGTCCCAGTATGAGCAATTCAGCTCTGAATAATCACAGCTGCATTTCTGAGTACACAGAGAAGGTCCCGGCAGCAGTAGCTGTAAAAAAAAAGCAGTCTGGCAATGTTTATCAACAACATTGCTCGGCTGTGAATGCAGAAAGCTGCAAAGAAACATTGTTTAATTTTGCAACTTTCTGTGTTTTTCATCTACAGATCAAAGGGATGAACTTAAACCTGCAGATGAAGGAAATTAAAGCAACTTGAACTTCATTTTTTTTTAAATGTAAATGCTCTGTTGAACTACTTATTAACCCCTTAGTTTACTGTAACCAGCACTAATTAACTCTTTATTCTCTTCCATTCATTCATAATTGTCCTGGTTATTTGTTTTTTTTCTATTTTTATTAACTATTAACATTTTTTTTCTATTTATGTTTAATTTTTTTTAGCAATATTTAGACACCTTTTACATATATTTACACGTATCTCTCTGAAAAAAAGCGCATACTTGAAAAAAAAAACCTACTTTACTTTGCTATAAAACCTACATTTGTAAATAACTTTGCAATGCTTTGTACCAAAATGATAATTTTAGTGTTTTAAACAAAACTAAATACAGAATAAAGTGCACATGTTTTATGTGCAGTAACACTATTTTTTTTTTTTATAAAGAGGAAAAGTGCCTTTTTTAAAGTTTTAGTGCTTTTATTGTCTAAGGATTGCGAAAAAATGATTGTTGCAGGAAAATATTCACAAAAAAAAGCCTTGTTTGTCCTTACAGAAACAATATATGTATTACGTTGCTATCTTACGTAATGACAACATTATTGCCAAATAAACAGGCTCATAGTAGAAATGTATAAAATTGCTCTGATCCATAAGAGGGAAACAGGAATGAGAGCCCAAGTGGTTAAGCTGTCAATGGATAGATAATAGTTTTCCAATTATTGGCAAGATCAGAGGACAATCAATTGGCTACCTGTAAAAACCACTGACTGAAGCTCAATGGGGATAAAGAAGATTGGGCATGCTAGAAAACGTTATCTGTTTGCTGTTGTTTTTCCCCTGATAAGCAGGTCTATGCTGTGTCTGCAGCATGCCACCTCCACCTCTCATCATAGGTTACAGATACCTATTGTGTCTTGGGCCAACTTTAATCCCAAACTCAATGTATTTATAGACAAGTTATAGAATAATAACTCCAAAACAGAACCTTGTGGTGCTCCACTTAGAACCATAGACTTTTAATCAATGACGGCAAATCTCTTGATACAGTATTTGGATCTGTATTTTTCTGTTTCTTTATACTGTATATTGCACTTTCTACATTATTTATGTGAGGAATGTTAGAAAAGCACAAACAGTACTTAACATACTTTACTAATTTGCATTCAGGTAATTATATTAAACTGTTCTTTGATCTGGCAAAACCTTGGAGGAAAATAAATGCTGTCCTGGGAGATGTACTAGAAACCATAGTCTTGTTGCACACATGCAGTATTGAGTTTGGAAGCAATGGGGCTGTTTTATTAAAACCTAAAAATAAGTATTTACCATTATCAACCAATCAGGCTTTTTTCTTAGGTTTTATAAACTGCCTGGCAAAAAAAAAAAGTCTCCACCAAAAAAAAAGGTCACACACTCTAATATTTAGTTGGCTTTGATTATGGCACTCATTCATTGTGACATTGTTTCGATAAGCTTCTGCAATGTCACAAGATTTATTTTGGTCCAGTGCTGCATTCATTTTTCACCAAGATCTTGTATTGATGATGGGATAGTTGGACCACAAAGCCTTCTCCAGCACATCCCAAAGATTCTCAATGGGGTTAAGTTCTGGACTCTGTGGTGGCCAATCCATGTATGAAAATGATGTCTCATGCTCCCTGAACCACTCTTTCACAATTTGAACCTGATGAATCCTGGCATTGTCATCTTGGAATATGCATGTGCCATTGGGGAAGAAAAAATCCATTGATGGAATAACCTGGTCATTCAGTATATTCAGGTAATTAGCTGACCCCATTATTTGGGCACATGCAGTAACTATCCAAAAAGATAGCTACTGCATGCTTAGTTTAGTTAGTTGCTTAGTTAATTCCAGGTGGTTATTTTTGGCCAGGCAGTATGTATATATATATATATATATATATATATATATATATATATATATATATATATATATATATATATATATATATATATATATATATATATATATTTATTGCAATTTTTATGGGGTCTAGGGTGAGGGGGCATTAAAAAGGATGTTAAGGAGACCAATGGGGTCTCTTCTGTCATAAAAATCTACCTCTCAGCATTTTGTTTATTGTTGAAATTAATTACACTTTAAATGTCTTAGCAGTGTAGATTTTTTCCTTCTTAACTTCTGCTATGGACTAAAATTAACCCTGTATCCAAGAGTTTCTTTTCAGTTAAAACCTTATGGACAGCTAAGGTTTGTAGTTATACAAAAAGTTTAAAGAAGTTATAATTTTAAAATAAAGTAATACATTTGTCATAATATAAAATGCTATTATGGCTGTTGTTATTCTTACTATTATAATTGCTACTACAACTACTATTGCTATTATAACTTTTATCCAAAGCACTGTTCCCTAGTAGTATACTGACTTTACGGACAACTCTCCCGCTGACTGTCCTTGATTTAGACATACTTTATTTTAGGATCAATGAAAGGTATTGTCACAGTTGACACTGCCAGCTGCTACAGAGAGAGCAAGCTGAGGAAGGGGAGGGGCATCAACATTTTGCAATGCTTCCCCATATTTCCTAGTAACACCACTGCTTTCATAAAATACCTTTATCTTCAGGTAATCTCTTAGCTTTTAATATACAGTACATAATAACCCTGCTTTGACCTTATACCTTATGGTAAATTTACTTGGATAATAGACCACAATTCTATATGAAACACTTAAACAAAACATAAAACTTACATGTATCTAATATGTATATGTATTTATACTGTATATATTTATTACTACGTCATTGTGTCACAAATCTTAGTGTCATAAAGATATACAAACACTGTGATATAACAATAAAGTCCAAAAACATGTAAATATATAAAGAGTGTTAGTAAAAATAATTAACATTATTTAAAAAAATGAATAAATGCAATTATTTCAGTTCATTTTCAATCCATGCTTCCACTGGGTAAAAATCATCAACAGTGATTAATTTAAAGTGCAATCCCTTTGCAATTTCTTCACTACCTTCATGCCATAGTGTTTGAAACAGTACAGATTTCCATGACCATTTATTGC
Organism: Pelophylax lessonae; assembly: GCF_965119305.1. Taxonomy (NCBI): domain Eukaryota; kingdom Metazoa; phylum Chordata; class Amphibia; order Anura; family Ranidae; genus Pelophylax; species Pelophylax lessonae. The sequence goes on along the minus strand of NC_138770.1, from coordinate 325,962,345 downwards.
TATGTAGGTCTAAACATGCTAAAAAAAAAAAAAAAAAATGGAAATATCACAATCACAACTGCTCTTCCAACAGGCAAAGCTGGGATCATTCCTGCTCAGACTTCCATGCTTCCATATAATCAGTCTGTATGTTTTTCATATAATCCCTGTTCCACTTGTACCTTATACATAATAAATAAAACTTCCGTAGTGTAACATTTACATAGTGTGACTGCCCAGGAATAAAAAAAGCTCAGAAATATAAAAGCTCCAATCACTATTGTTAAAATCCCCCCAGCTGCTTTCTGGTAGCCTGGTGGTATCTGACGTCATACAGATATGCCCCTCAACAAATTTCATCTACTAACCCACAAATCTCAGGCGTAGAGGTTGCTGCTGATCCAAGCCTGAAGTTGGGCATATAAGTATCAAAAGTCATCCGATCCAGCAGGAAATGGCCAAATTTCGATCTGTGTGCTGTTCTCTGTTCAACAGAAGTTGGTCATTAGAGCGACTTCTGTCAAATGGTGCTGCTGGAAAACCAGCAGTTATTCAGCCACCGCAGCCAATAGTTGCAGTATTGATCAGTGTATTCTGATTGGGGTTGAGTACTTGCTGTCAGAATACAATAGCTTAGCAGAAGAGAATCCTGCATCCTAATGGATTGTGTGGGTGCAGCAATCTGTAAGTTTTTCGTTCATCCTGCTGGTTAAATGAAAAAAACTCAGTGTGCATACCCAGCTTAAAGCTGTCAATATATATATATATATAAATCCAAAAGGGTTGCTGCACAAAATAAGTTTTTTATTCCGAATATAAAACTACAGTGTCAATAGTATTCATGGTAACAGTTTCGGGCTTGTATTGATAGCTCCCTTCTTCAAACCGAATACATACAACTATGATTATGTCAAGGTTTTACCTTTTCTTTCTGTTGGCAGCTATCTTGTACATGTGAAGACTGCTGTCTCTTGAAAACTCTGTTTGCATCATCACTTGCCTGCTGCCTGGGTGTTGCTCAGTAATGATGTTTCACACCTGACTATATATCACCTGAGGGCTTGCAGTTATTGCCCTTGTGTTTGTGCTCCATGGTGCATCACTGTTAGATTCTTCTGTTCTCCGTGTTCCTCCGTGCATGACCTGGCTTGGCTGAGGACTTTCCTGACTCTCGATTCTGCATTGGCAGATGACCCCGCATCGGCAGACAATGCAGCATCGGTAGACTACCAGCTACTGGACTCGACCCCGGCTTGGATGACTACCTGATTCTGGACTTGACCCCAGCTGTTCCTGATTTTGCTCCTCACTCTTGCTGTGCATTTATTGTTGTTTGCCCTAATAAACTGCTATATTTTACTTGCATCTTCATGTGGTCTGGTTTTCCGGCACCCTAACAGTACACATGGGTCATGAATCCTGATGATGCAGGTGCTCCTACGTTCCCCATGCTAGTTACCAGGCTTGATCAACAAGGTCACCTTTTGGGTCACTTGACTCAGGCATTTCAGACGCTGCTTGAACGCGCAGCATACCTTGCTCCTAATGCTGCTAGGCCGGTGGTTCCTCCTGCTGCTGCTCCTGTTGCCACTGCTGCCCCTGCAGCTGAAGTCACTGTTATCAGAGGGATGACTGGTTTAGCCCCCCTCCCACAGCGCTATGGGGGTGAACCAAGTCAGTGTTGTGGCTTCCTAAACCAAGTGGGTATTTATTTTGAAATGGTTCCTCAGTTTCCCTCTGACAGGTCCAAGGTGGGCTTCCTAATCTCATTGCTCTCCGACAAGGCCTTGACCTGGGTGAATCTCTTATGGGAAAATGATAATCCTGTGATACTCGATTACCCGAGTTTTGTTGCCTCCTTTTGTAGGGTATTTGATGTGCCTGCTCACTCTGCATCTGCTGCTAAGCTGCTCCTGTCCATTCAACAGAGTATACGAACCATTGCCAAGTATGCAATCGAATTTCGTACCCTGGCAGCAGAGGTGAGCTGGAATAATGAGGCTCTGGTGGCTGTTTTCTCTCATAGTGTCGCTGATGAATTAACCTCCCTGGCGGTATGATTCTTTTGGATTTTAGGTGCTGAAAGCGGTACCATTATTTTGCATGTAATTCTTGTGAATGAGCAGTCCAAACCAACTGTATACATTTATTATATATATTATATATATATATATATATATATATATATATATATATATATATATATATATATATATATATATATATATATATATATATATATATATATATATATATATATATATATATAATATATATATATATATATATGTATACATATATTATATATATATATATATATATATATATATATATATGTATATATATATATATATATATATATATATATATATATATATATATATATATATATATATAATGTATACAGTTGGTTTGGGCTGCTCATTCACAAGAATTACGTATATATATATATATATATATATATATATATATATATATATATACGTGTGTATATGTATATATATATATATACGTATATATGTATATATATATATATATATATATATATATATATATATATATATATATGTGTGTGTGTGTGTATATATGTATATATATATATATATATATATATATATATATATATATATATAGTATATGTGTATAAATATATATGTATATATATATATATATGTATATATATATATATATATATATATATATATATATATATATACTGTATATATATATATATATATATATATATATACATATATTTACATAAAAAGTACAGTAAAACTGCAGGAAAGGGCACTGGGGGGCAATGTAATGTGATTTTATTTTATTTTGAACGGTATCAGTGTGTTTGGTGCATTTTACATTTGAATTTGCCGCCGGTTCCACCCCCCGGTGGACGTCACGTCGCCGGAGACGGAAGCCGGGGCTCGCAGACGATCGGGAGGAAGCTCCGCCGCCGCACACCGCCCGCAGTCTTCGCTGGATCCCGGAGAAAAGGTAAGTAAAACCTCCTCCAGCATCCAGCGATCTTCTTAGCGCTACCCCGAGTGTGACTCGGGGTTACCGCTTTTGGCACTAAAATCTTACCCCGAGTCACACTCGGGAATACTGCTAGGAAGGTTAAAGAATGAGATTGGGGCCAAGGATCTCCCTGACGAGCTTGAGGCTCTCAAATCTTTCCTGATTCCTGATTCCTGACCATCGTTTAAGGAGTACCTGCGGAGGGCTCCTACCAGATTAGCTCCTACGTTTTCTTCCCCACCTATTCCTCCCTCACCTCCCATACCTCCCGGGGATGGTGCGTCTGACTGTAAACCCATGCAGCTGGGGTTCACCTGCCTTTCTGAGGCTGAGATGCATACATAGTCCAGTATAGGATTTTTTATTGGTTACCATTTAAAAGGCTTATTTGTCGGTTACCATTTAAAAGGCTTGATCTGTGTAGTTTTTCATTATTTGAAGGTTTTACAGTTGTTAATTAAATTATTTTTATTTTTTGTATATATTTTTATTATTTTTCCTTATTTCTTTTTGATAACAGGTGCCTTACCAATAGCAGTTCTTATGATGTGTGGAGATTCTCATTATACCTGTTAGTGTTTTCATTCCACTCATATGTGGATGATATATGTATAAATGATTGGGATACTAATTGAAGAATTAATCAGATTGGTTCCATGTGTTCTAATTGATAAATATATATGCTATGTCTTGCATAATCATAGTTGTATGTTTTCGGTTTGAAGAAGGGCGCTGTTGATACAAGCCCGAAACTGTTACCATGATTACTATTGATACCATGTAATTTTATATTTGTATTAAAATTACTCTATTGTACAGCAACCCTTTTGGATTTTTTTCTATACAGTATCTCACAAAAGTGAGTACACCCCTCACATTTTTTTGTAAATATGTTATTAAATCTTTTCATGTGACAACACTGAAGAAATGACACTTTGCTACAATGTAAATTAGTGAGTGTACAGTTTGTATAACAGTGTAAATTTGCTGTCCCCTCAAAATAACGCAACACATAGCCATTAATAACTAAACTGCTGGCAACAAAAGTGAGTACACCCCCTAAGTGACAAAATGTCCAAATTGTGCCCAATTAGCCATTTTCCCTCCCTGGTGGCATGTGACTCATTAGTATTACAAGGTCTCAGGTGTGAATGGGGAGCAGGTGTGTTAAATTTGGTGTCATGGCAAAGAACTCTCTGAGGATTTGAAAAAAGAAAAAAAAGAATTGTTGCTCTACATAAAGATGTCACATAAAAGAGGATAACCTCAAGAGTTGCATCACAGAGGAAATACCGGTGTAGCAATTACCACCAGATTCACCAGGTTTGGCAAGTCAATCTACCAATCCACTTCTGTACAACCACCGTGTCGGATTGTTGCTTCTTGATCAGAGCAGCCGGCTATGGCCTGCAATCAGTGTATTCTGATGGGGGGGGGCAAGTCTCCCCACTGTCAGAATACAATAGCTCATCAGAAAGGATTCTAATGAGTTTTTTTTTTTCGTTCAACCCACTAGTTGAATGAAAAAAAAAATGTATATGTGCAGACTGCCTTAGTTTTTACGTTAGTGACTCTCAAAGTAATTAGCAGAATCTGATGTTATTATTGTTATAATTCAGTAATTTTTTTATCATCAACAGTTTGTGAATGAGTTTAATTTATAAAGACAGTAGAGTTACAATTTAAGATGGGTCCTGCTTGTGAAAAAATCTATTCAAACTTAAAAAAACTGATCCTAAGATTAAAAAAAAAAATCTGCTGCAGGTATAACATGCAGCCAGGAAGGATTGCCTAAAACAGACCTGCAGAGACCATTTTGATGGACAAAGCTCCAACACTTTTAGTTAACATCCGGGATTACTGTTACCCTCCTGCCCCCCCCCCCCCCGAACACACATTCTTAGTGCCTCATCATTATTATAGGCCACCTTCCTTGCCAAACACAAGGTACAGAAATCCTGAAGGGATGGGCAAGCTTTAGCACTACTAGGAGATGCCAAAGCTATGCTTGCCAGAGTGTCCCATCATACAGCCATACATGCAGGGTATTAGAGGGTGCAGGTGCATGCAAGCACCTCTGAAAGTTTCATTTCTGACACTGCCATTTTTATAAAATAAAGTTTTGTAAAATGTGTTTTTATGCTTTCTAGATGCAAATTTGATTTTTTATTTAAAGAAATCCCCACTTTTCTTTTTTTACAAATCCCTAGTGCATTTTTATATTTGTCCCAATGTGTGCAAATAATCATCTAGCTATAACATTCGTTGTAATGTCTGAGAATTGACGCTCCTGAAGGTAGAAATGTTGGTCCATATGGGTGCCATATTACGTGTTTGATATATGGTTGAAAACGCTATAGCCTGGGAGATTTCTGAAAAGTTATGAGGAAAATATGCAAGGTGCATTCAAAACCCATTACTCCTTGGCAACACTGATAAGAACTGACCCCTCCCCCACCAACAGACATTTGGTTTATTTACTAAAGGAAAATAGCCTGTTTTGCAAACAAAATATCCCTTAACTTAGCAAATCAGGTAAAGCTTTACTGACTTCAATCATGTGCAAACAAAAATGCTGTTTTTATATTTGCATGTTACTGGGCATTCTTAGGCTGCATTCACACGTCAGCTTATAATCGCGGGCAGAACCGCCGCGGTTCCGCCCGCGATTCGGAGATTTATTGCAAATCGCGGGACGCCTAGCGTTGCCCGTTGATTTGCAATAGCCCCCCAAACGCCGAGCGATGTTGCCGCGATTTACGCCCGCCGAATCGCGGCAACATCGCGCAAACAAAATCGCGGGACGCAATACGCTCCAAAGAAGCTCTTGTACTTTTTTGGAGCGTATTGCGTCCCGCGATTTTGTTTGCGCGATGTTGCCGCGATTCGGCGGGCGTAAATCGCGCCAACATCGCTCGGCGTTTGGGGGGCTATTGCAAATCAACGGGCAACGCTAGGCGTCCCGCGATTTGCAATAAATCTCCGAATCGCGGGCGGAACCGCGGCGGTTCTGCCCGCGATTATAAGCTGACATGTGAATGCAGCCTTAGCAAAGTGAATTTTCACCACATTCACTAAGGGAAAATTTCCTTCCAAAGAGAACAAACCGCCTGTTTGTCTTTCGTAAATCACCTCTAGATTCTATAAACAGAGTCAAATTCAGTTTTGAATTATAAACGTCTATTTTAAAATTCTGTTTGATGTTTGAAAGACAGAGATGTTTTTCATGGAAATGCTAGTTCCACTTTAATAAATTTACATTCAATGCGTCCCACAATTTCGTTTTACTTATTGAAAAAGACATTTCCTTTGTTCTATTGAAGTTGAAACTTGGTATAATATCTTCTTTGGCACTGAGTGCTGCTCTCTAATTCAAATGAAGTGTCAAAAGTTGCTTATCTCAACAACATAGTGAATGGATTATAAAGGATTTCAAAGGAAGAGGTCATTCATAAATGCAAATAAAGGAAGTGTCCTTATGCCAGGACCTTAAAATGTACCAAAGCACCTCAGCAAAAAAATGATACCTGTTAATATAGCTGCAGAATAGTTTTCCAACTTTCTTTTCAAGTAACCTTAAATGTCATTGTATGAAACCAAACACACTAACTGCGCTTATTTTTCTATGTGCCATTAAAGGAAACCTATACTGAGAGATCAAAGCTGACCTCCCCTTCTAAAAATGCTAGTAGTCTGGCTGTTATATTAATAGAATGGTTTCAAACATTTCTGAGTATTAACTCAAAATCAATATGGAGATATCAGTTCTGACTTTGCTTTAACCTCAACGTTTTCACTACAGTTGATAGAAATATAACCCATATATGTTTGGAGTCTATCTAAGTATTATTCATACTTAATTACTTGCACATTCTTAATGCAAGGCCCTTTCAGAAAGTCAAGTTTGATGTTTTGTAGTTTATGCTTTATCATTTTTTGTTTGGTTGTGCAGGCTTATTCATAAGCTCTGTTCTTTTATCAGTCAACAGTGTTTCGATCAAATCAGATAAATGGAGTTACAATACATACAACCAAATAATGGCTCAGATTAAGACAGTTGGGAAAGCCCTAGAGCTAAACAAATCTTTGAGTTTATGAGCTTAGACAAGAATCAAGACTCCTAATAGCTAAAGCCTGTGCATATATTCTATTAGACACCCAGACTATTTATGGTTATAGCAACGCTGAGTCTGCATTTTCTCTTTTCTTTGTAACAAAGCATCATATGTCACATTTTGTGAACTTATTTTAGTAATTTATGATGATTATCATTACAGTGTGCTTTTCCTTACTGAGATTTTATTGAGTGTACTCAAATATTTTATCCTTCAAGATTTAATAAAAATCTTTAAAATTCTCCTGCAAATTAAACGTCTATACATTTTCTTTTAATGAGATGGAGCACCCAATCTGGGCAGTGTAGGATAACCCCCAAGGCATCAATGCAGAATTTCATGTAACCTCTCAGGGCAGATCCTTGGCTTACTGTAGGGTAAAAACAAAAATATGAGTTCTAGTCACTTTTCTGCAGTTCATTTAAACAATAAAGAAAGAAGATTAGGGGAACAAACAACAACATATTCCTGGCCTTCTAGTAGTAGAAGAGTTGATAGTGGTCCTTTAACCACTTCAGCCCCGAAGATTTTACCCCCTTTCTGACCAGGCCCTATTTTGCGATTCGGCACTGCGTGACTTTAATGGACAATTGCGCGGCCGTGCAACGCTGTACCCAAATTGACGTTCTTTTTTTATTTCCCACAAACAGAGATTTCTTTTGGTGCCATTTGATCACCTGTGTGATTTTTACTTTTTGCGCTATAAACAAAAAAAGAGAGAAAATTTTGAAAAAAAATAACAATATTTTTCACATTTTTTAATATGAAATTCCCCCCCCCCCAAAAAATGTAAAAATCTAAATTTTTTAAGATTTTAGGCCAATTTATTTTCTGCTAAATATTTTTGGTAAAAAAAAAAATCGCAATAAGCTTATTTTGATTGGTTTGCGCAAAAGTTATTGCGTTTACTAACTAAGGGAAAGATTTATGTCATTTTTATTGTTTTCTTTTTTAACGAGTAATGGCGGCAATCTGCGTTTCTTTTTGCGGGACTGCGACATTGCGGCGGACAGATCGGACCCCTTACTGACATTTTTGACACTTTTGGGGGTACCAGTGACATTACTACAGTAATCAGTGCTATACATATGCACTGTTACTGTAAAAATGACACTGGCAGGGAAGGGGTTAATTTTATTAGTGATCAAGGGGTTAAGTGTGTCCCTAGGGGCGTGTTTCTAACTGTATAGGGGTGTGGCTTTTGATGTAACCACAGAGACATACGATCTTACATAGCAGGATCGTATGATCTCTGCTGTTACACCAGGGAGAATGACAGGCGGCTTTGTTTACATCAGATGCCTGCCTTTCTCCCTCTCCACCGGGAGATCGCGAGTGACCATCGGGTCCACCGGTCACACGCATGGGAATGCAGGGGAACGAGCGGGGGCGGGAGTGCGCCTCTGGCGGCGCACGCTCTCCCCCTGCAGGCTCCTGGGCGGGCGACGTAGTACTATGTCACTTTGCCCAGGAGGGGCTAACTGCCGCAGTAAATATACTGTGGGCGGTCGGCAAGTGGTTAAGAGACAAAGATAAGATGCAGTATTTTTGGTGGCCCTTTTTTTTCAGTAATAGAAATTGGCTCCTATTAGCAGAAGCAGCCAATTAGCCATGCAGTAACCCTATACAGGAGAGCAATCACTCTACACTGAAAGTTTGAAAATTGCAATGCACAGCCAACAACAGCTTCACCCAAGCTCTCTTGGACACTCTTCAGTAGGTATGAGGGTGCTAACCTGAATATGTTTTCTGTCTTTTTTTTGTGAAATATTACATTCTAATTTTGATTTATTGATTAAAACCTAAAGCCTAGATAGGGTGCATCAAGTCTGTTTAATATTTCTGGATTTTTATGTGAAGTAATGCACTTCAATTTTCATGCCTTAACTATAAATCTCTCTTTTTTCCCCCATTTAAACTTCAGTGCTTACTTAATGTAAAGCGAGTCTGTACAATATTTCTGGCTATTGTCTCTGAAATAAAAGCACTGCCATTTTCATTTCCAATTTGTAATTTCTTTCTTTTGTGGATATAGTATATGTATAATTATTAAAGGTTCTTTGCCACACTACTTCAGAATGGGGCACTTTGTGCTCCCTCTTAGATAGTGGCATAGATCCTTGCATGATTTTCCCCTTGGATCAAGAAGTGGTGAAACATCCCCTATGAAGCTACCCTACATTTTCCCCTCTCCAGTCATATTGCAACCCACTTTCTCACCACCGGCACCCCAACAACCCACCTCTCATTGTCAGCGTCTCGACACTCCTTCTCCTCTTTTCTGCCTGTGCCCCAACCCTCATCCTTATACTTGTACCCCTCTTCTGTCTGCTGCTACCTCTGTCTCACAGAAATAGAGGCAGGAAGCAAAGTATCCTGCTTGTGAAGGATTGTATTCCTAATCTCCACCTCATTACGGCTCACCATTCTGACTACTTCTTCCAAAATTTTCAGAATGTTGCCAACGGTGTGAATCAAGAGACACTGACATGGTGATTGATTGATGTTGCTTGTGCAATTGCCAAAGTGTGGCCAGCGTTTATTTCCAACAGCTTTCTGGTGATCCTACATCAGTTTGGAAGAGTTTGCAACCACTTTAGACTGTCATAACCACCAGTTTAAGACAAGTGGCAGGCATGTTACATGTTTGGCAAGGTGTAGCCACCTCTCTGTTCCTTTAGGCCCTAGCACAAGCCAGCTAAGATTTCTTGGGCCTTGAGGCCCAACTGGGACCAGGACCCAAGGTAAAATGAGCACATCACTGTTGCATCCTCTTCAGACAGAAGCCCAGGAGGGAATGACAAGGACCCATTTGGAAAGTTGCTCCAACTATTATCCTCTCCTCTGGAGGAAACCTCTCAGTGACTGGCTAAAGCAGGTAAATATTTGTGACTCACTGCATTGTTACTTCTCACAATAATGACTGAAGACAACTCAATAGAAGCAGGCAGAATCAATGTCCTAAACTTAGGAAAAACCTAGTGAGCACACTATATAAAAAATTTCAGGCTGGTGGCTACAGGCTAGTTACAAACTACACTAAATTTAGCTGAGAACACTCCAGCTTAACCACTTCCGGACTGCCTGCAGCATATATACTCCAGCTTAACCACTTCCGGACCGCCTGCCGGTATATACATAAACCCAGCCACGGCAGGGTGGCCCGGCTGCATGAGATTTCACCCCGCGCCGACCACTGTGATTGGACATATCGGGAGCCAATCAGTGGGTCCGGCAGCCGTGATGGCCACCAGGACCCGCCGATCGTTCCGTGGAATGACAGTAGGGCGGGCTGCCTATGTAAAAAGGCAGAACACTGTTCTGTCAAAGGGGAAAAGAGAGATCTTGTGTTTCAGCTAAGCTGAAAAACAAATCTCTATTTCCCTCCAGTGCATCCAGTTCCCCCACAGTTAGAAAGCACTCCCTAGGAGCACACTTAGCTCCTTCCCTGACAGTGTCATTTACACAGTAACAGTGCATTTTTTTTAGCACTGATCACTGTATTTGTTTCACTGGTCCCCAAAAAGTGTCAAATAGTGTCGGATTTGTCCACCGCAATGTCGCAGTCCTGCTAAAAATTGCTGATCGCCACCATTATTAGTAAAAATAATTTAAAAAATTAAAAGTCCATAAATGTATTACATAGTTTGTAGATGGTATAACTTTTGCGCAAACCAATCATTATACACTTATTAGGATTTTTTTTTACCAAAAATATGTAGCAGAATACATATTGGCCTAAATTGATGAAAAAATTAGATTTTTTACATTCTTTTTATTGGGTATGTTTTATAGCAGAAAGTAAAAAAGATTGTTTTTTTTTTTTTCAAAATTGAGTTTTTTTGTTTGTTTAAAGTGCAAAAAATAAAAACCCCAGAGGTGATCAAATACCACCAAAAGAAAGCTGTATCTGTGGGAAAAAAATGCATGAATTTTTTCGGGTACAGCCTCACGTGACCGTGCAAATGTCAGTTAAAGCAACGCAGTGTCGTATCGCAAAAAATGGCCTGTTCATTAGGGGGGTAAAACCTTCTGGAGCTGAAGTGGTTAAGGTAGGGTACCCTACCTTATTTTAACATGTACATATTCCCCTGAAAATATTTACATCAAGCTAAAATGTCTCATTTTAAAGTGAAATGACATACATATAAACTTCAGAAAGTACCCATCACTGAAACTTTTAAATGTATTATGACCAAGTTACAAAAAATGCTTATAAATGGGTCTCAGACTAAAGACATGCTGCATTTTTCTGCACTACAACGCACCACACATCATACCAACTCTGTGATGCAAATGGCGCACATATAAAACAATGTATTTCTATGTGCCCTTTATCCAGTGCAGAATAACGCAGGTCACCGCACAGTGTAAACGAGCACTTCAGGAAGTTGCAGGCATTATGTTGTATATCAGTTGTACAAACTGTGATACTCTTACCTATTTTTCATTACTTATAGATTACACTAATATATTTATCAAAATAGTATCGATAGTATTGACAAATTACTCTATAATTCTATAGTTTATTATATAATAAATAGAAGAAGAACACTGAAGCATCAAAATTATAAACAACCTCAGGCTTTTTTATAAGTTCTATGCTGTATTTGTAAAAGGTTAACATTTTTTAAAGGTATGCTGTTAGAAAGAAAAAAAAGGCTCCTAACGGGTGTTCATGGGTATCCTATTAGATCTATTAGATATTAGACCAGACCATAGGAGATCTAATAGGATACCCATGAACACCCCTTGGGAGCCTTAGAGAGTCCCGGGAGTCCTACAGGGATTGCCAGAGGGAGCATGGATCGTATACCCATATTTTATACCCGCTCTATACCGCTGTGTGGGGTGGGTATTTCTGGTGAGTGTACTACTTACTTGAGGGATCATCAGCAACCCACCACTATACCCACCACAGGATTACCACTGGGATTACCGCACAAAGATTTACCACCTGTGTTGCACTATTTATGGACTGTTTCCATTACTAGCCATTTATTTCCTTTTGCACACTGTCACTGTTTACATTACCAGCTATTAATTACCTTCTGCACACTGTCACTTTAATTTATAGTCATTTGTGGCACAGTGTCACTTTATTCGGTTAAATCTATGCCCTAGTCAGAGCCACCTATATTTATTTGTTTATCTACCAATTTATTAACCCATTTATCCACTGAATATCAAGACTACCACTACTGTATAGCACTCTTTATTTTTACATATTTATTTAGTAATTTTCATCATATATCACCCACTTGGTATTTACCACCATCTGTTACAGTTGGTTTGCATCTTACGGCACTAGTCTGTTTGTACTCATTACCAGATTTTTTGCATTGCATTGCTTTTTATCTTCATTTATCTGCTATACACTTACCTTGCATACCACTACCTACAATTTATTTCTGGGCAGCGCCATTCCCCCCCCCCCCCCCCCCCATTCCTCCAAACTATCAAAATACTTGCCAAGAATTCTCATTCAAGGTCTGAAGATGTTGTGCTTTTGCACTTACAAAACAAATCTATAAATTTGTTTTCATATCCTTCTCCTTCATTGTAAGCTATTCTATTCAGTTCAAGATGCTGATAATGCCAATGCTGTTAATTAAAAAAATACATAAAAAAAGTATACACAGACGTCCCTAGCAAAATGTATTCCATATCACAACAACTATGTGTCTAGGTACATTTGTAGATGCATGTTTAGGTTCATCAGGGTACAGCATGTGTGGGACTTGATAAACCATATTTCTCTGTGTGCTTTCAGGAGAAACAAAATAACCTTATTAAAGCCCGAACTGAATTAGGAAAAAGAGATAAATCAGGCACATCATATGCAAAGCAGGTTTTTAAGACAGTCACTCATGTCCATTCATAATGTGTCTCGTATTTATCATTACTGAAATGTAATTATTAGGAAGTAATTAAACATGTGACTGTATCTGAGTGTGCAGATAATCCTTTGAATCATTACAAATAAAAAGAACTTTTTAGGATTATAGCTTACTAAAGAATAAAATAGGGAGGGGATAAAAATCAACTTTTCGTTGATCTTCAATTTTATGAAAATGTATGTTCAACAGGAACAATTTTGATTTTTGAGATACTTCAAAGGTAGTAGTTTGTGTATATCTTATATTTGATGCAGCGGTTACTTAACTGTCAAATTTCCTAAAGCCTGAATTGGAAAAATGTTTTAAGGCAATATAACAGGGACATGTCTGTTATCAAGTGATGAAGAGCAGCATGACAAAGCTGGAAGATTTCAGTAAAATGTTGAACTTGCTTCTGTATTTTCTTGAGGCAAAATGTCAAATATTTCATAGTAGTACCTTGCAAGGACTGAATGCTTTCAGTCATGTTAATGGCTTTGCTGTTTAATTTTCTATTTAGAACTGCTATGTTGTTAATGATTGGTCTTATATTATTCCCTGATATTTTGCTTTGGGTTTGGATTACAGTTGTCTTTCTTCTAATGTATTCTTTTTAACTATCTTAGGTATGGTTCCTGGACTTTTTATAAAATTGCTGCTTTTTAACAGTTGTCTTTACACTTCGGGGTGTATTTAAAAAAAAAAATAAGAGCTTTTCATCTTGTGAGACTGCATGCACATTAGTTCTGTGCAAATGGAGCCACAATCAAATGCTACTAGGCTCTTTTCCCACCAAGTTGAGTGCTATTCATTCATACAGAATATGTGCATCAGGAAAAATGTCTTATTATATCAACTAGATAGAACTGGTGATAATGGCAAATAAATACTTATTTACTATGATTGCCATCTCCATTTAGTAGACATAATGTGGTATTTTCCCAAACCACTCTATTTTCTGTGAATTAAAAACATTTGACCTCAGAAGAAATTAGCCTAATAAAATTAAATGTTGTCCTTATTTGCACGGAATAAATGTGCATGCAGTCTCACAGCTAGAAATTTTTAATTTTTTTTTATTTTTTATAAATACACCCTTCGCTGTTTGAATAACCCACTTCAGCCCCACCCACCGTACATTTACTGCGGCATTCTGCTGCTGCTGGGCAAAGCGGCGTAGCCCTACGTCGCTGGCTCAGGCGCCTGTGGGGGGCGAGCGCACACCGGTGGCGGCGAGTTTCCGCCCCCAATCATTCCCTGGGGAGCCAGCGCATTTGACCGGCGGCTCCGATGGCCACCGGTCACTCACGATCTCCAGCAGCAGAGGGAGAAAGACAGACGGCTGATGTAAACACAGCCGTCTGTCATTCTCCGTTAGATTATCACAGAGGCTATGTGATCCTGCTATATAGGATCGTATGTCTCTGTGATGATCTCACAAGCCACGCCCCCTGACAGTTAGAATCTTGCCCCTAGGGATACACTTAGCCCCTTGATCCCCAGTGCAGTTTACCCCTTCCCTGCCAGTGCCTTTTTTACAGTAACAGTGCATATTTATAGCACTGATTACTGTAGTAATGTCACTGGTACTTCCAAAAGTGTCAAAAATGTCAGTTAGGGGTGTGATCTGTCTGCTGCAATGTCACAGTCCCACAAAAGAAATCGCAGATTGCCGCCATTACTAGTTAAAAAAAAACAATACTAACTACTTTCCCGTAGTTAGTAAACGCAATAACTTTTGCGCAAACCAATCAAAATAGGCTTATTGGGATTTTTTTTACCAAAAATATGTAGCAGAAAACAAATTGGCCTAAAATGTTAAAAAAGTTTGATTTTTAATTTTTTTTTAAAATATATTGTTATTTTTTTCAAAATTGTCGCTCTTTTTTTGTTTATAGCGCCAAAAGAAAGCTCTGTTTGTGGGGAAAAAAAAGGACGTCAATTTCATTTGGGTACAGCGTCGCACAACCGCACAATTGTCCGTTAAATTCACGCAGTGCCGAATCGCAAAATAGGGCCTAGTAATTGAGCAGCCAAATCCTCCGGGGCTAAAGTGGTTAAACCTATGCCATATGTAATACATTAATCTTACCCCCAGCAATTATAGTGCATCTCTCAGCCAATCTAATCAAATAAACTGAAATCCATTTGGTTGCTTTTGCTTACTGTAAGACCTCAAGCAGGACATTTTGCAAACTCTACTAGAAGCCTTTCCTCCTGACAGAAGTGTTTTGGCAGAAAAAATGCCTGACACTTGTAAAGGTGTCTAATGCTTATACAACCGTTTAGGCACATTTACAGGTGTCAAGTGCTTGGACGTTATTTCCATTCATTAATAATTGACAATTGAATAATAATTTATTCTGGCCAATCAAATTAATTAACACTCAAGCGCTAAACACTAGATGTGTTAACAAGCTTCAAGAATTTTTCTTTTGCTAAAACTCTGCTGCTCCTGGATGCGCTGGCAGTGGGTTTTTAGTCTGCCTTTAAAATCCCATGCCACTAAATGCTGCTAAAGGCCTATGTGTGCAAAGACACATGCAGGGGAATTTTTATATTCAGGAAAAAAAAAACGCCTGGCGCTTCTAGAAGCAGCTGTAAAAACAATCAGTGTGCATGAGGCCTACAATGTAAAATGTAGCATAGAATTAGAAGCAAAGGGACACTTTACCACGTGACAGTGCATAGACACTCCCCTTAAGTTTAGTCCATTATACTGATGACATTATGAGAGTGGGGAAGAGGAATTACTTATCAATGATAGCTTGCACCTCCAGTAATATGGGGGCTGCTTTGTAGTCGCACATCGCTGTGCAATGGATGAAAAAGTGGGACTAGACAATAGAGCAGTTGCAGAATATGTACTGTAATTGCTATACCATTCCCAACGGACTTGTCTCATACTGTTTGAAAGATAAGGTTGCCTTAGTCTCAGTCCACTTTAATCACCATGCTTTTGTACCTGGACTTTGTGCTGAATTGCAAGCTTCAGTAAACATTATTTTACTCAATAGCAAACTGTCTAGGGTGTCTCAGTCCACTACAGAACATTTTATTACACTTACAGGGAGAAACATCAGATCTAAATAGAGAGGAGAGTGAGATAGGGACTATGCAGCGGACATATCTTTTCAGCATCAGACTCTTAGGTTGACATTCTGTTTTGCTTTGCTACTAATAAAACATCTGTAACTGCACATGTTCTAAATATCCTTTGAAATAAGAAATTAAAAAGCATCTTGGGCACTTTCAGCCCCCTAAAGATGACTGTTTATGTTGTGTAGAATGTAGACATATTTTGTTATCATCCTTAACAATAGAAAAATTGTTGCTACCTAAATTTCATCCCAGGGAATTTAATAAGAGAATAAACAGTTTTTAAACTATGTTGACATTTCTCAACATATCATGACAATTTTCAAACACCCTTTAGGTCTTTTCAGTTGATAGATAATTGTATATAATTTAAAGCCATCTGAAGGCATAATCCACCTTTAAAAAAAAAAAAAATACAAATGCACTAATAATGAATAAAAAGTGTATTTATTAAATTTTTGCATTGAAGCCTGCAGAGCATTCCAATCACCATATGCAATGCACAGGCCCTAGCACTGCTTACCCCAACAGAGTTAAAGACCTTCTGTTAAGAGGCTGGGAGAAATAAACTATAGACTTTAAAAGCAGTGGCATTACCCCACCAACACAAATTATAAATTCCTCTGCTGTGGTGGGAAATGGCCCTTCCAAATCATAGATCTCTGTGAATAGATGGCATGGCTGTGCGTGCTCCACCCACTCAGCTGTGGTAAAGAATAAAAAATATTCAGGTAAGTGGGGGGAGGATTTATGTGTAGGGAGTTGAGGAACGTAACAATGTTTTATGTTACATCCTTAATATGGTGGTAATATTAAGTACGGTCCAAAAGGTGGAATATGTCTGTAAGTATTTGAAGTCCCAATCAATAAAATCTCACATAAGCGTTAGCATGTTAATATAATTTTAATTAGAAATTGAATAGAATTTTCATTAGAAATTGATAATGAGGGGCAACCCTAAAAGAAAAGAGATGCAGCGTGTGAAGTGCACTGAGGTGAAAAGTGAACGTTGCTAAATTGTGCTGGATATTGGGTGTGGCCTAAAGGAGCATAGTTAATGATAGCCTAAGCCTACCTGCAGCACACTGAACACATATACTTCTTAACTACTGTACCACAAGTGAGAGTTCATAGACATTCATAAACCTAAAGGATTATCTTTAAAACATAGAACAGGGTATGGGGAGAGTGCTAACATGTTGTCTAAGCCTGTTTTAAGCCATTAAAATAGTCAGAAACTACTAGCAATCAGCAAATGTTGACATAATAGACACTTTGTTATGTACAGCGGCAAGCACAAAGTACAGCAGTCTGTAGTGTGTATCATTATATTGCTGATCAACAGGAGAAAGGGGGGAGATGTTGTTCCTCTGCAGAGGGAGAAGGGGGACTGGTCATCTGCAGAGATAGAAGTGGTACTCTGTAGAGGGAGAGGGGGAACACTTGTACTCTCGTGGGCTGGGGAAAGGTGCTCTGCTGAGGTAGAGAGGGCACTAGCCCTCCCCAGAGCACGGGGCACTGGTTCTCTGTGGAGGGAAAAGGGGCACTGGTACTATGTGGAGGGTAGGGGGCACTGATGCCTTGTTAAGGGAGAGTGGGGGCACTGAGGCTCTGCAGAGGTAAAAGGGAAACTGGCACCCTGTTGA
This sequence comes from Pelophylax lessonae, assembly GCF_965119305.1. Classification (NCBI taxonomy): domain Eukaryota; kingdom Metazoa; phylum Chordata; class Amphibia; order Anura; family Ranidae; genus Pelophylax; species Pelophylax lessonae. Next base: position 325,944,609 of record NC_138770.1, on the reverse strand, counting down.
GGGGGATATTTGTATTCTGTGGAGGGAGTAGGGGTACTGGTGCAAAGGTAGAGGGATCGCTCACACTCTGTGGAGGAAAAGGGGACACTGTTGCCCTGTGGAGGAAGAGGGGGCAATGGTGCTCTGCAGAGGTAGAGGAAGCACTGGTTCTCTGTGGCCAGGGAGGGGGCACTGGGCTCTCTGTGGAGGGAGAGGGGCAAAACTGGTGCTTTGTAGAGGTAGAGGGGGCACTGGTGCTCTGTGAACATGCTAAGGGCAGTGGTACTCTGTGGATCTAGAGAGTTTTTACAAATGCCTTTACATTTAGAGCAGTGGATCTATGACAAGAGCAGCCTGCTCACGTGAGAAGGGTACAGCTGCAGCAATCACCTCTTCCAGTGCTCCCAGCAGCACTGATAGCATTTCTTACTGACTACTAGGAGAGAGGTTAGGGAATATGTTATGTGTACAGTGCCAGGCTCTGCACTCAGGGAACCAGCACAGACACAGTGCCTGCACACACAGCAAACTGAGCTCAGGAACAGAGCATTGTGAGAGGAGGGGAGTGGCAACAGCAAGAGCTTGTCAGAGCTTGTCTATGGTGATAGATGAACAAGAACCAGGAAAAAAGCACTGCTGAGCTGCACTTACTCTACAGAGAGAGCACAGGGAGATCAAAGCTAAAGTGTTCTGGCTGTGGGACAGAGCTTGGATCTGCAGAAAGCCAGGACTCTGTTTAGTTCCTGGTACACTCCCGCTGAATCTGGGACTGTTGGGAGGTACGATTTTGCTTTGAAGGTGCTTGTTCAAGAACTTCCTAAACTGGGGGACATCTGTCCCCTAGTTGTGTTCCTGTGTTATCAACCTGCCACATTTGGCCCAGTTGGAGAGTGCAGCCAGTTATGCTGACACACATTGCGCAGGCATGGTCTACTATTTTTGCAAAAAAGAGAAAAACTTTACCAGTCCATGCGCAGATCATGAACTTGAGTTGACCCGAAGAAGGAGGACATGCCTCCAAAATGCGTTATCATAGCAACCGCATTGTTGTCATGCCAGGAGGTCTCTCCCCTGTGCACCCAACTGTCTGTGTCCTCTGAGCAGTTGTCCGCATCCTATCATGCTTGTGTGACATCAGACGGCTCACCTAGAGGCGGAAGTGTATATGCCTCCGGATGTCTCAGGTCGGAGGAAGCTGACAGCAAGTGAAGGACGAGTGGCTGGGGGGACCTCGAGCAGAGAATCGCCTTCTCCCTGAGAACACAGGGAATTGATCTGTCCTGCATGACTTCCACTTACACTCGTGAGTTATATTTGAAATGGCTTTGTATTTATTTAATATTTATTTAATAAAACGGTGTTATGCTAGGGCGGCTGTGCGCTCTTTCCTTTGTCTTTTATTGTATGGTCTACTGTTTTGACCATCAGGAAGCCAACCCAGAATAAGGATGTGCAATATTTTTAATGCCTTTTCTAAGAGATTCTAAAAATTCAGTGAACCAGACTAGATAAAATGTATCTATTCATAAATACTCATTATCATTTATTTAACAAATCACATTGTTCCTAACTCGCTTGCTCCCTTTGACTTTTGCTGTAACAAGCTTCATATTTAGATGCCATTTATCTGTCATACCTTTATGACACTAGCTGATCATAATATAATGTGACACAAAATAATATGGTTACAAACATATTTTTTCCTTTTCTGCAATTAGGGGATAATCAACTATTTAAAGTACTATTCAAAGATTTAAATGCGTTACACACTATTTTCAAATAATAGGTTTCATCTTCACATTATTCATGGCAGGCAATTTATATCAGACTGCTCAGGGAGATGGCTTGACACGTGTTAGGTGCAGGCTTTCCAATCTGTCTGTAAGACAACATTTAAATGGTGATTCCTCTCTGTTTCATTTGGCAACATAAATATCCTCTTGTCTTTCTACAAGTACATTTTAATGGTTATGTATCATCCATATGCATGGATTAGGTCTTATAATTAAGAGAATTATGCAAATGAAAAAAGTGTCAATCAATAAAGTGTTTACAATAAAATATTTATTATATAAATAGGCACTTTAGTGAGCTGGTTTTTTAGCTTTTATAATACCACCTACTTAACCACTTTACCACCGGAGGATTTTCCTGCTTTACGTCCAGGCCACTTTTTGCAACTTGGCACTGCGTGATTTTAACTGACAATTGCGTGGTCATGCAACAACGTGCCCAAACAAAATTTATGTCCTTTTTTTCCCCACAAACAGAGATTCCTTTTGGTGGTATTTGATCACCTCTGTGCTTTTCATTTTTTGCGATATTAATAAAAAAAGAGCGAAAATTTAGCAAAAAAATTTACATTTTCTACTTTGACAGTTAAAAAATATCCAATATATTCAATTTTTGTCATATATTTAGGCCAAAATGTATTTAGCTACATGTCTTTGACAAAAAAATCCTCAATGAGCGTATTTTTAACCGCTTTAAGACCGGAAGATTTTACCCCATTCCTGACCAGGCTATATTTTGCGATTCGGCACTGCGTTACTTTAACGGACAATTGCACGGTCATGCGACGCTGTACCCAAATTAAATTTATGTCCTTTTTTTCCCCCGCAAATAGCTTTCTTTTTGTGCTCTGATGAAGGGAGCTTGACTCCCAAAACGCGTTAGCGGTCTGATCTACAAGGACATGTTCCATTCCATGTGTGGCGGATGCTTGTAATGCAATTTTAACACTCTTCTTGTCTGTGAGTATGCAATTTACTTTTTATTAAAATACTATATATGGTGACCACGGGTAATGAACTGGGTGTTTGCGCCTCCTTTTTCTTCTCTTTTATGGTATATTTGAAGCCAACTGTGCTGCCCTACCTATATTTGACAATAGCACAGAGTTCCAAAAGTGTAGTCAACAAAAATAAAAAATATTTCACATACTTTTTTATGCTTATTATTGGTTTTATATTTTGTTTGGAGTTATTTTTTAATCCATAGCTCATTTAACATGTTGCTGTCATTTAAAAAAATATTTTTACATTTCTAAATCTGCAGTTTTTATTAAAACAATACATGTTGATTTTTTTTTATTTTGTTATGAGCATAAGGAAAACCATTCAGAGAAATGCTAGATAGCCATCATTTGAGTTCATGTAGACAGGAAGTGGCTTCAAAAAGGTCAATGGAGAGATTTAGCAAAGGATTAAAAAAGTCAGAAAGTCACAAGTTTATTGTGCTTTTTCAATGTAAATTTAATTTTTTTGTGGTTTACACATACATTTAACTACTAAAAATATGTTTAAACCAACCGGTTTTATAGTATGTGTGCCAAATTGCTATTGACACTAAACAACATGACATTATATTTGCAGAGGAGACAGAAAGTATGAAAAGAGCCTTATGTCCAGCAAACTGCTCAATCATTTAATACTGTACTTAGGATTTCTGAAGTGTAATCAGAAGCATCAATAATTTGGGAGAGTGCCTGGGAAATGTGCAAAATGCTTGCAAGTATTCCTCGAATTGCAAGGTCAACATACAGCTGATACAAGAATAATTCTCCATACTATCTTTATGGTTGGAGCTAAAAGACAATTTATCCGTGAATACCAATGTTCAAGTGCTAATTCCTAGGTTTATTAATCAATCAAAAGGTATTCTATTAAAGTCAGATCAGACCAAAACAAGTTCAGTTGGTTGCTATGAATTACTGCAGTTAATGAATTTGAACCTCAAAATGAGGAATTGCAAAACTGAAATCAAGGCAAGCATCTACATGCATAGCTAAGAATACATATATATAAATTGTCTCACATTCCAGACACTTTGTAAATCCATTCAGTCTTGTGATCCAGATACCTCTTAGCTAAGTGTTGTGAGACTTAGAGAATTCCAGAAGGCTACATACAGTCCTATGATTTAATAAGTGTTTGTTTACACCAATAATGTTGGGCTGCATTGCTCAGTGCAAGGAGAAAGCAAACAGCCTTAAGTCACATGGTTTCCATTCACACCAATGGGATGCCTTGGTGTGTCCTGAAAAAAACAAAAAAAAAAACAGGACAACACACTATAACACATTACAATTTTCTGCAGCAAATAGTAATAACATAGACATGAAACAAAAAAAAAGAAAGAAATGCACTAGAATGCATGTCAAAAAACCACATGGCAGTATAGTGTAATTTAAAAAACATACCAGCACATGCCCCCAATGCACGTGCTGTGGTGTGAATGGTTCCTAAATGGATACATGAGCGGATTAAATGCTGTTCTTTTAAAATATTTGCCCCAAGTCCCTCTTGTTGCTCATCTGCTAATTTAAAAAAGTGCTATATGGTACTGAAATGTTCAATTAGTAATACACGCTGCTTAGGTCACATAATGGCTCTCTACTGTCAAAGCGCTATATATTCTACCTTCCAAACTGGAGAATTCATATGTGCTATACATATATTCATGTTTGTAATTTCTTTTTAGAACATTGGAGCTAAAACTACACCTGATAGTCATGGTAGACTATAAGGTATTATTTTTTTTCTAACCTGAAGTAGATTTATCTGTGGTTCAATCCACTCAAAATTCTTCACTTTTTTAAAGACTCCAACAAGGAGATTGACATTCACTTTCTTCAGATGGTAAAAGGTGACACCTTCTCTAAACGATGTGCTACTGTCCACCAGTTTTGGACAGTTCTAAGGATATTTCTGGGTGTCTGTTAATGAATTTCCATAAATATATACAGTTTTTAAAGCCTACATGGTAGTGACAATAGTAGACCAGTGTTCAGCTAAGCTCCCAGGCTATCACTGCTATGAAGAGGCTCCTCACCATGGCATCACACAGCACTGAAAACCCAGCAGGAGATCAACACTTGGTGATTCCACCTAAAATGATTTCTGTTTTTTTGGGAATTATTATTTAAAACCACCTGCATATATTGAAGAGTAGACTAGTCCTTGATTTGTTACAGAATGCGAATACACTTTATTTTGAATATAGAAAAATGTTCCTTTAAAATACAAAAATCATTTATCTAAAGTGTTCTTGTAAATGGAACATTGCCAATTAGCTGGACAGATTATTTGGCCATGTTCCGAGAGATACGGGGTACAGTCAACTCATCACGTTGAAACAGATGGAAATTAAATGAATTGTTCCTGCTGTTTCTAGAAGAAACAGTATGACAAGCAGCTTGTGCATTATTTTAGGAAGATATTTTAAAACACAGAAGTTTGAAAATGAATGGATATTTCACTAAAGTAATGCTAGATTCACTTTCTTTCAAGCAATAAAGCATGTATAGGTCATCTTTCCATATAGTAAGCTGCCCCCCACATTGTGGACCAGACACCTTCACATGTTTGCTCACATGTTAAATTATTCTCACAGTGCCATAGGGGCCTGGGGTAATTTTATTGTGCAACTAGTGATGTTAGGTTGGATCATTGAGTGATAATGTACAGTTGTAAGTTCTGGTCATAATTTGGGTCCCCCGGAGGTTGTGGAAATAAAGTGAAGGGATCTGCAGCCATCTAAATTCTGGGGCCAGCTTGCTATAGGGAAAGCAGAAACAGTATAATTCTAATATTTCAATACATTTTGCCCTTTATAAAACACTAAAATTATAGGAACATTCATTAATGCATGATTTAGAGTTTTTCTTATAGACCAGGGGTGTCCATCCTTTTGACCTACTTCGACCACATTTGAAGAAGAGAAATTGTCTTGGGCTGCACATAAAATTTACTAACTATAAGGATAGCTGATAAGCAGTTCCTCCTGCGGCTCTTAGCACAGCTGCTGGGCCCATTCACTACAATGACTGGTCACCAGTGGCTGCAACTGTTGGCGGCTTTCTGCAGACACAGTTCTTCCAGCAGTGATTAACACAGGCAATCACTGGCTGTGTAGAGAGCCTCAAATATGTGTGGCTGCTAGTAAACTGTCATTATAGTGAATGGGGCTAGCATAAATACCTACCCGCTGAGAGCCACAGGAGGAACTGCCGCTACAATTATCACTGGCCCTAATCACCAGTGTGAATGTAGCCTATGTATGTGTTGTGTTGGAAGGTTGGGGAGGTTTGTGGAGGGGGTGTGCAACAGAGATCTGGGGGGGGGATGCAGCCCCCCCCAGCACCCTATTGGATCCAGCCATACAGCATTTACTTACCTGGAACTCCTGCATTCCCTGCTACTAGTGCTATTGAAGACAAGGGAGCCCTGGCATCCCTTCAGGCATGCATTTGCCTGGCTTGTCAATGTAGGCTTCTGCAGCTGCTATGTTTGCACAGCACCCCCCAAGTTCCTACAGACATACATGGGCCGGACTTGTCTGTGTCAGCCTTTGTGACTGCTTTGCTTGCACGGCATTCCTCTGCATCTCTCCAGACGGGCTCAGGACTCTCTGGGAGAACAGATTGGGCATCCCTGTTATAGACCATCATATTGGTAGAAATATTGGCATACCATTGTATGAAAATCATAGTTTTTTTTTGTTTTGTTTGTGTGTTGTGATGCATATATTGTTCTTCACCTATTATCACACTTTCTACAAATTCTACGTTTTTATTAAATAGTTTGGAGCTGAATAACGGGGTGTTTTTTACTCTATTTAGAAAGATTTGCAAAAATGGTCTGTAGCAGAGTTTTACAGTTCTAGCTATATGAACTTATTGCATATCCACAGCATCTACCTCAACAGTAGTGCCTGTTTTATATGAGGTATTTTAATGGGGTATTTTGCTTGTGTGTCAAACAGGCATATGGGATAAAGGGGAAGAACTATATGGTAATTTTACTTAAGGGGGAAACTCATTTTTATTATCTGCTTATTTTATTGATATAGCAGGCAGGAATTTATAGATTACAAAGAAATACCCACATCAATCTCTGACCCCAGAGGAACCTAAAAAGTAATTATCATTATTATTACACAGGATTTATATAGCGCCAACAGTTTGCACACCCCTTTACAAAATGAAGGCAGACATTACAGTTGCAATACAATCTGGTACAAGAAGAAGCAGAGGGCCCTACTCATTAGAGCTTACAATCTAAGAGGGAGGGTCAATTGATACAAAAGATAAGAGCTGTTAGGGATGAGCTGATGGAGAAAGTGAAACAGTGTATTAGTTAGAAGCCGGACAGTCTTCTTTAAAGGGAAGGGTTTTTTAGGGATTGTCTAAAGATTGATAGATTAAAAGACAGTCAGACAGAATGGGGTAGGGAGTTCCAAAGGATGGGAGAAGCTCTGGAAAAATCCTGGAGGTGAGCAGGGGAGGAGGTGACAAGGAAGCGAGAAAGCAGGTCTTGGAAGGAGCGAAGAGAACGGCTTGGTTGATATTTTGAGATCAGGTTAGAGATGTAGCTGAGGACAAAGCTGTGGATGGCTTTGTAAACTATTGTTAGTACTATGAATTTTATTTTTTGGGTGAGTGGAAGCCAGTTGAGGGATTGGCAGAAAGGGGTGGAGGACACTGAACGGTTGGTAAGGTGGATGAGTCTTGCAGCAGCATTTATTATAGACCGAAGGGGGGATAGTCTATGTAAAGGCAATCCAAAAAGGAGGAAGTTTAAGGAGTCAACACAAGAGATAACCAGGGAATGAATTAGAAGGTTGGTGGTGTCATTGGTTATAAAGGGGCGTATTTTAGAGAGGTTAAGGTGGCATGATTTGGACAGGGATTGGATGTGGGCCTGAAAGGGCAGTTCAAAGTCCAGGGTTACCCCTGACACCCTAGCATGTGTGGAAGGACTGATAGTTGATGTACTTACATATACAAAAAAGTGTCAGCTTGTCAGGTGAGTCTGCAGGAAATCCCCTCAAAATAAGGGCAGCATGCTTCCTCTATTCTGCGTATGTCCATCATTGGAATTGAACCCAAGAACCCACTATTACAATATAAGTTCTAATCCCATACGCACTGTGCTACCCATAGATAATATAACTCTGCTGGATATTTGGAGATATGACCAATGACCAGATACCAAGTGAAGGTAAAACTTCATAACACATTATAATATAAAAAAAATATATATAAATGGATTGCAAAAGAGTCATGAACTATGTTTAATGAAGTAACAGTAGTTATATATTTGTAATTTTCTATCTAACAAAAAACAGAACCAAATTCTAGAACATAATTCAGCATTTAAATTAGCATGAAACGGAATCAAAATGATATATTCCCCAAAGTGCTGTTTATCAAAAGGTCAAAGCAATATCATCATGTCTTAATGCAGAGTATGGCATATGTTTTTTGCTGTAGAGAGACATTTTCCAAAACATTGTTAGACAACAAATATTATTTTAACCTTTAATTATAAAACTGCCATACCTTTGCTAATTAAATAAAATACAACATAAATAGATCAAACATACATCAAAACACTAACTTACATAAATGTACAAGAAAGTGAAACAGTAACAGACATAGCAAGGTGAAGGTGGAATGGTTTATTGGACTTAGTACATAAACTCATTTAGCACCTGACCCATATCTACAACTAGCTAGATCGGCTCTCCAATCTATTTAGGCTTTATGGTATTTATTTGTTGTTAAATATTCATTAACATTTTTCTTTTTTACATGTTCCTATTTACAAGTATTGTGTCACATTCAGTAAAAACAGTCAAATATCAGTCAATGCAACAATCACTCTGTTCATAAGGTTTAGTGATTGCTAAAAGTCACAACCAGGAGGCCTGCTGCTCACAGCAAGCGATCTGCAGATTGGACTTGGAGGCACTCGTAAACACAAACATAGAATTAAGGTGCACCTGGACATTTCAATAAAAAACATTTTAAATAATCCCTTAGTGACCTCCCTAGCTGATTGTTATATGCAGTAATATATTCTTAAAGATTCTCAAATATCACAACAAAGACTGTAAAGTTGGGTTTCAGTTGATTTCTAAGAGCCTAGAAATACCTGCTGTGCATTTAGAGTTTTTGAGCACTTTGAAAATTAATTTCTTCATAATGCTTATAGCTACACAGGTGAAGAAGGGCTTGTTTTAAATTAAATGTATTTTACTGCTTGTTTAGAGTATATAAATACCTTGTGAGTCTATTCTGGATGCAGGTTTACTTTAACCATTTTAGGTCAGCCCTATATAGCAGTTTTACTGCTATAGGCTGGTACCTATGCGTCAGATCACGTGTATATATATATATATATATATATATATATATATACACGTGATCCGACACTTCCGGGCAAGGGGCGTGCATGTGCACTGGCAGCAGCCTGCTTCTTCTGTAATTACACACAGTGGAAGCCAATCTGCGGGTACAGGGTACCCGATGTCCTCTGGCAACCACTGATCATCAGGCAGAAAGACAGAACTGCAATCTGCCTATGTAAACAAGTAAAAATGAATCCCAAATTTTAGATTGTTCTCAGAAAAGTAATATAGGGGAAATCTTGCAATATGGGGACTAGTTCTGGTAACCTAGGGATCCTCAAGGAATTCCCATCATTTTCAGGGTTTTCCTCACACTTCCTGTTTGGCTATGGGGAAGGAAGTGAAAGGAAATCTGTGCAGTGGGGCACCGATTACAGAAAAAAAAATCTGACAGTGGTGATAACCCTCCAAAAGGAAAAAAATAAAGTTTTGCCTATAGTTCTACTTTAATGCCTAAGCACAATTTTGCAACTTTGACATGTGTTAGTAAAACTGTACATATCATCACAACTACTTTGTGCATCTGGGTAGATTATACCTTGTTTTTTCAGGACAAATTTAGATTTCCTTTGTTGGTAAATGGTAATGGATATCTACTGATTATTTTTTTATTATAAAAGGAAAACTTTTTATTTAGCTGTGTATTTCTTGCTAATTCCATAACCTATCACCAACGTACAACCTAAAATTATTTATCCTGCTCCTGGCGATTGCTGAAATGCTTCATATGCTGTATGTAACTGTAGTATAGCCCAGAAACAATAGTGCACTTAGCCCAATATATACAGGTCATGACCTTTAACCCTAACCTTGACCTTTGGCCTTTACTTGACTGAAACATTAACCCTGGCACTGACCTAGATCTAACTTTGATCTAGGTATTTCTATTTTTTCTTTTTTTTTTTATTGTTACAAAACAGTTTTTTTTTTCTCTCTGCAAGAAAGAGAACACAATGTATCTTTCCCCTTCATTCAGAGAAAGAAAAAACACAGGGGTGGGCTTCACAATAATGGATCACGGTGATAGCCAATCAAAGACTGACCCAAGGCTTTGGTGAGACCCTAATCTCTGTGCTGGGAGTGTGATGTGCAGCGCGCTCCCGGTACAAAGACAAATATGCATATATGCGGCTCCACAGAAAAAGCCCAGTCCAGTGAGGCTGCACTTTTGCATACTGTCAGCATTAAGGGATTAAATATAGGAATTACAAATACTTGGTATCATCATAAAAAAAAAAAATTGTTTTTTTTAACAAATTTATTTTCCTTGCTATACGTTTTTGCATACATTTGGTGTTTGATATTTGAAACAAAAAAAAAATCTGCTAGTTAACCACTTGCCGACCGCCGCACGACTATCTACGTCGGCGGTCAGCCCCTCACAGGCAAACTAACGTAGGTCTACGTCGCTTGCTTGTGAGGGTCTAGGGAGCGAGCGCGCGCCCCCGGAGGAGCGCTCCCGCGTGGTCACGGACCCCCCGCACGTGTGACCGGCAGACTCGATGTCCGCCGGCCACTCTGCGATCGGCGGGGGAGAGGGAGAATGTCAGGCAGCTTGTGTAAACAAGCCACCTGTCATTCTCCTCGGTGTAAAGACACTGATCACACAGATCTACTATGTAGATCCATTGATCAGTGTCCTTACAGCTCAAGCCACAGCCAATCACAGTAGAAAGCACGCCCCTAGGGACACACACAGCCCCTCCCTCCCAAATAAAGTTAACCCCTTCACTACCAGTGTATTTTTACAGTAACAGTGCATATGTATAGCACTGATTACTGTAGAAATGTCACTGGTAACCCCAAAAGTGTCAAAAATGTCAGTCAAGGGTCCGATCTGTCCGCCCCAATGTCGCAGTACCGCAAAAAAAAATGGAAGATCGCCGCCATTACGCGTTAAAAAAAAAAACAACAAAAATGACAAAAATCTTTCCCTTTGTTAGTAAACGCGATAACTTTTGCGCAAACCAATCAAAATACGCTTTTTGCGATTTTTTTTACCAAACATAGGTAGCATAAAACAAATTGGCCGAAAATGTTAAAAAATTTTGATTTTTACATTTTTTTGGGGGGGAATTTCATATAAAAAAATGTGAAAAATATTGCTATTTTTGCAAAATTGACGCTCTTTTTTTGTTTATAGCGCATGATCAAAAAATCGCACAGGTGATCAAATACCACCAAAAGAAAGCTCTGTTTGTGGGAAAAAAAGGACGCCAAATTCGTTTAGGTATAGCGTTGCACGACCGCGCAATTGTCCGTTAAAGTCACGCAGTGCCGAATCGCAAAATACCCCCTGGTCGTTTAGCAGCCAAATCCTCCGGGGCTTAAGTGGTTAAACCTTTAAACAATTTGTTTGGAAAAGTCATCAGTATATCACTAAGCGAATGGATTTATTGATCACTGCATGTTTGAAAAGTGAGCACTAGCAGTCAGAAATTAACTCACAGGTGTGCTTTTATAAGGAATGTCACAAGTGTGGATAGATACGAGCTCTGAGATTACAATTATTACAAAAAATATTTCTTCAGATTTGTCTTAGATAATATCTTTATTTAAAGATTTACAGAGTTTTAAAAACAGTAAAAAAATTGTTAAAACTTTCTGCAAGTTGTGAAAACTTTCTGCAAAACTCTCTTCTGCAGTTTAACTTTTATTTACAGGCCCCCTCCTCACCAGCACCCTGTGACCGTAAAGAGAGAAGCAGTATATTTATGAGCTCATCTATCACATTGGTCTCTCCTGCTATCAACATGTTTGTTGCAGTGAAGCACACCTGGTTGGCTTCTTGTGCTACTGCTTCTTCCTTCCCTAGTGTGTGTAACGTACCTGAAATAACTACAAAATCGATTTATTAGAGATTAAAAAGAGCTGCATTATTTTATTTATTATTTTTATAACTTCCTGGCGTTCATTTGTAAAAGGTGTAACAGTTTGCCCTGTATAATTATTTAAAATTGTTCATAGTCTTATTTAGCTAAAACTTATACTGCTGGAGCAGGTATGTCATGTTCATTAGTTAACAGAGAAGGACACTAATTTTCATCTCCAAAATGGGCTCTAGTTTCGAAAAGCATGTCTTTGTGCCTGTGCCAATTCTGATGTGTTCATCTGCCAAAGTATGTTTGTTCCCAAAATCAATCTGTACAAAGATTTTTACTACAGCAGAAGTGTGAAGCTGTTAGTAGAAAAAGGAATTCATTAAGTGAGAAAGATTGCAACAAAATAATTGCTATCCTCATAGATAAAAAAGCATATTTTTTAAAGATGTTTTGGTGGTTAACTGCATTCATTATGCAACTAATTTATAGCATCCTGACAATTTTATTTTCCTAAAGTGTTCTCTCATCTTTACACTGATGATAGCTTTGGTTTGGCATACAAATGTCCCATGGCTTTCTCTAGTCTAGATTTTGCCCATATCAGCTTGGCCAAGCCTTCATGAGTTTTTCCAGTTTATGTCAGACATCTATAAATGATCTCCCAGGAGAGAACAAATCCACAATGTACCTTTGAGTCTGGCTAAGTGCCTATATAATTTTACAGACAGTCACTGTAAAAATATAGATATTTTCAATGGTACAAGATAATTAATAGTGGTATATCAGAGAATAACTTGGGCTCCTTTAAGGTTAAAGCAATTTTGGGCAGGTCCGTTCAGCAAGCTGCCTTGTGACAACCACTGTGATCAGTGGATAGTAGATGAAAGTGATTGTGTTATTAATAAAGAATATTTTCATTTCAGAAGATTTTGTCACAAACAGGCTTTCATTGATCAGGGTCTACAGGAGGACATGATTAAATTTAGAAGACTAGAAGGACTGTGATCCCTCATGAAATAGGAAGAGTTAATCCCGTACACAAGCATCGAAAATTGGCAGGGGATTTTCATCCAACGTCCGATCTGCCGATTTTCGGCTTGTTAGTATGATGCTTCCGACAACTGACTCCGACTTTTTGGTCGAAAAAAATCTGGTGTGCAGACTATAAAATTTTTGTTGGCTGTCAAAACACGGCCGATTTTCGTGCAGTCAGTACTGATTTCGACAAGGAAAAATCTTATGAGCAAGACTGGGCATGCTCAGATAAGAAAGAACATAAAGAAAGCAAACCAACACATGACATCACTTCAGAAGCAGATTTTTGTTGGGCGAGAAAATTTGTGTGCAGTCTAGGCACATTCCAACCAACAAAACACCACTCTGGACAAAAGACGGACGATCGGTCAGCCGATAATCGTTGCGTGTGTACGGGGCTTTAGACTCCATGTGATGGTGAAGATACAAATTTGTGACTCAAATTTAAAGTAGTTCTAAAACATTATATATCATAAACAATTGCCATTTTTTAACACAGTACTTATTTTCACCTTTTTTTTCAACTATTATTGCATCTGAGCACTGATCTCGTCCTTGCTTTATACAGCAACTTCCTGTATGCATACACTTCAACAATGGCTGAATAGAATTTATCAGGGCAGGTTTCCTGATGGAAACAACAGAGGACCATGCTTGCATAATTTCTTTTAAAATGGCCACTTTTAGTATGTGTGACAGGGTGACAATCCTAGAGAGCAATCAGGAGACGGTGACACAGCATTGTGACCCTGTAACAGGAATTGTCTAACAAAAGACCTTCATATTGGGGTTGCCAGGTATTATTTTAACCACTTTCCCTCTAGCAGATATGTCCAAACTATGGCCCTTCAGCTGTTCAGGAACTACAATTCCCATCATGTCTAATTATGTCTGTGAATGTCAGAGATTTACAATGCCTCATGGGAATTGTAGTTCCTAAACAGCTGGAGGGCCAAAGTTTGGACACCCCTGCTCTAGAGCGAAAGTTAGAGCAGTTCCTTTTCCCCCATAACAATTATCTTAGGATCCTGAATGAGCGAATCATTCCGTTTCCAAGCCCTTTCTCTAGGTATTGCTATTTTTAAATCTAACTGGGCCATCACCGGGGCATGGTCAGAGAGAGTAATAGACTTAATGGTGGTATCCTTAAGAGAGGTTAGTAGTTGATGCTCTATTAGAATGTAATCAAAAGTATCAATGCTTTTTTAGGTGGAATTTTGTAGACTCTTACACTTCCACAGTGTTTCTGACTTTTAGCATGTTCTTTACTAACTATTCATCTTCTTCATTTGTGTCATTACCATGCAAAGCAAACTGAGAATCTTATGTATGTAACTAACTTAAAAATGATTATATCATATGTAATTGAATTCAGTAGAACAACAATATATGTACAGAGTGTTACTAATAATAATACTAATATACTAGTGTGTAAACCCAAAGATTACACCAAATACCTGTTGATCATATAATTTTTTTATGTAAGTTTCCTGTAAATGAGTGACAGTGCTAATCACAACCCCCTAATGGTGTGATAGTGTTGCCACCCTCCCATTTGCACTCATGCATTGGGACTGCAGGAAACCACACTGATGCACAGCATGCCTACAGCATGGCCTGTAGCCATCCTTTGAGATCACAGGTAATCCCATCACATCCCAAGGCCTGCCCTGTGTTTCACTGACAGAGCCACTTAGTCCTAAAGCCAACAGAGAGTTTACTGGGAATAAGCAAATACTAACACTTTCACCCCATCTACCTCCTTGGCATGGACAGCTGAATACATTGATAATTAAAGTGTTTAAGAGATTTATTTATTGTTATGGAATTAGAACTGTCTTTAAATGCCTGAGCTACAACCTTAAAACTTTTTAACTAATGGGCACACATATATTTTTAGCTTATCAAGCAAATAAGTCTGAGGGGAGCAGAGAAAAATGTTCAGCAAAATGTTCAGAGCAGAAAATGAAATTGTCATGTAAGTCATTCTTCTGTTCCAGTTGCTGCTTTGTAATGCTTCCTCATTCTCTGCATGCTCCTGCCTGCTTTAGTGTGGACATTTTCTGCACAAACAATAGATACTTGGAGCTAGCTTGAGGGGACAAGTTCTCTTTAAAGCTTGATTGAAAATGTAACTTCTTAAATCAGATTTTTATTAGCCTACAGACTTTACAACCGTGCAATTAAACTCAGATATTTTGTATGGAGCAAAAATATATATATTTTTTCTCAGCTTAATGTAGTACAATTTTACCTAATTAGTGCATCATTTTATTTTAGGGCAATATTTTTTAATACACTTCTTTTTTTTGTTTGTTTGTTTGTTATTTTTCAAAAAATGTGAAATGTTGACATAAATTACTTATTATTTTTGATGGATGAAACAGAGATCAAGAATAAACAATGCTAGCTCTGGGCATGAGGTATGGCTGGAAATGACTGATTCTTGTATTAATTATTTAAAGGGTCCTCTATAACCACAACTCAAATAAGCAAAAAGCTTTTATTATTGTCAGGACTTTGATTCTTTTTCTAAAAATATATCTGTACATTTTTGTTATTTAAATATGCTGTTTTCTGTGCACAGGTAATAATATGTTTTCTTCAGATTGATGGTAGGACTTAAAGGAATTACATTATCATACAAATATAGGCTTGTTCTTTAAGCTTTACCTCTACTTCAAAGGGCTTAAACATTAACCATCCATTGTACATAATGCTTATTTATACCTCTTGCACATTTTAATGTGGCTTTTTGTCATATCTAGGGTAAAATGAGATCACTTAGAAAAGTGAATGCACAGTTTGCATAAAAGTGTTCACAGAGCTTCATAAATATGTTAAAGCTGTGTTCAGTTTAATACCTAATCATGTTAAAAGGAAAATTAAAAAAAGGGGATGATTGACCCTGTTTACTCTGCTCAGTGAACCATCACATTGAACTACTCCTTTGGGTAATTACTCTATTTTTGTTGATTTAATAAAGGAGCAGAACATTTTACAGTGTATAGGGGAAAATTGTGTTCACTTCAATCACCCCATCATAAGTATGCAAAATCTTTTTTATTTTCCTTGCATATAATTGGTAATTCAAAGGTGACATAGTTTAACCTTTTTCACTAAGCACGATTAGCATTCACTTTGTAAAGTGATTTGTATATTTTTGTGTTTTTTTTGGTGAATGAGTGAGTGAGTATTACTCTCAAGAAGATAATGTTTCATAATTGTTTATTTTATTAATAATTAATGTAACTTTCAAAACAAAAGGAATCAATCTAAGAAAATATAATGTATTTTCTGCCGGTTAGTTATCTTATATAAAATACAATGCATTTTCTGTTTCTGTTGCTCATGTTAGCCCACTCTTTCCGCACAATAAAAATGCTAACAAATCAACAGTTTATACCATCTGTGCAGCAGTTATAATGTTATTGATGAATTTCTCCCCATGAAATATGCTAGTGTGAAAAAGCTTTGTTTCCACAAACATAGTAATTTTTCTTGGAATTCAATCAACAAACATGACAAAATAACTTTAAATAAATACGGTCGTAGTGTACTTAAAATTACACTGCACTAAACTGTGACAAAAACCAATGACAATGATGATTGTTGTGTATTAGATCTAGTTTTTAGGAGCCTAATGGTTTAAATTAAACTAACCCAGGACTTCACTTGGAGAGGGATTAACTTTTTTATTTTTTGGAATATTGAACTGAATATTGAAAGTTGAGCTATATTCATAGGTTTACATTGGCTGAAATAAAAAAAGAAACTTGGCAGAAAGGGAAATTATTGATTTGAGATGAACTAAGAGGTCACCGCTGATCACATTTTTTTACAGATCAATAAGTACAATACTATATGCTGGATAGATTGGAAGGGCAAATCATACAATTCTACAATTGCATATAGAAGAATTTCAGAGGAACAGTCACACCTTAGAAACATCTGGGGCTAGTATAAGATGCCAATCTTTGAAGATGAATGTTAAACTCCTTGGGGGAATTATGTGCAAGAAATGTACACATAAACTCTTTACTAGCATGTCAGCAGAATATAAAAAACAAACTTCAAATACATTTTCAAGTTTAAAAAAGTTACTTACAAGTAGGTCATACACTGTGTTAAAAAAAATGCCCACTGTTTTCTACAGTTGAAGTGGAGGAAATGTATTTTTACATTCATATTTGATATGTTTATTTTGATATGTCTTTATTATTTTTTGTTACTTTAGAATTAATAAAGGGGAATTGAATATGTAAGCTTGTCAAAGGCCTGCATTATACTAAACCATTTACAGTGTATGTGGGGATAGACTTCTATCGGTTAAAGTGTATCTTGCATGTTGTCTGGAATGTAGTATGGTGTCTAATTAAAGTAGAAGTTCAGCTTAAAACTAACTAACTCCAAATCTACTCACAGCCACATTATTAGACTAACCTATCTAGCATTGTACAGAAAAAATTGCTTTACATACCTCTTCTGTGTGTGGTAGTGTGCCGAAGAGGCAGCCGACAACAGAAGCCCCATAGTAACTCTGTGGTTGACGTCACTTCCCAAGCATTTGCCAACAATTGCTGGCTGTCTCTTGCACACTGCATCTGCCACTGAAGACCGGACTGGATCAGCTTCAAAAAAGGTACGTATAGAGATCTTTGCTTTACACGGTTAGATAGGTTAGTCTTAGAATGTGGCTGCGAGTAGATTTAGAGACAACAGAAAGAATTACTGGCGCAAAAAAGGAGAAATTTGGTACCCAGCAGTTCTACAGTAAGGACCTGATAAAATTAATTTTAGTAAACAAGACAAATCTCTATAAGTATGAATACAAGCAAAGTCCATATGAGAAAGTCCATATGTAGCAGTCCATACACATTGCACTCAGAAGGCTGCTCTTGTGGCAAGTAAGAAGAAGGGACTTGAAGACAACTGTAAAGAGAACACAGGCGCCACTTTAAGTGCAGCATGAAGGATTTATTCAGGTAAAACACATAGTGGGGTACGAGCGTGTTAAAAGGCGTTAGTCGTGATGTCCATGGGGAGAAAAAACATCTATCCAGTGCTGTAATTCAGGATGGCCTCCAGCGGTCACACAATTACACTTAGTAATTATGATATGTATGGGCTTAGTATTTACTTCATCCTAACTGGTACATTAACCTATTAAAAGGGAGGACACTTCTCATGAAAATATGGAATACATCAAACAGGGGCTAGAATTTGCTTAATGTTTCCTTAGACAATGTTTACTGTGCTACCAACTCAAAAAAGTCTTTGTATCCACATTTTTGTATACTATACTACACGTGTGTAGTGTAAATGTTAGTCTCTTTTTGCCTACTGTTTCAAGCTTGCAAGCTGATAGATATACAGCATATATACAGTATATATATATATATATATATAATTAATAAGAAAGAACAGTTGGCTTCACTCTGGAAACGGCCCTCACAAATCTGAAATGCATGTTTATGCAAGCTGAACTGAATCTTTAAACCATAATTCACACCACAATTCCTCTCCGTTGATGGTTTATCAATCACTGGTGCTCCGAGATTATCATGTTACTGTTCTGCAAAATCTAACCTCATGAAGCAGAATACATTAAAATGGGCTGTGAGAATTAGATTTACATTTATTGCCACGTATGAAAAATAGCTGATCTTAATATGCTGATTTTCTTTTTTTTTTTTTACATTTTGTCTTGTACAAAAGAATAGAATGCATAGTTATTATTATTATCATACATAATAGTTACAACAGTTTTTTTTTTTTTGTTGCAGTATGAAAAAGTATAAGAATCACATTCACTGCAAAACATTTTTTAGTTGGAGTGTACAAAATGTATTACTTCAGTAAGCAGTGCAATTCTGCTGTAAAGACTAATACTGCCGAATATTCTCTCTGCGATCTTTTACTTCTATTAAATATCTAGACAAATCTGCTGTTTGCTAGTGACCTTTTGTTAAAGTACTAGTTAGTTATTGTATACACTCTAAATGATGTCCTTTAACTCTTAATCTTGACATACGAATCCTCAAGGAATGTCCATGTCTTTTTATCCAAATCTTTTCACTGGCACGAGCAACAGAGTACGTTAAGACAGCAACTTCCAGTGCATTACAAGTGTCAACATCACTGCATTCAAATCCAACAGAAGCTCAGAAAGCAATGTGGATGACTGATAAGCAGATTCTAGTTATTATGCTAAAATGCTTTCCAATTCGTATCTCAACTAAACATTCTTAACATTTTAATGTGGTATACTCTTCCCATTATATTTCAGAGCATTATAGCGTAATGCAGCATCAACAATTTTTCATGTGGCTCTGGTATTTCTTTTCTGGAAGACTAGTTCATCAAAATGTAACTGCTACAGAATTTACGTTCATGTAAATGTTTGCAATCACAATTGCAGATACAGTATAAACATTTCCAGTTTGATTTAATCAGCATCCCTCACTTTGTTCAAAGTTACAATCCTCTTTAAAGAGATGCCATTGTGAATGCGTTTATATCTATGATGATCATTGTTGGAGCACAAATTACAATGTGATGAGTACACGTGCACATTGTATAAAGAACAGTAATAAAAACTGTCATCATTGCCACTTAACCAGCAGGCCAATCAAACTTTGCCCTAAAAAGACAGAGAAGAGAAGCCTAAAGCTGAAGTCCATACAAAACAATTATTGGGATTGAATTACAAACTGGCTCTTTATTTGCAAAGGAAGTTACACTTTGCAAGCGAAAATGCCCAGACCTTAGTGAATGAGGTGAAGCTCTGCTGACATCCATTGTTACCCGTAGGTTATATTTTGAGATTTATTATATCTCAGGTATGATTTGGGTTAATGAGAGGTCTTTGACCACAAGTTAAAGCTTTAACACAACGGAAATTTATTGGTAGATAGCAAGGAGGCCTAAACTAATACACAGCAATCTATAGTATAGAAAAGGGAATATAATCATAGGTTAAATTAACAAATACTGAGCATGATATTCAAAATATCCTGATATGAACAGCAAGACAGACAACACATAGGACAAAATGTATACATATAAGTGCTAGGAGATGTCCTGATATTTACCAGTGCTATATTATGATACGAGCCCCCTTTTTCAGGTCAATGGCTCCCTCTACCTTCTCTGTTTAAAACTTGAACTAATATACACCTATGTTTAAATATACTCAAATCAATAGTCACTCAGGACCATGAAATTAGCATAAGTAGTGCAGATAGTGCATAAATCATGAATCAACAAGCATGAATCAAAAAGCAGAAAAAAGTCCTTTGAACGTTCATATATAAATAAACAAATAAACAAATGCTTTCACATCTAAATGTCCATCCCTGGATATAAAGGGGTTAAAAAACTTTTGCAACAGTCCACTTCACCAAGTAGGAATCACCACAGTGTGTCGGGGTCACCAAATAACTAAACCTCCACCGTTGTGATGTACAGAGGGGGATGGCAACTCACCAGAACATATGGCCCACCTATTCTCATAGGACAGGCACACAGGCTTGTGTATATATATATCCCTCTTGGAGTCGGCTACCGCTGCAGGTATTAAACATATATCCCTGATGGTCTCTCACGAAATGACGTGCATCCCTTTTCCAGATGTTGTTGACCCCCAATTGACAGCCTGGACGTTTAGATGTGAAAGCATTTGTTTATTGGTTTATTTATATATGAACGTTCAGAGGACTTTTTTCTGCTTTTTGATTCATGCTTGTTGATTCATGATTTATGCACTATCTGCGCTACTTATGCTAATTTCATGGTCCTGAGTGACTATTGATTTGAGTATATTTAAACACAGTTTTTTTTTCAAGTAGCTGCGGTAGGGTCTTTAAAAAGAAGTTTTTTGATCATTCTGCTTGTGCGCACGGGATATATTATATCACTAGTAGAGGGCGGTTTGGTGATATTTATATTTAATTTTAATATACACCTATATCTCATAGACTTGCATAGGGCCATTCCGATTGGTGAAGCTATATTACCCCTCTCCTTCCTCTGGGTGTATCTCATTCATGATTGGACAATTTCCTCCTCTCCAAGCTTAGCATAACTCTGCCCCTCGCTAGCACCTCCTCTCTGTTGGAGGGAGAAATTAATTATGCCAGGTAACCTCCTCTTGAATGGGGCATTAGATATATAACTAAAGATAGCATCTTTGAAGTGGAGGAAGAAATAACGAAGGAATTGAAACAGCCTGTTGTAAATTATTACTTTAGTCCCATAAAGTCTGCGAAAAGGAACTTAATTAAGGTGTTGTCCTTTCTCGCATGCAAGTTTACGGTGGGTAAACAGCAGATTTTTTCTTTAGGGACACACCTAACATTCCTGCACTTCAAAAGTATGTGGTAAATCAATTACTAACGCCTGCTGATTGGGTTCACACAAATGAACTTCATTTAACTTTTAACTATTAGTAAAAATCAAAACCCAATATCTCATATATATCTATATATAGATATATATGTGTGTGTGTGTATATATACACACATATCTATTTACAGTTGCTAATGGAGATTGTACATAAACTTCTCATAAGGCAACATCCATCATCTGATCATATGCAAGAAAAACTGCTGTTTTTTAAACTTTCCTTGTTTGGGTATTCTTTGCAAAGTAACATTTTAGGGTCATTTTTCTTGCAAGGTACACCTTCCCTTGTAAAGTGAACAGCCAATCTGTCTTTAGTAAATCGACATCATTGTCGAATTACAAGAAGCATGTGTATTCTTACTTAATTCTTAGTGCAATTTGTGCATTTCTTCCTGATCTGTGCAGTAATCCAGCATAAAACAACTTCTGAACTCTGCTTCTGTTCAGGAGTTTCCTGTAATAATGTTCGATCATTGATGCATTCTCTTCCTTGTGCAGGGTGACTTGTCTCTTATCTGAACCTCCTGTAGGCTTACTACTTTAGTGGGAGGTCCCACCTACACCACCTTTGTTTCCTGCGTCACAATGATGGCATTATGGCTATTTATTAAGGTAATATCTGGGGTTTCAAAGGAATGTATTTGTTTAGGAGTTTAGTGTGCCTGGTGTTTAGCTTTAATTCAGAATGGTTGCTATAGGGCAGAAGACACATTTTTAATAATGATATTTAGGAGCTGACATAAAAAGTAGGGATATGGACTTAACATACAGGAAAATTGCTTTGAAGATGTGCTTAGCTATTTTCTTTGTTTGGGGAAAACCCTTTCCAAATTCACAAATGAAAAATATGTGGGAAAAGGAGAGCCTGGTCACATGACCTGTCATGTGACTGTTCTCTACTCTTATTATAGAGTATTCTCTGCAGTATTATGGATGGAACACTTCAAAGAACAGCTTGGGCTTGACATCAGACTGTATTTTTATTGCAAGGAAAATTACAGGCTTAGTGTGGAGTAATATCCTTTACAAATTGTTATCCTCTCTGCATTAAAGTCGATGTAAACCCCCACAGTGAAGTGAACAGCCTCAGATGATACACAAAGATTAACCAAATCTCCCTACATAGGTTTTACTTGTATATGTGCTGTCTTCAGCTTTCTAGACTGTTTAGAAAGTGCACACTGTGTTAGAAATGTTTATTTCTGTTTAATCAGTGGGAGGAGTCTAGGCATACACTGTGTGTGAGCTGATTGGAGGAAAGGCACACATCCCCCTTCCACATAGCCAGAGGAACACAGTTACATGCAGAGCTGTGCTGTGAATAGACAAGCTCTCTGCTTATCTGTCTATAAATTTCCAGCTGCTTTTATCTTCTGTGTTGGAGAACTTGGCAGAAGTTATCATGCTGATAAGAGAGGAATGGATCAGCAGAAAGACACATGACTTAGGGCTTTGAAGAGAGATAAGTAAACACTACAGATAAATATGCCCAGGTCAAATTTCATGAATGAGGTTTACATCCACTTTAAGGAATCTATGCTATAGTAACTTTTAGATTTGCAGCAATGGTATAATGTCTCAATTGTAGAAGTGGAGATAGGTATGGCTGCTTTTGTTTTAATTTGGTTTGTAACAGTGTGGAGTCTACTATATTGCAGATAGCAGTATCTACTCTCCAGTATAAATTGGCTCTTAAATTACAAATGGTTCAGTGACTTGGCATATTATCAGACATAAGAGGGTTGACTTACTAAAATAAATTGACTGTTCCCTTTGCAAGGGAAAATTACACTTTGCAAAGGAATTTTCAATAGAGTTTAGTGGATGTGGTGAAGCTCTGCTAACATCCCTTATCCAATCATGTGGAGGCAAAAATGCCAGTTTTAATAATTCCCTTGCACGTTACTGGGTAGTCTTTGAAAAGTAAAGTTTCACCACATTCAGTAAACTCTGTGGAAAATTTCCTTGCAAAGTGAACACCCTAATTGCCTTTAGTAAATCAACCCCAAGGTGTCCATATTGTCAGGCATAAGATGTCCATTGCTTTCGGTGCCATCAATGGATTCCTAATCTATCATACACGTATTGGAAAGCAATCAATTTTCTGCTTTTCAATCAGACTTTCAATTTCAATTTAGTTTTGGGCAGTTGCTGTTGAGTTGTTCACATAAATGATTCTTCTGTGTCTCAAGACTCTAGTGGTGAGCATTCAGCACCTCAGTTCCCAGCTGCCAAGCCATTATAATGATTTTTGACTCTTTCTATTGGATTTTTCATTTAATTATAAAGAATGCAGCAAGACATATGAACTGCTGCTGGACGATTTTACCTCTGGAGTTCTAAGGAGGTATAAAATGATGTAAAAAGTGAGATTACATTTCATCTAAAACTGAACAAATGACTCATACAATATAGCAAATTTGTGTCATAACAAATCAGTGTCAATTCTTAGAAACATAATGCATAGTATTTTAAATACTATACATTTTTTTTTCAATTTACAGAAGGTTTTACATAATGAATCTGTTGAGTTTTCCGTTATAGTATACCTTTTTTGGCATTCTATATGTAAAGGTCAGTTTGCAAAGATGAGTACACAGGTTTTATATAAATATAGGCTGGTATTCGGGGGAACCTTCTTGAGCTCCACATTGCAGTCATTCCCAAGCCAGGTAAAGACACTTCCCTTGTGACCAACTATAGGCCCATATTTCTTCTAAACCTAGACATCAAACTCGTGAAAATTCTGACTAATCACCCGTTGCTGCTACTTTCCAAACTCATCCCATGGTATCTGATAGGCTTTATTTTGGACAGGGAAGCCAGGGATAAC
Organism: Pelophylax lessonae; assembly: GCF_965119305.1. Lineage (NCBI taxonomy): Eukaryota > Metazoa > Chordata > Amphibia > Anura > Ranidae > Pelophylax > Pelophylax lessonae. Next base: position 325,920,339 of record NC_138770.1, on the reverse strand, counting down.
ACCTTGGAAGCAATCAACCTACATCACTGGCTCACCTCCTCGAATCAACCGGGTTTCTATTTTTTATCACTTGATGCAGAGAAGGCATTTGACAGGGTGGCCTTGGATTATATGGCTGCTGTACTCCAAGCAGTCAGAATCCATGAGTGTATGCTTCAGTTTATTCTATCCCTATACACGACCCAGTCAGGGTTAAAGGCCACCTCTCGGATACCTTCTCCATATCAAATGCATCCTGGCAGGGCTGCCCACTGCCCCCTCTCATTTTTATGTTGACCTTACAACCCTTAATTCTATGCCTGAGGGCAAACCCAGACATAAAGGGCATTCAGGTCACGGGTTCTACCTATAAATTGGTAGCTTTTGCAGATGACATTCTTCCTTACTTATTTGAACCACATGTCACGTTCTCTAATCTGCTTTTAGACTTCTCCAGATTTAAACCCCTGTCTAACTTACATATCAATTTAGCTAAATCTTTTTAGTTAAATATTACCCTGCCGCAGAGTGCACTCAAACATTGCCAGTCTGACTTTCCCTTCATCTGGAAACTGGATGCAATTCCCTATCTTGGCACATTGTTGCCAGCATGTTTATCCAATTTATACGTTAGAAACTACCTACCCCTCCTCTGGAACATGCAGCGAGACCTTACTACATGGGTGCCCAGTCTTTTTTCTTGGCTCGGGAGGGTAGCTATTATCAAAATTAATATCCTGCCTAGCCTGCTCTACATTCTGCAAATGATACCAATTAAGTTACTTAAAGCCTTCTTCACATCATAAAGGGCATCGTGCTCCACATTCCTATGGGACTCTAAAAATCCCTGACTTAGTTACCATATACTTCTTGTTCCCAAACTAAAGGGGGGCATAGGTCTGCCAAATGCAGAGTTCTGGACTGAAATGTGCATTTTCAAGAAAGGATGTGGGTTCCGTTGGAAAATACCTTCATGCAATCGCCCTTACACTCTATCCATGGGTCCCTCCGCAACACATACTGACTTCTTACAAGGAACACCCGCTCATAAACCCAACTATTCAAATATTTTTTTTGACCCCGGAAGTATCCTATTTTGCTAAAGGACTTTCGGATCATTCACCACTACTGGTAGTGTGATGCATTTTTCCTCCTACAGATTATCTGTCGGTTGGAAACGTAATCCTTTTTGGTTATCTCTGTTCACTAATGAGGAGGGTTTTCGCCTTCAATTGGAGAATTTCTTGATTGCTAACAGGCACTCAGCTACTTCAGGTATTGTATGGGATACGTTAAAAGCATTTGTTAGAGGCCTATGTATACGTGAAGTTTCCAATATTAAAACTAACTCTAGAAGGGGGGTGACTAATGCTGCTGAGGAAGTAGATAGAGCGGGAAGAGATTTTATTCAGGCTCTGTAGATATAGAAAATAAATGGACAATGGAACAAAAGGAATATTGGGAGGTACAGCTTCAACAGGCATCTAATAAGAGATTCTTCTAGTCACAAGCATTTTTTGAGGAGGGACAGGACATATGTTATCTCTTTTTTCTAGAGCACAGCGCCCATTTGCTGTAGTACATAGGATACTGACAGGCATGGGGGAGGTGGTTAGTGACACTCCATCTATTATACAGGAGTTCAGGTCCTATTTTCAGGACCTTTACTCCTCTAAGGTATCCTATACCCGCCCAGACCTAATACGGTTTCTGGACGGTATATCCCTACCAACAGTTGGGGAGGTGGACAGCCGGAATCTGAATGCCCCCATTACATTGGAGGAGCTGCAGAGTGCCCTGGCTACTTTTCCAAATTCTAAGGCTCCTGGTATTGATGGTTTACCGATGGAGCTATATAAAAAATTTGAAGGTATATTATTGCCAGAGCTTTTAGATACTTTTTTAGATGCCCAAAAATGTGGCTCACTACCGAGCTCAATGTATGAGGCGGTGATGGTGCTACTATTGAAACTTGGGAAGAACCCTGAATTTCCTGAGTCATATAGACCTATCTCCTTATTAACAACTGATTTAAAATTACTCACCAAGGTTTTTGCTATGTGACTGTCAAAAATCGTAAGCAAAATTATACATCCCGATCAATCTGGATTTATTCCAAATCGCTCCACAACTAATAACATCCGTAGACTCTATCTTAATTTACAGGTACCTGCCACCAATCAGGGACATAGAGCTGTTTTATCTTTAGACGCTGCCAAGGCATTTGATAGTGTGGATTGGCATTATCTGTGGTTGGTACTGGAGAAATTTAAATTGGGGGAATCATTTATATCATGGATTAAATTATTATATAGAGCCCCTGAAGCTTGTATCAGGGTAAATAATACACTTTCTTCCTCATCTACACTTTATCGGGGGACAAGACAGGGATGCCCTTTATCCCCATTACTATTTGCCCTTGCGGTGGAACCACTAGCGGCAGCCATTAGGACACATCCCCATATTACTGGCTTCCGTAGAGGGGATTTAGAAGAAAAAATAGCACTATATGCGGATGATGCTCTTATATTCTTGGGAGATACAGATAGGTCCTTGACATCACTGATGACACTTATACAAACCTTTGGATCCTATTCGGGATTCAAAATCAATTGGGATAAATCTGTATTATTACCTTTAGACCCTATTACTGTTCCACTGCCGCAAATGGCATCTCAGATCCGGGTAGTGGAACAGTTTCGGTATTTGGGTATTGTTGTCCATCCCAACCTACATAATTATGTCAAACCTAATATTGAACCCCTATTGGCTAAGTTCAAGGAGCAAACTACCAGTTGGCTTCAATTACCTCTCTCGGTAGTGGGTAGTTGTAACTTAATTAAAATGATTTGGAACCCACAATTGTTGTATGCTTTGCATAATGTCCCTGTCTGGATACCTGTACATATTTTTAGGAGGTGCAACACCTTATTTCGTACATTGATTTGGAGGAAAAAAACTCCCGGCATTAAACTGGAAAAGCTTCAGGAAGTTAATGAGGCCGGAGGTCTTGCAGTCCCTAATCCTTGTTTTTACTATATGACCGCTCAGCTTCAACATTTAGCAGGCTGGGGAAATATTGAGTGTTGGGAGCCAAACAGGGAGATTATATCCTCTATTTTGTCTAATATGAAATGGGGAAATTGACAGCGTGTGCTACATTGCTCCTACTAAATAGATTGTGAATTAACACAAAGCAACACTTCAAATATGAGGGATATATGAGATATTCTCAGCTCTTTCATAATTATAACTCAGCAACCATGCAGTCCCATCCCCCGAGCCCATAGCAGGCAGCATGCCTTCAATTTTGGTAAGATACCATGCAAGGAAAATCCCCTTTGCAAGGCACCTTTTCACCATGTTGATGGAGACAAGGACCAATGCTCCATATCCTGTTAAACAAAAGAGAAGTGGGGGTCTGCAGAGGGAAATTATCAGAATTGGGAAGCCTTCTTTATACTAAGGGGTTCCCAAGATATCATGACCTCCCCTACATTAATGAGAATGGGGTTAATCATTCACAAGAAAAATGAAATAGTAAAAGCAAAAAATAACAGAAAAAGTTATTTATTTAAAAAAAATTAAAACAATGCCCCCCAACGTAAATCCAATGTCAATAACATTGTCTAGTGATGTAGATCCAAGTCATCCCGGGTGAAGTCATTGACCAAATATGGTCATGACTGGTATTTTTCAAAACATATAGCAAAAAATCACAGCAGGATAAAAAAGAAAGCAACACTGAGCCAAGGACCTTGGCAAACATAGTAGAAAAGTACAAAACAGAAACACAAGATGTTGTCATGGTGAGACCTTCTCTGCATAAGTAGCCTGTAAGGGAAAGGAGGCTAACCCAGCTATCGCAGAAGACATCCACATAAAGTATTTCAGATGAGACTTGGACAAGAGCTAAGGGCCTATTACACCAGCAGATTTTCCGAGCCGCACCATACAACTCCATTAAAAATTACCATCTTTTTGTCAATTATGTCACCCGAGATCCAAGCTGGCTTGTTTACAACTTCAAACTAAAACCAGTAGGAATCGGTCATTAAGAGGCAGTAGTGATACGGCGGTTTATAGAAAACGTCCATCTACATCAGTCAAATGTTCAAATTAGTGGGTGAGGGAAACAGACAGATATTTTGTGTTTGTTTGCCTAATCACTGAACTGTGAATAGATAGGGTTCAGGTCAAGCTCATGTGCAACATGAAACCAAAGTTCATCCCTAACAACAAATGTGAAAACATGGATGTTGGAAAGGATTTTGGTAATTGTGGTGGTCTTTGCATACAGAGTTGTCAGTATGGTGCCTGAATGCTTTATTCTGATCACATCAAAGAGCTTTAACACTCATAGTGATTTGTGTTTAATTGGGTATTATGTTTCATTTGAATACATCTGAGTTGAGTATCATTTTTAACCAAAGATAACTTTTTGGCACTGGATCTTTTCAGTAGGTGTATATTTTGACTGAAAACTTTCAAGTGTGGTATGACTATTATAATCTCGCTAAAAATGTAGTATTTACAAGCCAAAAACAGTAACCTGGAATCTTTAGAGTAGGAGTATCTGAGATAATATGCCTGAATGATTCTTGAGGCATAGTTGGTATTTAAAGCAGTTTGTTGTACAATGCAAGGTCCACTTATAGGCTTTATGCACACTAGCTTAAGATAAATGCCAGTGCTTTTGACAGAAAAAAAAACACACATTTTAGCGTTTTTCTTACTAGCTTTTAGGCGAGCTTAGGCACTTTTAGGAGAGTTTAGAAGTGTTTAGTGTTTTTTTCTTCCAGAAAAACACTCTCAAAAACGCAAAGACAGTTTTTTCTGCCTCTAAATGCTGAGCTTAACTACTTTCCAACCGCCTGCCGCAGATGGCTCGGCTGCACGAACGGCCCGTCCCCATTAGGCAGCTGGAAAACCTATCCACGGGGCTGGCAGTTGTGATTGACGCTGGGGCACCCGCGATCGGTCCCCGTGGAGAGAGAACGACAGCCTGCTATTATAAACACAGCAGACCGTTGTTCTCTCTGGAATGAACACAGAGCGCCTGTGTTCCTCCTATTTAGGATCACGGGTCTCTGTGTTGATTTCACAAGCCCATCCTCCTCACAGTTAGAAAACACCCCCTAGGCTCACACTTAACCATTTGATCGCCCCTGAGGTAACCCCTTCACTGCCAGTGTCATTATTATAGTAACTTTGCAAATTTTTAGCACTGATTACTGTAGTAATGTCACTGGTCCCCCCAAAAGTGTCAAAAATATCAGTTAGGGGTCCTATATGTCTGCCACAATGTCGCAGTCCTGCTAAAAAGCGCAGAACACCACCATTTCTAATAAAAAGAAATAAAAATGACATTAATCTTTCCACTAGTTTTGCACAACCCAATCAAAGTTGAGATTTTTTTTTACCAAAAATGTGTAGCAGAATACAAGTTGGCCTATTAGAATTTTTCGCAATTTTTTTCTTTATGGCACAATAAATACCACCGAAAGAAAGCTCTATTTGTGGGGAAAAAAGGACATGAATTTTATTAGGGTACAGCATTGCACGACCGTGCAGTTGTCAAATAAAGTAGCGAAGTGCCGAATCACAAAAAAGGGTCTGGTCATTAAGGAGGCAAAACCTTCCGGGGCTGAAGTGGTTAAACATTGCCTCTAGACTATCTAATGTGCATGGACACATAGAATAACATTAGTTGCTTCTACAGGCAAAATGCTAAGCTCCTCTTTTAAGCTAGTGTGCATGGGGCCATAATGTTTATGCCTGTTCCCCTGAAAAATATCTTCTACTCAATGTATTATTATTATTATTACAGATACTTGGATCGAGCTTTCAATTTTTACACAACATTTTTACATTTATTATACATTCACATCAGTCCCTGCCCTCAAGGAGCTTACAATCTATATGGTCCATAACTCACAATCATACATACTAGGGTCAGTTTGCATAGGAGCCATTTAATCTACCCAGCATGTCTTTGGAGGGTAGGAGGAAACCAGAGTACCTGGAGGAGACCAATGCAGGCACCGGGAGAACATGCAAACTCTGTGCAGATAGTGTAGTTGGGATTCAAACTGATGATCCTAGTGCAGCCAGATGGAGGTGTTAACCACTTTGCTGCCCTGTAGTATGTACAGTAGGTATGTGCAAAAGATTCCTTTTTAACTTAAAATCTTCTGCTCAAAGTATGTGCAAAAGGTTCTTGTAAAGAAAAACATTTTTACTTAACTTACCCCTGTGTTCTGCATCACTAGGTGAATAATTACGATCATTCCAATAATATTCCTGGAGAATGCATAGCCAAATCTCATGTGAATATCACTTCAGTCCAAAGCAAGAGCATTTTTCAATGAGATTTGGGCTGCTCTGTATTTTACAGCATCTCGGCGGAAGTGACATTTAATATCATTCTTGCTGCTCACTAAAAGCAGAAAACCTCACTTTGTTTTCTCTACAGGTACATTTTGCACATACTTTTAGCAGGGGACTTTAAATATGGGTAAGGGACCTCAATATTGTAAGCGAACCGTGCACTGTAATAAAAAAAGTTTTTCACCATCGCTCCGGGAAAGATTCAGCTGTCTGCCAATATCACTTTGATGAGCACTTTATTCAATGGGGGTCAACAATACTTATTTCCTCAACCCCCTTTTTCAAGATGCCTAGAGGAGTCTGAATACAGGTGGGAAATATAAATATTTTGAAAATTAAAAACTTTATTCTAAAATGATGTCACAGCAAATGCTGATATTTATATATTCTTTCAGCAAAAACTGCATCTGAATGTGATACTTAAAACTGATACTAAAGTCTTGTTTTTTTTTTTTTTTGTTTAAAAATAAAAAAACAGGTTATACTCACCTCCTCTGTGTAGTGGTTTTGCACAGAGAAGCCCAGATCCTCCTGTTCTTGGTCCCACCTTGTTGCTCCTGGCCCCTCCCTCCTGCCAAGTGCCCCCACAGCAAGCAGCTTCCTATGGGTGCACCCGAGCCGAGTTGCTGCTCTGTGTGTCCATTCAGACATGGAGACGTGGCTCAGCCCTGCCCTCTCTCTCTACTCATTGGCTCACTGACTTTTATTGACAGCAGTGGGAGCCAATGGCGCCCGTTGTGTGTCTCAGCCAATCAGGAGGGAGAGTCCTGGACAGCTGAGTCTTTCATGCAACATCACTGGATCGAGATGGGGGTCAGCTAAGTATTGGAGACTGAGGTGGGCTGTGGCACAAAGAAAGTTTTTATCTTAATGCATAGAATGCATTAGGATAACAAAACCTTCTGCTTTTAGAACCACTTTAATTTTCTGAGAAATGTAATCAACAGCAGTGTATATGAGCCTTCGGTGGCCTGAGGGTGGCCATTCTGCTTTACCTTATGACTTACCTTATTATGAGTGAAGTTTTATTTTTTATCTTAAAACCATTTACCACCATAAGTCATAAAACGGCCTCAAGTGTTATCTTTTCCAACCAGTACAACATAGTTGGCAGTCAACTTCCCACGTTTGACATTGAATTTATCTATGATCAATCAATTTAGTATGCTTGATATATCAAAGTGTTAGTGCTGATAACGCTTTTTATTTCTTCACATCCATCAAAAAAATGAAAAGAGAAAGTTTGAAACATATTGGTGACTGTGAGGAAATAATAACATATCTTTCTATTTTTACTATTTTGAGACTCACTCAGAGGGCGATTTGGGAGTAAGGCACTTTATAACAGGGTAGGATCATGTTGGAATATTTCTGTATAAAAATTAGTAACTATTTTATGAATATGTTTACGGAAATTAGGTATTAGATTGCACAGAACAGAATATTGTTCCTGCATGCCACTTTTCCTTACAGCCTATAGAAAAAAAAAACAGGAGAGGAAGAACGTCCAGACTCAGCTGTGAGCACGTCCCAATGACCAGAGCAAGGAGAGCAGCTGAAAGTTAATAAAAGCTTAAAACAGCAGGAAACTTCATCTGTGAATACAGGTGATTTGAAGTGTGCTTGTCTTACTGAACTAGGAAAATCCACCGGCAGGGTTTCTGTACAGATAGGGTGCTCCTGCTGTTCAGCCTAGCAGACCAGACAGGATAGGTGATAGGTTTTTCTTTATTTGTTTAGCAAAATAAATACGTTAACCTTTCTTTTATATTGAAGGAGAAATGTATGCGTTTGTTTTCTACTAAAAATTGCTTGTGTTTTTTTTGGCAGCACGGAAGGGTCAATAGACAGATATGCACTAAAATGAGTTTGAACGGTCTCAAGAGTGAAGGGTCTGCTCTGATGAGCTGCCCTGAGAGACACACATATAGTCAAAAACCTTGCAAGCTTCAGATTCACAGAGGAAGGTTATGATTATGAGTATTAAAGGCATTGCACACGTTCAGATCATTCTGTTGTTTTAACTAGGTATTAATGTAGTTATATTCCCTGTGTTGTTTGCTTTACCTTGTAATGATGAGCTCACATATTGTGGCTACAGTTTGTAGTTTCATGGCTGATCGATTGCTCTGTGTCTATGTATTATTGCAATTAGCTGATCCCTATGCACTAAGCCAGTGGTTCTCAACTCCTGTCCTCGGGCACACTAACAGGCCAGGTTTGCAAGATAACTGAAATACATCCCAGGTGATATCTATATATATATTTGCTGTTCAGGTATTGCAGTACTCTAAACTGTATCTCCCCAAGGTAATACTCAAAATCTGACCTGCTAGTGGGTCCTGAGGAATGGAGTTGAGAACCACTGCACTAAGTGAATAGGACAACATTCTCTTCTGGGTCACACAGCATCTATTGCATGCTTTGCCTTCTCCTCTGTGTTGCAAGACAGAGGACACGTATTACCATGTCCAGTGCAATGTCAAAGACCACACATGTTTTAACACAAATAGCTGCTGACACTAGAATGTGAAAATTTACTCTACAATAGGCTGTATGTACAGGACAACAAATGACACTATGAAACTACATGATCAATGAACATCTTACGTAGGTGAAATACATTAGGTGTAGATGTGAATTTTTAGATCAACAAGAAAACCTTATCACACTGCGCTTGGGTGTTTTTGGGTGTTGTCTTACATTGTCTTGTACAATGTCCTCGTCTCAGCGGCTAGCATCCTGCAGCCTTCCCATATGTAATATTAACCACTTGCCATCTGCTCACTCGAGCACTACTGCGGCAAAGTGGTTGGTTATCGTCTGGCGACGTAGACCTACGTCGACAGACAATCCCCCTTCATGGAGGCGCGTGCGCGCCGCCGGAGGCTCACTCCCGCTGTGTTCAGTCACAGCGGGAGTCGGGCCAGGGGAGGAGCAGCGGCGATCGCCGCTGCTCTTCCCCGATCGTCGGGGAATCGAGTGTGGAGATCCGCCTGCTTGTGTAAACACAAGCGGGCGGGTCTCCTAAGTGACAGGCAGGGTCAGATTGCAGGATTCAGCATAGCTGAACCCTGGATCTGTCCTTGTGTCACACAGTCACCTCCCCCCACACACGTCAGTAAGCACCAGGCATACATTAACCCCTCCCTCTCCAATAAAATTAACCCCTTCCCTGCCAGTGTCATTTTTACAGTAACAGTGCATATATATAGCACTGATTACTGTAGTAATGTCACTGGTACCCCCAAAAGTGTCAAAAATGTCAGTCAGGGGTCCGATCTGTCCGCCACAATGTCGCAGTCACGCAAAAAAGAAATCGCAGATCGCCGCCATTACTCGTTAAAAAAAAAAAACACCAAAAATGACAGAAATCTTTCCCTTAGTTAGTAAATGCAATAACATTTGCGCAAAGCAATCAAAATACGCTTATTGTGATTTTTTTTACCAAACATATGTAGAATAAAACAAATTGGCCAAAAATTTTGATTTTTACATTTTTTTTGGGGGGGGGGGGTTTCATATAAAAAAATGTGAAAAATATTGTTATTTTTTCAAAATTTACGCTCTTTTTTTGTTTATAGCGCAAAAAGTAAAAATCGCACAGGTGATCAAATACTACCAAAAGAAAGCTCTGTTTGTGGGAAAAAAGGACGTACATTTTGTTTGGGTATGGCGTCGCACGTCCGCGCAATTGTCAGTTAAAGTCGCACAGTGCCAAATCGCAAAAAGTGGCTCAGACGTAAGACAGCAAAATCCTCTAGTGGTAAAGTGGTTAAGGAGATGCAGACAACTTGAAAACAAGACAGGGAACCAGGGAAGTGCATGGGCTAGTGCAATAACAATTTTTTATGGGTGCAGAATATAAACTTGCATTGCCCATGCTTATCCAGGAAGTGCTCAATAACCAGCGTGGCTGCTCTCAGTCCTCCTCAATTCTTTAAGTACACAACTGATAGACACTGTGGGCAGGCCAGATCCATTCCCAGGCTTACTGGTTCAGCAGCACTCAGCAATACATATGAGTGGCATAGCAACTGCAGGACAAGTCTTAACTCTGGTCAGGCTACCCTGGATTTCATTTGATGATTGCTACAGGCACGCTGTCACTTGGAGACTGTGAGTGCATTTTATTTCTGCATCCAAATAAAGAGTTTTATAGTGCTGGTCCATGCACTTCCCATTTTCCTTGTTTTGTTTTCAAGACGTGAATTTTTACCATGTCTTTAAGTTATTATGCTGAATTATTTTCTCAAATAAGGGGAAGGAGGCAATGAGCACACAGTATCAGAACATTAAGTGTACATAGCAGACCTTATCAGGGCTTCACCTCATCATGTCTAAGATCATATCAAAATAAAAAAATATTAAATGTAGAAAAATGAATTACAGTATCTAACAAAAGTGAGTACACCCCTCAATTTTTTATAAATGTTTTATTATATCTTTTCATGTGACAACACTGAAGAAATGACACTTTGCTACAATGTAAAGTAGTGAGTGTACAGCTTGTATAACAGTGTAAATTTTCTGTCCCCTCAGAATAACTCAACACACAGTCATTAATGTCTAAACTGCTGGCAACAAAAATGATACACCCCTAATTGAAAATGTCCAAATTTGGTTCAATTAGCCATTTTCCCTCCCCGATGTCATGTGACTCATTAGTGTAACAAGGTCTCAGGAGTGTTAAATTGTGTTATCGTTCTCACTCTCACATTCTGGTCACTGGAAGTTCAACATGGCACCTCATGGCAAAGAACTCTCTAAAGATCTGAAAAAAGAATTGTTGCTCTACATAAAGATGGCCTAGGCTATAAGAAGATTGTCAAGACCCTGAAACTGAGCTGCAGCATGGTGGCCAAGACCATACAGCGGTTTAACAGGACAGGTTCCACTCAGAACAGGCCTCTCCATGGTCAAGGAGGAGAGCGGCAATCTGACAGGTCGGTCTCAGCAAAGTAAGGGTTCTTTCACACAGGCTTTCCGCCCTGCAGATTCTGTTTTGCTCAGCAGGGTTCGGCGGATCGGCTTACTTTGCTGAGACAGACCTGTCAGATCCCCGCTCTCCTCTATTGGAGATCAGATGAAAACGGACTGGCTGTCCATTTTCATCAGATCCTATCTGATCCGATCCTCCAGGCGGATGAAAAAAAGGGTTTCCATCCTTCTGGATCTCATGGACAGGATCGGATCGGATAGCAGCGGGTGTCAGCGAACATGTCACCGCTGACATCCGCTGCTCCATAGGGTTGCATGGAGCATCCGATCAGGTCCACCTGAAAAACGTGTGAAAGGGCCCTAAGCGGAGATGGACCTGTCATTCGACTGCTCAGCAGGGATCAGCAGATTGATCCGAACTGAGCAAAATGGAGTCCGCCAGGTGGAAAGCCCGTGTGAAAGGATCCTTAGAGATACATCACAAGTATGACCTTGTTTTGCAATTGCAGCTACAGGGTTTTCTTGATGCTCTTTTTTGTCCCATATTTTCCTTTTAACATTAGTATAGGACAGGATCTTGACAATATTTACCTAAATATCCACTAAGAGCATTTGATAGATGCTACTGTAGCTGTCAATCTCTTGTGAGGTTATAACCTCACATATACTGTATATGGCTAACATCTATGTATGCTTTTTATTTTCGGTGAGGAAATATGGATCTACTAATACTCATATCAGTTCACACCTAGATGTCTCACATCAACTGTTTCTATTACTGTCCCTGATTTGCCCATTGTACTTTTTCTGTTTTGTTGTTATTTTGACCTAGTTTGGTATTCATATATCATATAACTACTAACACATCATACTTCTTAAAGGATAACCTTTCTTCCAGGTATTTTTTAACTTAACACCTCTTCCAAAGTCTTATACTCACCCACCACCTACCCATGCTCCTGTCAGATTTATGCTGTGTCTGCCACTGCAAACTCTCCTTCCTTTTCCTTTCTGCACTTGTGTAGAAAAATATCCACATGTATTTCTACTATGTGTTCTAAAAATAGACTGTCTCTTTTTACAAATTAATGGGATTTTTCTGTGCTAGTCTATAAGGGAACAATTGTGGAAATTTACTCCCCATGGGCCACACAATGTGGACCTGGCAGAAGCATGGACTGGTGAGGCAGACTTTGAACCAAAGCTCAGTGACTTTTAACTATACATTTGTTACCTGTTCAATAAATGTCACTGAGTTGGTTGCTAGTATACAACACTGGACATACTAATGTGAACCTTGATTTTTTCTTGATTTTTTCTTGGGGCAGTACAAACAATTATTTTTCATATAAATATGGTGAAATGTGCTATTAAAAAGACAAGTATGTCCAAAATATATATAACAAAAATAATGGATAACAGGCATACAATTACCTTTAGAAGACTACTGTTTTAACTGCTTTTTTCAGTGTAAAAAAGTGGGAATGACAGATAAATAGATTCTACTATTTGTGTTACACTTAATATGCCCCTTAAATAATATGGATCAATCATTTTGATTCTTTTTTGTCTGAATATTTTCACACTAATCTGAGAGTGCCTATTCTCCTTAAAGCTTATTTGTAAATGCCGTATTTACATTTGCCCCTTTCCAGCTTCTAGAAAACAACACACAGCCTTTCTGTAAGCAGTGTCTGCACTGTGTGCATGTTTAGTAATGTTTTTAAGGCTAAAAATGAGCCTTGTACTGTGGAATACTTAGTGCCCAATTATTGTGTATAGTATTTGTGGCCCACAGTAGAGTTGTGCCTAAGTGGGGATTAACAACTTATTGGGCTCCGGGCAATAGGAGATCATGAGTCCCCCCGTGTCCCCTTCCACACTCATGCCACACCTACATAATGCACTACCCACATTACATGCGTTTGTGGCAGCCATCCTCGACATATTGCAGCTCAGCTGAACAGAAGGACCTATCTGCAAACTGCAGAAGCTGCCTCCATGAGCCTAATCAATTAGTTATTGTAACTCAGCTGCATAAAGGAGGCATTTACATATCTACCACAGCATAGCCTGCATGGAAGTTCCCAGCTTCTTTCCATAGAAGATGCTGGGCACTTCCATGTTTAAAGATGGCCACCGCGTGGCAGCCATCTTTATGACGCAAGGGCATTTCAATAAAGCAGTGGGCCTGTGCATAAGATAGTATTTTGAGCCCTAATGTCAGAGAAATAAATTGGATTAGGTTTTTGGGGCTGAAGGTAGCGCCTGCTTGTTACATAGTACAGTAAAGTTGCCAGATGATTGAGGGGTTAATTACCTTGTGTTCAGTTCTCTCTCAGCTTCTTCCCGACAGGGTTGCCAACTCCCTTCAATTTTTTTTTTTTTTTAACATCGAGATAACATGTAAAATATACTGACAGAACATATTTTTACTGAAAGCCTGAAATATGACAGGAACTCCTATTAGAGACTAAGAGGAGAAAAGGGGGTGGAGGGATAGAGACAGAATGGGGGAGGTGTAGAGGGAGGAGTGGGAGCAAAGATAGGAATAGGAGAAAGAGAGAGATTGGGAGATGGGAAAGTAGGGGAGAGATGAGGGGTGAAAGAGGTGGGGGGGGGAGAGAGGGAGGTGAGAAAGGGAAGGAGGCGAGAAAAAGAGAGGGGGTGAGAGAGTGGGGGTAAGAGAGAGAGGGTAAGAGAGTCGGAGTGAGAGAGAAAGAAGGGAGGCATGAGAGAGAGGGGGTAAGAAATAGATAGGGGTTGAGAGGGTGGGTGAGAGGGAGGTGAGAGAGAGATAGTGGGTAAGAGGGAGAGGAAGAATAAAAAGAGGGGTGAAAGGGGAGGGTGAGAGAGAGAGAGAGAGAGAGAGAAGGGGTGAGATAGGGGAAGAGAGAAAGAGGGGGTGAGAGAGAGAGAGGGGGTAAGAGAGAAAGGAGGGTGAAAGAAGGAGGGGGTAGAGGGATAGAGACAGAATGGGGGAGATGGAGAGGGAGGAGCGGGAGGAATGATAGGAATAGGAGGAAGAGAGAGATGGGGAGATGGGAAAGTAGGGGAGAGATGGGGGGTGAAAGAGGTGAGGGGAGAGAGGGAGGTGAGAAAAGGGAGGGGGCGAGAGAAAGGGAAGGGGTGAGAGAGAGGGGGTAAGAGAGAGAGGGTAAGAGAGGGGGGTGAGAGAGAAAGAAGGGAGGCATGAGAGAAAGGGGGTAAGAAATAGATAGGGTGTGAGAGGGAGGTGAGAGAGAGATAGGGGGTAAGAGGGAGATGGAGAAGAAAAAGAGGGGTGAAAGGGGAGGGTGAGAGAGGGAGAAGGGGTGAGAGAGGGGAAGAGAGAAAGAGAGGGTGAGAGAGAGAGGGGGTAAGAGAGAAAGGAGGGTGAAAGAAGGAGGGGATGGGAGAGATAAGAGAGAAAGGGCATGAAAGAAGTGGGTGTGAGAGAGATAGGAATAGAGAGAAGGGAGATGATGGGGGGGGGGAGAGAAGAGAGAGAGGGGGGTAAGAGAGAGGAGGGGAGTCAGTATGTCTGCTACTCACTATTATGACCCCTGACTGCTCAGGTAGCCATCTAGAGCTGCTGTATGCTGTATCCTTTCACAGCAGTATGTGCACTGTATGGGAGCACAATATTCTTTTATCCATGTGATTTTCACTCAGAGTAGAGGAGAGCTGGGGTTTGCCATGCATGGCTCTCCAGGAGGGGGTGTTTTCTGTTCTGTGGCTTGACCCCGGGCTCTTCACTCTGAATGCTCCCCACTGTATCTTTCCTGTCCCTATGAAAGGGGGGCTGCGTGTGTGCAGAGGATGGGTGGATTGCTCACATGACACTAATCTACCAGGTCTGATAGGAAACTAGTCTGCTGAGGAGAGCACCATGTACAGAGACCTCTCTGCAGGTACTCTGCAACAAGTAGAAGTGCAGTGACGGAGCCTCTCATGGAGCCCCCTACTGGCCCCAGGCCCTTGGGTAGTGTCCGAGTCCCTGAATGGTCAGTCTGCCCCTGGTTGGGCCTCTGGTATCTGTGGGCCACAGGAGAGTTGTACTGTGGGATACATAGTGCTGAATGAATGTTTACTGTATCTCTGGCCCACAGTAGAATTTTGCATCTGCAAAGTTACCATTCAGAAGAGCAGACATGGTTGCCAGATCACTGTCCTGCACATGCTGCTTAACCAAGTGAGTACTACCCTGTATATACCCTGTATATATTTTTCAATTTCAAGTGCTATGATACTTTAATTGACAATTATTTTGCCATGCAGAACTGTACCCAAATGAATGATATATCATTTTTTTTGGAGACAGAGCTTTCTTTTGGTCTTTGGTAACCACTTTTTTCTAAATAAAGGAAAAAAAGACCAACAATTATGAAAAATTAAAAAAAAAAACAGTTTCATCTACTGTCTGTGAAGAACAGTAAGAAAACCCTCATAATGATACTGTCTGTAAAAATAAAAAAGCCAGAACAGTAAGAAAACCCCCATAATGATCCTTTTTGAAAAGTATAAACCCCAGTTTGATCAAATATTTTGCCAAAATGTATTTGGAAATGAATAAACATGCCGGTATTGAGGGGGGTAAAATATGGAGCTTAATAATGTTGCATTAGATACAGAACTAAAGATTATGCACAGAGGTACGAGGTGATGAAGGGGTTAATGTACAAGTTAAATAAAGCGTAGGGATGGGGATAAAGGGGTTAATGTACAGATGTGCAGGAAAAGGCATGTGAAGGGTGGAGATAAGATGTGTAGGAGAGGAGGATGTCTGGGGGCAGATTAAATGTAATGTTAATGTACTGCTGCATTGAGCTTTACACCTCCTAGGGACTAATACGTTCTTTAGTTCCTGGAGGAAGAGGAAGAGGAAGGGGAGGGCTCTTGAATGAAGACACATACTGTTTGCATTTCAGGTTGCTATGATTGGTCACTCTATGACCAATCACTGCATTAGCAATGTACAGAGCTGCTTTGATCGCCTTTGTACACAGTATTTGTCTAAGGATGGCTTAGTTCCCCAGCATTATTGCGTGTAGTGGCCATGTCATGATGCCTCATCCAATGGCCTTTATGGAAGGAAATGGATAAGTAATTGTCTGCCACCTCCTAATTTTTAAAGATATGGCTGTACAAAAGTGGTTAACCACTTAAGCCCCGGAAGATTTTACCCTCTTCCTAACCAGGGGTTTTTTTGCGACTTTTTACTGCGTGACTTTAACGGACAATTGGGCGGTTGTGCGACGCTATACATAAACAAATTTGACGTCCTTTTTTCCCCACAAACAGAGCTTTCTTTTGGTGGTATTTGATCACCTGTACGATTTTTTGATCATGCGCTATAAACAAAAAAAGAGCGTCAATTTTGCAAAAATAACAATATTTTTCACAATTTTTTTATATGAAATTCCCCCAAAAAAATGTAAAAATCAAAATTTAACATTTTCGGCCAATTTGTTTTCTGCTACATATATTTGGTAAAAAAAATCGCAAAACGTGTATTTTGATTGGTTTGCGCAAAAGTTATTGCGTTTACTAACTAAGGGAAAGATTTCTGTCATTTTTGGTGTTTTCTTTTTAACGCGTAATGGCGGTGATCTGCGATTTTTTTATGGGACTGCGACATTGCGGCGGACAGATCAGACCCTTGACTGACATTTTTGACACTTTTGGGGTTACCAGTGACATTACTGCAGTAATCAGTGCTATACATATGCACTGTTACTGTAAAAATGACACTGGCAGGGAAGGGGTTAACTGTATTGGAGATGGAGGGGTTAAGTGTGTCCTAGGGGCGTGTTTCTAACTGTGCTGGGACATGGCTACTAGTGTAAAAACAGAGATCAACGGTCCTACATAGTAGAACCGTCTGATCTCCATTTTTACACAGGGGAGAATGACAGACGGCTTGTTTACATTAGCCGCCTGCCTTTCTCCTTTCCTGGCGAATGATCGCGAGTGGCCGGCGGACATCGGGTCCGCCGGTCACACGCACTGACTTGTTAGGGAACGAGCCGGGGCGGGCGCGCGCTTGCCCGCTATTGGCTCACAAGTCAGTGACAGGCTAGTGACGTACCGGTACGTCACTTTGCCTGGCCGGGGCTGACCGCCGCAGTATATGTACTTGCGGCGGTCGGCAAGTGGTTAATCAGGGTAGCTTTCGTCAGTAGCTGAATGAGACTGAGAGGTCAGCAGCACAAAAATACCAAAAGGATAAAGAATTTTGAAAACAGTATTTTGGGGGGGGGGGGGGAATCCTTGCTATTGTTTATCATACATAGTACTTTAGCATACATAATGCTATCCATTTTCATTTTATATCTATTTAAAGCTATAACATTCTAAAAAACTCCACCCAACTGGTTGTTACAGAATCAGTTCTATTGCATCTGTCATGTCTCATCTTCATACGTAAATGCCTTTTATGTTATAGATGTTAACAAGCAGATCAAAGGAATAGCAACCAATCTTTGTTTTTTTCTTCCTAAAATAGAAAAAATACATTCTATTTTATTTATATATGTAAAATGTAAAAGGGAACACTATGAATGCAATTTCTCATGACATGATTGCTTAAGTTACAGACAGCCTCCAGCTGCATATTATAGAAAGGCCATAATAAATGGTGCCATTGTGCACATTTTCAGCACTACTGGTAATCTGCAATGTACTCTCAATGTACTCTCCTGTTCATTTCTGTTCAGATTCTCCTTCAGACAAGTGGAAAGTACAAAGACGCCTGCCACAGCAAGCCTGGACCATTCAGATGTAATGCAGGGGCACACAGAGCTGATATTATGAAATTTCATAAATCAAAAAAAAAAAAAAAAATACTGGTTCACTGTATTATTCGGCTGCACAGATATGTGAACCATTTATGTCTAAATCTGAGCAGATACCTCTCATCTTTATTACTAAAACACATATAGATCATTAGAAACTGTTCACAGCATAAAGAGTGCCTATAATTAAATGTTTGTAAGAAAACTATATTAAGCCAAACACATAAAAAGCTCTCCAGATAGATATTTAAAACATTTACCCTTTAGTTCTCTTAACAAATTTAGCCTGTCAGATGCTATGCAATGAATTTTCACTTGTGCTTGTGTAGTTACTTAAAATCATCCTTTAAAGCTGAACTCTGGGCTCAAAAACATTACATTAAATATATTCCTTCATAGTTATAAAACATATAAATTCACTTTGTTTGCACCAAATGCCTTTTCAAACCTGGTTATTACCTTGTAAAAGTAGTTGTGACATCATCGCTGTGATGTAAGTAGCTTGTGCAGAGAGCAAAGCTGTGGGAGGGGCCCAGCAAGCCATCAACTAAAGGCTGCCTCCACAAAACTACATGAGTGGGCGGAGACAAGACTAGACATCCTGCACAAGGAGAGAATGCAGCAGTGACCGGTCTTTATTACAGGAATTTCCTGCACAAAGTTTCACACAGGATTATGAAAGAAATACACCAAGATTCAAGTAAGAATACACGTGCCTCTTGTCTTTAGACAATATTTGCTTATGCAGGCATTTAGCTTTAAAACAGAGACAGGCTCCTAAAATAAAATTACTGGTAGGTAGGCTTTATTGGCATAGGATACCTTACATGTCTCTACTTCTAAAAAAAACAAATTTCCCTTTCAGTAGCATTTTTTTATTGTGTATTTTGCCTACAGGGCATGCACAATGTATACTTCTACCTGCCCCAGGAATATGAAAGATTCTGAGAATGGAGCCAAGGTGCATCAGTGCCTACTCAATAATGAAGACACCGAGTGGCGGAAGAAGAAGCAAAAAAAAAAAAAATGTTAGTAGTGGGGGGGGGGGGGGGGGTGCAGAGATGGGGATTCTGGAGCTGTCAGAGCTTGAGGAAGGCAAATCCAGCTAATCTATACTAAGAACTCAATATTGCTAACCCTCAGTCATGCTACTGATCCACTTTATAGAGAATCCATCAGGATAGAGAATCCATTAGAGCTGCATGATTAATCGTTAAAAAAAAGTGATCTTGATTCAACCCCCACATGACCTTAATCCAGCATTTCCACTATTCACATAACAAGTGCAGAGCTGTCAAAAAAAAAAAAAAAGCAGCCAGCAATTTTTATCAACAACATTGCTCAGCACTAAAGGAGAGATAAAAATAAACATTATATTCTTTTGTTCATTTACAGATCAAAGGGATGAATTTTGGTCTGTAAGTGAGGTCAGTTTAACCACTTTAAGACTAAGCCTTTTTCTGACACTTGTTGCTTACAAGGTAAAATCAGTATTTGCTGCTGTAAATTACTTCGAACCCCCAAACATTATACAGTATATATATTTTTTAGCAGAGACCCTAGAGAATAAATTGGAGGTCATTGCAATTTTTGGGAAAAAAATACACTTCAATGAATAATAAAAAAAAAAAAAAAAAACAGTAAAGTTAGCCCAATTTTTTTGTAAAATGTGAAAGATGATGTTACGCCGAGAATCGTGGTCTTTATTCTAAGCAAAAAAAAAAAAAAAATAGTGATTCTCATTTTATCCAGAAACGTGCAGGTTTAATAGACATGTAAAAGCTGCTATGATTGTCTTGGAAGCACTGTGGGCTTAATTGTTCTTTTTACTTCACTATTTAGTCACTCACCTGAATTAAGCCCCACCAACTGATATTTGCATCCTTGTTTCAGGTCAGTGACTGCAAAGCAGTGAAGAAAGGAGATGGTAGGTGACCTTGGAAAATATACATTTAAAGCAGAACTATACTGCATCTGAGCACCACTAACCAAAACATGATTTAATTCATTTTCATGTATTCAAAGCAAGCTTACCCATCCATCAATATCTCCTTGCTTTATTTTGCTGAAAAAATCACTTTGAAACCCCTCCCCCCTTAGCATTTCTGCCCATGGCCATCTTGAGTAAGGGCAGATGATTTATGTAGCATTTACTTCCTGGGCTCTATCTGCCCTTAGCTCAGGCATGCAGGCAGGAGAATGTTCTTAGCTTAGAAAACCCCTCCTCCCTTCCTGAAGATTCCTAGGATGGATGACATAATTTGTCTAGGCATGGAAACCTGGAAGTAGCGGTAGAAATGTAAAAAAAACCGTTTAAAACAAGAAAAACAAGTAAATATGATATATGTTCCAACTATTTTCTATGCCTTAATGCTAGCAGCATAAGGATTAAAAATAGTCAATGTTGATTGAGAGAGTGAAGGTCCAGAGTGAGTTTGGGGTTGAGGAACTTGACTTGCCTGCACAGTCAAGTTCCTCCACAGTCAAGTTCCTCCACCCCAAACTGGTCTGCACAGAATCCTGACCTCAACCCGATAGAACACCTTTGGTATGAATTAGAGTGGAGACTGTGAGCCAGGCCTTCGTGTCCACATCAGTGCCTGACCTCACAAATGCGCTTCTGGAAGAATAGTCAAACATTCCCATAGACACACTCCTAAACCTTGTGGACAGCCTTCCCAGAAGAGTTGAAGCTGTTATAGCTGCAAAGGGTGGGCCAACTCAATATTGAACCCTACACACTAGAACTGGGATACCATTAAAGTTCATGGGAGTGTAAAGGCAGGCGTGGCCATACTCGTGACAACATAGGGTATCTATATATCAACATTGGTGTATTTTGGTTTGGCTTTGGTGGGTGGTAAGATGCTTAGAAAAAGAATGGTGCTGGAAGCAAGACATAAAGGTTTCAGTCTCTAGGTTTACATACAAAATTGGGCCCTTTTTACAAAGGGTGCACAACAGTGTCCGCCCATAGAGGGCTGTGTTTATCCACATGGGCATGCACTGGTGTTCTGTGCATCACCGTTCAGGCAGCCCTATTGGGATTGGGATGCAGTGACACAGTTGCCGCATGGACACAGTTGTTGGTCTTAATTTGGCATCGGTATAAGTGCAGATGAATGCGTGTGCATATGGGTATGTGTCCACACATACACTCACACAGTGTGCATTCGGGGACACCCAGCTGCACTCGCACAAATATCAAGTTGGGAGCAGCCGCTGCGTCCCAAGTGACATCAATGGTACTACCTGCATAGGGATGCACAGAATACCTGTGCATTCCTGTGAAGGTAAACATGGCCCTCCACAGATATAAGATTTAGTGTAGCTTGTGTCAATGAGGCCTTAAGCTTCATTCACATGGCTATATGTGGATTTTCTGCACAGAATACAAGTTCTTGCCGGTAGATCTAGCAGAAGATCCTGCATAAAATACATGCCTAAAGCACTTGCATTTAGATGTGTTTAGCCACACACAGTCTTTAGACGCCTAAAATTCTTGTAATGACTGTTTGCATGTACAGTATGTACATGTTTAAATGTATTTACATGCGTAAAATCTGAAGATATCTACTGCCCCAGACATAGCTATGTCCTATTTTTTCTGTATGCCGTAGCTGTGTGAATGGCCCCATTGATTCCTATACTGCTGCGTTTAGATTCCTACAAAACTATACTTTGTACACATCTAAATAGGGAATTTTATAAATGAGTGTCATTTCAAAGATAAAGAAAATAAATAGAGAGAACTGTGGGATCAGCTATCAGGACAGCCAGGTACATATGATATATGCAAAAACGACTAGTAACTGGCAGGCATATTCCCTTAGTTTAAATTGAAACTTTTATGTTTGACCGAAATGCAGCATTTGTTTAAAACTGAATACATGTGTATTCAGTGGTTGGATTTGATAAGTGTCATTTTTTAAGTGCATTTTTTCAGTCCATTTTTCTTTTGTAGCTTTAAAATATCTGCAAGAATATAGACTGAAATGAAATGAAACTTAAAAAAACAGAGCAGCCTATATGACAAGTCTTAGAATACAGTTAACTTATAGACAGACTGATATTACGGTCAAGTGTTGCAAAATGTTCATATCCTTTTTATTCCACTTTTTTAACCTCTTACAACCAAGATGAACAGTTCTGACAGTCTTTTAAACTTATTGTCAGAACTGTTTAAAACATTTCCAGTAGAGGGCAGTAACTGATCCCTCTAAAAATTGTTGACCAAGAATAGCTTGGCTCCTATTATCAAAAGAAAAGAAGCTTTAAAAATAAATGTTATTTACCCATTTTAAAAAAACACCTTAAATTTTGTTAATCTCTTATTTACTTTGATAAAAAAATATATATATATCTACAATTTGACTTTCAGAGGCATCATGATAAAATAATAATCCGAGAAAAATAATTGTAATATTGTACACCCTGTCATAGCATTTACTTATTTGGTATATTCAGAATACATGGGCTGTAAACTAACCCATGTGTCATTTATATCAAAATGTCATATTAACATTGGCAGTACATTTCACTGCTGAGTTTTGCAATGGATTAGACGGGTATGCTGCATCATGTTTAGAAGTTGGAACCAAGTGAAGCTATCACCTAGTAGCAGAATAAATTAGAACAGTCTTGTGCATTGCATTTAAAGCAGGTTTCCCTGGAAGTCTGCCAGGTTCTATTCAGAAAGATGACCTCATGAAAGCTTATTTAACAGAGACTTCACTATCACTTTATAAAACAGCCAAGTGACATTATTTGTTGGTTCTTTTCCATTGACTAAAATGTGTCTTAGGAAATAGCAATTCTTTAGAAGCCACACATATCTTTGCAGCCATTGTACTCTATTAGAAAAAAAAAAAAATAGCGAAAGGATTTAAAAGTATGTTATTCCTTATGTAACAAAGTATGTGGACCTATAATATTAAATGCCATTAGATAGGCTATGGGTTATGGTTTTACTATCTTACACTCCAGTGGTCTCAGTAGGGTGACAGGCGACAGCAATGATTTGTATTATTTGATGACTTCACAACACAAAATAGATTCTGTTCTGCTATTATTAAGGGATAACAGGATTTAGACCAGGCATGTCCAACCTGCGGCCCGGGGGCCGCATGAGGCCCGGAACCACAGGCAATGCGGCCCACTGTCCCCTGACTTTTTTTTTTTTTGCTGGGGAGGAAGGAAGTCGAGTCGGGGGCATGGCCACAGAGGCAGCCTTGGAGGGGATCATCCACTAGTTGTGTTAAATTAGTTCTGGGGTGGACACGGCAGCACGGGAAGGGCGCGGCGGCGTTTTATTACTTATATACCTTAACTATAGTATATATTATATATGCGGCCTGGGACAATTTCTCTACACTCAATGTGGCCCAGAGAAGCCAAAAGGTTGGACACCCAAGGAAAGTATGGGTTAAATGCTGCAATCAATGAAAACATCCAATGACAGGGGAAAGACTCACTAGTGAAGTGCAACAACTCACACAAAATTGTGCATTTTTTTCATGTAAATAAAACATCCAAAGAAAATAAAGTTTGTCACACTTACAATATCATTCATTGTTAATGACAACCCAAATGTACGTAAGATGTGCATTCTTGCATGCACAAAAGCACACAAGAACAAATAGTACAAAAGCACAAAATGAGCAAAACTCAGAGGGGTACATTAACTTTTTTTGGTTTGTTTTTTTTTGGGTGTAGGGCTGCCCATTGAATTAAATAAATCATGAAATATAAAATATGAGTCCAAAAATAAAAAGCTCATGCTAGACATGGAGAGAATGGTGCCACATTGCTATTAGTAAAGAATATTGGAAATTATTTTTTGGATGAGATTTTTTTAGGCACCAAACGTGACAAAATAATAAAAAAAATATATTTCTAATGTTATTGAAACAAAACATTTTTAAAAAAAGACCACATCATACAAAGCAACATATTGTTAAGAGCAAACCGCTGAATATTGTAGTCATGTAACAATAAGAAAATCAGCAATAGTTTTTTATATATAGCATGGAAGTCTCAACGCATTTCTTGAAAAACAAAATGCATATGCCCAACGCCCAATGACTCCCTACACTAGTGGGAATGCAGCCGTATGGGAAAAAAAATGGTACTGAATGTGGTGAAAATTCACTTTGCAAAGAATACCTAATCATATGCAAAGAAAATTAAAAAAAATAACTGATTAATAAATGATTGGATGTCGTCAAAGCTTTAACTCATACACTACGCTAATAGGAAAATGCCCTTGCAAAGTGAACATTCCCTTAACCACTTAAGCCCCGAAAGATTTTACCCCCTTCCTGACCAGGGCCTATTTTGCGATTCGGCACTGCGTAACTTTAATAGACAATTGCGCGGTCGTGCGACGCTGTACCTAAACAAATTTGACGTCCTTTTTTTCCCACAAACAGAGCTTTCTTTTGGTGGTATTTTATCACCTGTGCGATTTTTTGATTATGCACTATAAACAAAAAAAGAGCTTCAATTTTGCAAAAATAACAATATTTTTCACATTTTTTTATATGAAATTTCCCCCAAAAAATTGAAAAATCTAAATTTTTTAACATTTTAGGGCAATTTTTTTTTTTACCATATGTTTGTTAAAAAAAAAAAAATCGCAAAAAGCGTATTTTGATTGGTTTGCGAAAAAGTTATTGCGTTTACTAACAAAGGGAAAGATTTTTGTCATTTTTGTTGTTTTTTTTTAACGCGTAATGGCGGCGATCTGCGATTTTTTTTGTGGGACTGCAACATTGGGGCGGACAGATCGGTAATTTTTGACACTTTTGGGGTTACCAGTGACATTACTACAGTAATCAGTGCTATGCATATGCACTGTTACTGTAAAAATTACTCTGGCAGTGAAGGGGTTAACTTTTTTGAGAGGGAGGGGTTAAGTGTGTCCCTAGGGGCGTGTTTCTAACTGTGATTGGCTGTGGCTTGATGTGTAAGAACAGTGATCAACGATCCTATATAGTAGAACCGTATGATCACCATTCTTACACAGGGGAGAATGACAGGCGGCTTTGTTTACATTAGCCGCCTGCCTTTCTCCCGGTGTAACGGACAATCGCGAATGCCCAGCGGACATCGGGTCTGCCGAGCACACGCGCGGGAGAGTCCGTGACCGCGCAGGAGCGGGAGCGCGCCTCCGGCGGCGCACGCTCACTCCCTAGAGCCTCACAGGCTAGCGAAGTAACCCTAAGTCGCTTTGCCTGTGAGGGGCTGACCGCCGCCGTAAATAGTCGTGCGGCGGTCGGCAAGTGGTTAAAAACAAAGAACCTCTTTGCCTTTAGTAAATCAAGCTTCTACTGTTTGGTGTGTGTGCCCTTCAAAGGTTAAAAATACTTGGGAAGGCAAGCAACTACCATTCATTCCAGACAACAACCAATAAATACTAACACTTTTTTGTTGGATAACTAAATGGCCACGGCCTTTATTTATTGGTTTTAAAATATTATTTCTTAAAACATACATCAATATATTTATTAAATTTTTTTCACAAATAAATAATTAAATCACAACACAGCCCAGCTTTGATGCTCTGGTTATTTTAACCATGCATAACTTTCCAACAACAAAAAGTCCGCCTTTACCTAAAAAGGTGACCTACCACTAAAAAAGGCTGCAACATACTAGATGGGAGGAAGGGCGGGTCGCCCCTGTTCTTCTGAGGCGACTGGCCCTTTGCTCCCTCAGACTCCCCTTTATATAGCCACCCCTCAGGCTTCTAGAGTTTTCCAGGTCACCTGACCTTAGTTTCAATGATCCCCAGCCTGCAGTTACTAGGCTCCCCCCTCTTCCCGCCTATTTTAAAGGGGAGCCTTGAAACGTCTCAATGCACTGCTGTCTTCCCATGAGCAAAAGGGGAAAAGGGGGCCTTGAAACACCTTTCCTCTTTTCCCTCACATTCCTTTGGTTACTTTATTACAGAGGTGGGGTACTTGAGTCACATGACTTGACTTAAGTCAGACTTAAGTCACCAGTTTGAGGACTTGAGACTTGCTTGACTAAAATAATTAAAAGACTCAACTTGACTTTGACTTATTCGTGACTTGAGAATTGACTTTGACTTGAGACATATGACTCGAAATGACTTTACTTTTTTAAGTTATTAAATATTTGCATTTTCTCAATATGTGTTAAAGAAAAATTAATGTGCCTGTTATGTTTCTGACACCACAGTCACTTAGTAAAACACCTCAGTGTGTTCTGATTTTTAGGACACTGGCTGTTTAACAATGGAAATACTTAACATGTATTTAGTGGCTATGGCGTTGAAACATGACCGGACGAAGGATTTTGAGCTGTTTGGGCATTCAAAGTGTTTCTTTAATACGTCAAGAAAAAAGCACTAAGCAGTTTTGTTAATGTTGAAAATAAAACAAAACCTTTCCTGACCACTGACTTTTAACTGATTTAAAGGTGAAAATTGGGGTAGATCAGTATTTTCACTTGATTTGTGACTTGACCAAAATAAATTACTTGACTTGACTTGCTTGACTTCTAGCAGGGAGTCGACTTGACTTACTTGCTTTTCCCCACAGTAACTTGGGACTTGCTTGAGACTTGAAGGTTAAGACTTGCTTGTGACTTGCACATGTGTGACTTACTCCCATGTCTGCTTTATTCATCTCTTTCTAGCAGCCAAGTTAGTTATCCTCAGGATTTGGAACTCACCCACATCTGGTGGATACTGTTAAAATGTAGAACTACCAGTGTAAAATATAAAAAATACATTTTTATTTACAACTTATCCTGGAAAAAGGTCTGTTCCGCCTGGACCGTTTAGTTGCAAAACAAATGAGCTGGTTCTCACCAGTGTATCTTTGATGTTATTATGTAACTGGCACTGACTGGCCCTTTACACCCTCTATACCCGTACTCCACCTCTCTTCCCCTTCCCTTCTCTTACTCCATATTCTCACTCTCCCCTCCCTAGTCTACTGTCCCTGCTTCATTACCTGCTTTCTCTTTTCTCCAAGGCTGAGTTATTGCGTATACTAGTAAGCATACAATATTTTAATTTATACTCTAATCTCTGAAAACTGTAAGTGGTATTATCCCTCCTTTTCCACTTTTATAAACCTAATGCTTGTGTTTGTACTCTTCAGGCTTTTATGCTGTTGTTAGTACTTCCATGTGAACCCCTATATTATTTTACAATGTTAAATGTCTTTTCTAATAAAGAAATACAGTGCTGAAATAAAAAAACACTTTATTGCAAACAGCATTGGCATGCATGTCAACTTTTCAATAATCAGACTTCTACTTTATTGGATGGTTACTGAGCTGGATTAGGTTTATTGGATTCATTACTGAGCTGCCTATTTTAATAGTAAGAAGGTCACCATGTCACTTTCTCATTCAGATGCCAGAGTTAAGTTTTGGGGGTACAAATTATGGGGAGTACAAAATAATATTCTTCTGGAAGGGAAGGATGCTCAATTACCAGATTAGTATAACTGGTACAAATAACTTTCTCTAGTAGTGTAAGAATCAAAATTCAAAAAAAAAAATCGGAAAGATGTGCCCATATAGTTTCTGTCTGCATTGTTAGAGGCAGATAGAGGCAGCAAACCAGACCTCGATGCATTTCGCCACTAGGGATTTCCTGAGGATGCCTAGCGGCGAAATGCATTAGGTCTGGTTGCTGCCTCTATCGTCTTTATTGAACCATTGAGGTCACTTCCGGAAGTGCTGGAACGCATGCCGATTGCGGGACTTCGGCTACTCTTAGAAGTATTGCATATCAGAGGATCAAAAGCGTTGTGCTGGGGACCTGGGGGCTTTGGTGAGTGCATTGCGTT
Source organism: Pelophylax lessonae (assembly GCF_965119305.1). Taxonomy (NCBI): domain Eukaryota; kingdom Metazoa; phylum Chordata; class Amphibia; order Anura; family Ranidae; genus Pelophylax; species Pelophylax lessonae. Next base: position 325,892,423 of record NC_138770.1, on the reverse strand, counting down.
TTCACTCGCTCGTGGTGGAGCACTGGATTTATTCACAAGGAACACTAATATGTATAATAATAGGAAGGTATTTAGACTATACAAAACATACACAATTGTATTGACACAATACATTCCTTTTTGGATTTTGTCATTTATTTTTACTATTAGTTGGGATTGACACACATCAGGATTTTTGTCTTTCATAGTTTCACTGGTTATATCCACTATTTTTAGCAATTTGTGATTTATGGATGTATATCACTTAAGGATTCACATTATATGGTTTGAGCTGTTTTCTATACCCATGGGATCGCATGTATATGCATACTGTATGTGGATTAGAGTGTGAAATCCTAATAGAGATATCACCAATGGTGTCTTAATACTATGTATTGTTTTACATTTTAGATTTATTTTTTTGGTTACAGTTTTAAGTTTTTTTTGGGCATACTAATAGACACAGAGATTACATCTTAGCTATTGTATAAGGAAAGTGATAATTACCCCCTGTCTCCACATGTGTGACAGCGCTTTCTTTCTGACATTTACACATATTTATTTTGGTCCGCCAGAAGTTAAAAGCTGCAGTCACTGGAATAGGTTTGGAGGGACTGGCGCTGTTTAAAAGTTTTTAGCACAATGCACAAATAAAGAAAAAAAAAACCTCAGGATTGGATAAGAGATAAGAGGGAGGGGGAAGGGAGGACATAATGTAATAGGACAACCCACCCAAGCCTGTCAACCTCAACACAATACATATTATAGATATTCAATTAGATATTATTGAATTTGGACATATAATATTACATTTGTCAAAATAAACTTAACAAAAATAAAAATAATAAAAAATGTATCAAAATTGCTGTATAAAATGATAAAAATATATATTAAACACAATTACCATGATTAATATAATTAATTTGATTGATATGATGAAATCTGGACTTTTTAGACAAAGACAATCTACTCTATGGTTCTGAGTTGTATTACAGGGGCCACACTTTATTCAATTGACTGACTGATCAAATTGCACCAGCTATGGGCCCATTATAGGTCCACTCGAGGATCATTGTGATCTCATTTACAATTTATAATTACATTTTTGGTTTCCATCAACTATCAGAGATCATCAGGTTGAGGTTTTTCGTACTGGTAAAATTGTGTATATTTTTAATGTTACCAACAGCCCAGTCTCTTTGGATTAGTTCAGCTGTAGACCATATGGGTGGCACAGTGGTGTAGTGGTTAGTACTTAGTACTTTTACCTAGCAGCAAGAGGGTCGCTGGTTCAAATCCCAACCATGACACTACCTGCCTGGAGTTTGCATGTTCTCCCTGTGCCTGCGTGAGTTTCCTCCAGGTACTCCAGCTTCCTCCCAAACTCCAAAGGTATGCTGGCAGGTTAATTGGATCATGTATAAAATTGTCCCTACTATGTATGTATGAATGTGCGTTAGGGACCTTAGATTGTAAGCTCCTTGAGGGCAGGGACTGATGTGAATGTGCAATGTATATGTAAAGAGCTGCGTAAATTGACAGCGCTATGTAAGTACCTGAAATAAAATAAATAACATCTGTCCTGGATACTTGTTAGACCTGAATTTGGAGCACTGTTTTTTTTCCTATTGGGATTGTTTGGTGTTGTGGTGCAGCAGCACAGTAATAATGTTTATACTATAACACTATTTCAAGGTAATATCTTGGCTTGCAATGGAATTTGGTGGACAGAAAGTAGCTTTATACCCTTTGCGGTTATTATAGTAAAGGTTTTTGGTTCTCATAATAAAGCTTTAAAAGACTACATATACTGTACATATAGTCAAGTCTGACGTAATTTGATACATGAATATATTAAATTAAAGATGACTTCTGGAAAAAAATATTCTGCGAATAAGAAAGGCAAGTATGCAGAGCCATATGTTGCAACATGTGTTACTCTTTTGTTTTAAAATTGCAATATCAAAATCATAATTTCCAGTGTGAGAAATTTAGAGAAAATATGTTTTTTAAAAGATATAAAACAGTATATAAAGTATCTCACAAAAGTGAGTACACCCCTGACATTTTTGTATATTTTATTATATCCTTTCATGTGACAATACTGAAGAAATGACACTTTGCTACAATGTAAATAGTGAGTGCACAGCTTGTATAACAATGTACATTTGATGTCCCCTCAAAATAACTCAACACACAGCCATTATTGTCTAAACCGCTGGCAACAAAAGTAAGTACACCCCTAAATGAAAATGTCCAAATTGGGCCCAAAGTGTCAATATTTTGTGAGGCCACCATCATTTTCCAGCACTGCCTTAACCCTTTTTGGTATGGAGTTTGCCAGAGCTTCACAGGTTGCCCCTGGAGTCCTCTTCCACTCCTCTATGTAAACATCACGGAGCTGGTGGATGTTAGAGACCTTGCGCTCCTCCACCTTCCATTTGAGGATGCCCCGCAAATGCTCAATAGGGTTTAGGTCTGGAGACATGCTTGGCTAGTCCATCACCTTTACCCTCAGCTTCTTTAGCAAGGCAGTGGTCATCTTGAAGGTGTGTTTGGGGTCCTTATCATGTTGGCATACTGCCCTGTGGCCCAATCTCTGAAGGGAGGGTATCATGCTCTGCTTCAGTATATCACAGTACTTGTTGCCATTCATGGTTCCCTCAATGAACTGTAGCTCCCCAGTGCCAGAAGCACTCATGCAGCCCCAGACCATGACACTCCCACCACCATCATTGATTGTAGGCAAGACACACTTGTCTTTGTACTCCTCACCTGATTGCCGCCCCACATGCTTGACACCATCTGAACCAAATAAGTTTATCTTGGTCTCATTGGACAGTAATCCATGCCCTTAGCCTGATTGTCTTCAGCTAAATGCGGGCTTTCTTGTGCATCATCTTTAGAAGAGGCTTCCTTCTGGGACGAGAGCCATGCAGACCAATTTGATGCAGTGTGCAGCATATGGTCTGAGCACTGACAGGCTGACCCCTCCACCCCTTCAACCTCTGCAGTAATGCTGGCAGCACTCATACGTCTATTTCCCAATGACAACCTCTGGATATTTTAGCACATGCAGGTTTAGCACGTGCACTCAACTTCTTTGGTGAACCATGGTGAGGCCTGTTCTGAGTGGAACCTGTCCTGTTAAACCACTGTACGGTCTTGGCCACTGTGCTGCAGCTCAGTTTCAGGGTCTTCACAATATTCTTATAGTCTAGGCCATCTTTATGTAGAGCAACAAATCTTTTTTTCAGATCCTCAGAGAGTTCTTTGCCTTGAGGTGCCATGTTGAACTTCCAGTGACCAGTATGAGAGAGTGAGAGTGATAACACCAAATTTAACACACCTGCTCCCCATTCACACCTGAGACCTTGTAACACTAATGAGTCACATGACACCTGGGAGGGAAAATGGCTAATTGGGCCCAATGTGGATATTTTCACTTAGGGGTGTACTCACTTTTGTTGCCAGCAGTTTAGGCATTAATGGGTGTGTGTTGAGTTATTTTGAGGGGACAGCACATTTACACTGTTATACAAGCTGTACACTCATTACTTTACATTGTGGCAAAGTGTCATTTCTTCAGTATTGCCACATGAAAATATATAATAACATTTTACATAAATGTGAGGGGTGTACTCACTTTTGTGAGATACTGTATATTTTTGTCAACTTTTTTGAAAATGTTTGTGATTCAGGGCTGCATCACTTTAACTGACAAATGTGCGGTCATGCGGAGATGTACCCAAATATTTTTTCCCCCCACAAATAGAGCTTTCTTTTGGTGGTATTTGATCACCTCTACGATTTTTAATTTTTGCGCTATAAACAAGAGCTACAATTTTGAAAAAATATATAACATTCCCAATAAAAAAAAATATATATAATATTTTTCATCATTTTAGGCCAATTTGTATTCTGCCACATATTTTTGGTAAAAAAAATCCCAATAAGTGAACTGTTTATTAATTGATTTGCACAAAAGTTATCACGTCTACAAACTAGGGGAAAGATTTATGTCATTTTGATTGAAATTTTATTTTATTAGTAATGGCGGCGATCAGCGATTTTCAGCAATACTGCGACATTACAGCAGACAGATCGGACACCTAACTGACATTTTAGACACTTTTAGGGAGACCAGTGACATTACTACAGTAATTAGTACTAAAAATATGTACTGTTACTGTATCAATGACACTGGCAGGAAAGGGGTTAACACAGTGGGCGATCAAGGGGTTAAATGTATTAGGTGTTTTCTAATTGAGGGGGATGGGCTTATGGAATCAACACAGGGAATTGTGTTCCTAAACAGGAGGAACACAGGAACCCTGTGTTTATTGCTGACAGAACAGCGTTCTGTCTCCCGGGTGAGTGATCACGGGTGCTCGGCGGCAATTGGGGCCATCGGCCCCGCGAATTAGCTTCCCATCTCGTAAATCACCGTGCGCACCCCTACGCTCGCTCCTGAGAAGTGACGTATGGGTGCGGCGATTCATGCAGCCGAGCCACCTTGCCACAGTATGTCTGCGGTGAATGATCCGCAAGTGGTTAAAGAAACTAGTATTTCTAATGTTTGTTTCACTTTTAATGTTTCATTTAAATTAATAATTGCTCCTAACTGAATAGAATTAAAAAAAAAGAAAATAGAATTTTTACATGTTCCCCAGGGCAATGATCACCCCCATGTTATTTTTGACACCCCTCTGCCTATTAGCTCAAAAAAAAAAAAAACATTTTTAATTTGACAGATTTGGCTTCTATTGAATTTTATTCATGTTAAGGTTCAGCATCCAACTTCTTTGAAGTTCACAGAACAATGCTCAAACCAAACCCAGGTTAGTCTGGCTCATCCCTATTCATGACAGTATCAAAAATAGATTAAATTAAGCAGTGGTTTTATGATACTAGTTCTACACATCAATCTCCATGGTATATTTGAGTCATCTGTACCTCTACACATCTTTCTTGCAGATGGCAAAATTTACAGTAGACAGTAGTGTCAGAGTGGTGCGCTATCCTCCCGTGTAAGCAACGATATATGATAATTACAAACCCATGATTGTGTTACAATTACTACAACAAAAATTCATAAAAAACAAAAAATAAGAATGAAGAAATCATTTGTTGAAAAAAGGGGGTTAGTTCCAAACATGCACCGTGAATCAAAAATGCCAAAAACTGTGGAAAGATAATCTCATAAAAAAATATGATATATATATATATATATATATATATATATATATATATATATATATATATATATATATATATATATATATATATATATATATATAAAAAGTAGTGAATAAATATTGATAATAATGAGGGAATGTTATTCCAGGGTTAAGAATGATAAATATGTGAGTCTTTTAAACATGCAGTGCTTCTTAAATAACAAACTTCAGTGCTCGCTGTGCAAGATCCACCCACCTGCAATCAGATAAATCTTATTTGATTGGATTCCATGCGTTTATTAGCCTCCCAAAATTTAAATGTACTGGATGAAGTTGTTTTTTATTAACCAGTTCTGGACCGGAAGGATTTGCCCTTTTATTTACCAGGTAATTTTTTGTGATTAGGCACTGCATTACTTTAATGGAAAATTGCGCAGTCGTGCGACACTGTATCAAAATAATATTGATGTCCTTTTTTCCCCGCAAATAGAGCTTTCTTTTGGTGGTATTTTATCATCTGCGACAACAATAGACAATATTTTTCACATTTTGCTATATAACATTCCCAAAAAAACAAAAATTAAAAAATCAACATTTTTCATCCTCTTAGGCCAATTTGCATTCTGCTACATATTTTTGTTTAAAAAAATCGTGTTTTGATTGGTTTGGGCAAAAATGATCGCGTCTACAAATTGGGGAGAGATTTATGTCATTTTAATTATTTATTTTATTTTTTTACTAGTAATGACAGCGATCTGTGATTTTTAGTGGGACTGCAACATTGCAGCTGACAGATTGGACCCCTAACTGACATTTTTGACACTTTTGGGGGGACCAGTGACATTACTACAGTAATCAGTGCTAAAAAATGTACTGTTACTGTAATAACGACATTGGCAGGGAAGGGGTTAACACAGTGGTGATCAAAGGGTTAAATGTGATCCTAGGGGAGTGTTTTCTAACTGTATGGGGGATGGGCTTGTGAAATGACCACAGAGACCTGTGATCCTATATAGAAGGATCATAGGTGCTCTGTGATCATTTCAGAGAGAACGGTCAGCTGTGTTTTACGCCCTTCTCTCTCAGCAGGGAGTGATTGCTGGTGCCCGGCAGCAATCACGGCCGCCGGTCCCGTGGATGGGCATCCCTACTGCCTGGTGGGGGCGGAAGCACGCCTCCAGCAGTGCACGCTCCCCCCCTAGCACTACGCGCACAACTGATGTAGGGCTACGTCGTTTTGCGCAGCCAAGCCAGCCTGCCACAGTAAAACTGCGGTGGGCAGTCGGCAAGTGGTTAATAAAAGTGTTTTTAAACATACTGCACTATGAAATCACTTTGTTTGTCCACATACAATCGTAGAGTTTATCCAATCTGAAAAAAGGAGGATTCAAGGGAAGCTATTGCACTCCCCCAGGTGGATTGGTTAATTATATACTGCACAATACCATTGTGCTGCAGGTGAGCACGCATTGCCCTCAAAGGTGGATAGCAGGTGGATTCTTATCACTGGAAGAACATTCCCTCATTATTATCAATATTTTTTCACTACTTTTATATATATTTCATATTTTTTATGAGATCGTCTTTTCACATTGTTTTTGGAATTTTTGATCCACAAGGCATGTCTGGCACTAACCCCCCCCCCCCCCTTTTTAAACACATGTTTTCTTCATTCTTATTTTATGCTGTTTTTTATGAATTTTTGTTTTAGTAATTGTAACAGTATCACGGGGTTATAAATATCATATATATATATATATATATATATATATATATATATATATATATATATCGTTGTTTACACAGAATAGTGCACCACTCTAACACTACTATCATTTGTTTTTTTCAAGTTTGAGTACTTGATTGAGTTGGTAGCAGCAATTTACCCATTTATTTAGTCACATTCTTACATCATTTTTATCCTTGTGGTTATACCACCAGCTAGCCAGCCATAGCAGCGCACCAGTGCCTCTAAACTACCAATATTTACAGTAGTTTACACAGCTGCTAAATCCCAGATTGGCTTTATAATTCAAACATTAAGGAGTAATCATCAGAAAACATAAAATGGCAAGATAATTAAATGTAATGGTTTTGCCATGTCACTTTTGCACTGACACAGTTTTACGACTCTTGTTGCTCTTTCATCTTAGATATTTATGTCTGTGCACAGCCAACACATTTTAAGAATGATTATTTCCAATGGTGTAAGAAAAAAAATGAATACTGCTAACAAAGCTTATTAGATTACTGTCATACAGTGTCAAATGTGCTATAAAACTGAAGAAAGTTGGGTTTACAATTGAATTTGAGGATAGAGATTTTAGACTAACTCATGGGACACAGTCACTGAGCGCTACCTTAATCATTCGAGTCCAATATAACAATTATAGGAATTAATTAAAAATAAATAAAACGTTTTTGTTTGATAAGTCTGTATGTAGTGCACATACTATATTTATTTGGGAAGACACACTTTGGTTTTTGAAAGCCACGTTAGCTCTCTCTAAATATATATATATATATATATATATATATATATATATATATATATATATATACAGTATCTCACAAAAATAAATACACCCCTCACATTTTTGTAAATATTTTATTATATCTTTTTATGTGACAACACAGAAATGACACTTTGCTATAATGTAAAGTAGTGAGTATACAGCAAGTATAACAGTATATAACCGCTGGCAAGAAAAGTGAGCACACCCCTAAATGAAAATGTACAAATTGGGCCCAAAATATCAATATTTTGTGAGGCCACCATCATTTTCCAGCACTGCCTTAACCCTCCAGGAAGTTCACCAGAGCTTCACAGATTGCCACTGGAGTCCTCTTCCACTCCTCCAGTACTGTAACATACTGAAGTAGAGCATGATCCCCTCTCTTCGGAGACTTGGCCACAGGGCAGTATTCCAACATGATAACGACCCCAAAGACACCTCCAAGACGACCACTGCCTTGCTATAGAAGCTGAGGGTAAAGGTGGTGGACTGGCCAAGTATGTCTCCAGACCTAAACCCTATTGAGCATCTGTGGGGTATCCTCAAATTGAAGGTGGAGGAACGCAAGGTCTCTAACAATCCACCAGCTCTGTGATGTCATCATGGAGGAGTGGAAGAGGACTCCAGTGGCAACTTGTGAAGCTCTGGTGAACTCCTTGCCCAAAAGGGTTAAGGCAGTGAAATTAATGGCTGTGTGTTGAGCTGTTTTGAGGGGACAGCACATTTACACTGTTATATAAGCTATACACTCACCACTTTACATTGTAGCAAAGTGTAATTTCTTCAGTGTTGTCACATGAAAAGATATAATAAAATATTTACAAAAATGGGAGGGGTGTACTCACTTTTGTGAGATACTATGTGTGTATATATATATATATATATATATATATATATATATATATATATATATTTGCTTACTACATTAGTACTTTAAGAAGGAGACCTGAATAACCCTAATGGACAGTTGACAGTTTATCTTGATATACCTACTTATTTAGAGGCCCATTTAGTATGGGTACTGGAGTCACAACAGAAGTTCCTAATCATTTACCACATACATTACATCCACTGATTGGGGCAAGTAATTTTTTTCAAGGTCTGTCTGATGCTTTGACTACATGGAATGATCCTCCATTATATGTCTCCCCCAGTACAGATTTCCTTCCAAATACAGATCCCCTGAAGTGCAAATCTCCCTCCAAGTATAAATCTCCCCTATTACAGATCTCTCCTCCAGTACAGATCTCTTTCCTGATTACAAATCTCACAAAAAATACAGATCTCCCTCTAACTGCAGATATCTCCCACAATACAGCAACACAGATTTCTCCCCATGTACAACTCTTGCTCCTTAAGTACAGACCTCCCTCCAAGAACAGCTCTTCCCCAAAGTACAGATTTCCCCCATTAAAGATCTCCTCCAGGACAGCTCTCCCCCAAGCACAGATCCCTTCCCAATATGGATCTCCCCTGCGTACGGATCTCTATCCCAGTACAGCTCTCGCCAAATATAGATCTCTAACCTAGTACAGATCTCCTCTAAGTTTAGGTCTATCCCCAGTATAGATCTCCTCTGCTATAGCCCTCCTGCCAAGCACAGATCCCCCTCCAATACAGATCTCCCCTCAGTACAGATTTCACCCAATACATATCTCCCCCTTTGTAAAGATTTACTCCAAGTTCAGATCTATCTCTCTACTACATATCTCCCTCTAACTACAGATCTCTTCCAGAAAAAATCTCCCCCAAGTATATATCCCCCTCCACTGGAGATCTTCCCCCAAGTACAGTTCTCTCTACCAATATAGATCTCCCCCCAAGTACAGTTCTCTTTACCAGTACAGATCTCCCTGAAGTACTGATCATCCCCAAGTATAGCTATCACCCAAATTGTTGATCTCCCACCAGAGATAGATCTCTGCACCAGTAAAAATCTCCTCCAATACAGATCGCCCTCCACTATAGATCTCCCCCAGTACAGATTTCACCCTAGTACAAACCACCCCCCCCCAGTACAGATCTCCCACGAGTACAGATCTCTCCCTCAGTACAGATTTCATTGTGCTCAGATTTCACCTCAAGTACAAATATCCCCAAGTACAGCTCTACTCCCAAGTACAGATCTCCCCTGAAATACAGATCTCACCCAGTGCAGATCTACCCAAGAAGAGAACTTACTTGGTACAGATCCTTTCCCAAGTACAGATCTCCCAATGGTACTGATCTCCCCACAGGTTTAGATCTCAACCAAGTGGAAATCTGCCCCCACGTACAGGTCTCCCCCTCAGTACAGATCTTCCCCCTAAGTAAATATATCACCAAATACAGATCTCTGCCGTCAGTATAGATCTCCCTCCAAGTACAGATCTTCTCTAAGTATAGATCTCTCCCCAGTAAAATCTTCCCTAGTGCAGATTTCCCCCAATGCAGATCTCCCCAGTACAGATGTTCCCCTAAGTAAAGATCTTCCAACAAGTCCAAGGTTGGGGGAGTTGACTGAAGGGGTGGATGGTGTGTACGCCTGACTGGTTTCGCTGGGCACAGGTTGGCTGCTTTAGAGGCTGCTTTGCTTCATTTACAAGGTATCCCGTGGATCGTATCCCCGCTGCCTAGTGGGGGCGGGCGCATGCTCACCCCCAGGAGCACTCCCGCGAACACAGCTCGCAAAGCTGAGCCAGCCTGCCGCAGTATATCTGTATACCATACACGTGCTCAGTCACAGAGTCACACGTGTATGGTATACAAATAACGATCAATTCAAATATACATGGTTGAATGATCTTTTATCAAAAACAGAGATATATGTATGCAAAGCATTCAATACACAATAATACCATGAATTATATATGAAATTTCCTTAGTTACAGCAATATTGTAAATACAGACAAGTGATCCACAATCGGTCAATGATAATAGCCAACATTCAATTAGTCATATCTAGATACACCCTCTAATATTTAGATTTAATCCTATTACATGTGTCACCTCATACATTAACCTCACAGAACAGCACTCACATCACAGATGTATAGTGGGGACCTCATAGGAAAGGCTCCGCTTTTATATCTTCTCTTATTCTGACCATGCTATGTTACATCTTAACAAATGTAAGGGGACTGACCTTATGGCACAGCTGACCAAACATCTAACCTACTTGAACTCCAGTCTCTTTCAGATGATATCAAATGCTCTGCCATTCAATCATGTGACTGGCCACCACAGGCTCTCACAAAATATTTTCCCCTTGTATTATTTTAAAGGCAGTGGTTTATTTAAATGCATGGCTGCTTTAACAGCCCACATTGGTGAAAGTATTATGGTTCACTTAGGAATAATTATCTCTAGATGCTTACATGCATTTTGGTGCCTTTACTAATATGCGACTGGCATGGACACTCTTGTACCGTTATTTATCTATAATTATGCATAGGCAGAATTGTATTTGTATGAATATTTATTCTACAACGTGAAAAATAATTTTTGAAGAATTCTGGGTGATTAAATAGAAATATGGGCAAAGCTATTTTGGTTCTACTTCTCCTATGGATCACAGGAGTGCAACTAGTTCTGCATTCCTGTGACCTGTTGTTAGCTGACAGTGGGCTAAAGTCTGCTGTCAGTTGACCTTATTCACCCGGTCTAGACTTTGGATTGATCACGACTTTACAGTCAAGATCCACCCGGATGCCTGGACTAGCAGCTGGCTCAGGCTCTTAGTGAGCCACTGGGAGACTGAGCAAGCTACTCCTGCCCCACCACTCCAGTGAGCAGAGGGGCAACTAAAGGATCAGCAGTATTTGATCGCTCAGTTCTCAGTGCAAAGTCGGGGGAGACAGATGCAACATCAGATCGATGCTGCATCCACCTATGTGAGTAAAACACTTTTTTCTCAACCCTATACTTCCCTGTTAAGCTTAAATTAACAAGTATCCAATACATTACCATGTCTTATATTATTATTAAGACCTGCTTATTGGTTCTTTTTGTGTGCCTTTTGTCTATTTACACTGGGTACCTTTTAGCTGTGTCAAGAAGTACTCTTAGTCACAGGCTTAATTAAATATCGTTTCATCATTCTTGTTAGCCTATAACAGTATCGAAATTCAGTATTGATTGCATTTACCCATGTCTAGTTGCCTTTTATAGCGCTCACTACAAATAACTCCTGTTCACAGATGGGCACATTTTTTTAATCAAGACCAATACTATGTTGCATAACTTTGTGTAAATTTAAAATAGCTGTATAATACCTAGGTAGTCAGATATCAAGTGTGAGCCCTAAGCTAAGTGAACATTCCCCTTATAAGTTGAACAGTCTTTTTTCTTTTCGTAAACAACTCCAGCCAATGAACAGAGATTCACATCAATTAAGATCTTTTTATGTAAAGTATGTGAATTTGTACTTTAGCACATGAGAAATAAATCCATGGTGTAGGGATTGATTACTAAAGGCAGATAGATTGTTCGTTGCAAGGGAATCTTTCCTAGAGCTTAGTGAATGTGGTGCAAGAATACTCAATCACATGCAAAAAATATATAAAAATAGTATTTTCACCTCATTCACCAAGCTCTGAGGGAAATCCCCTTACAAAGTGTAACTTCCCTTGCAAAGTGACCAGCCTGGTTACCTTTAGTAAGTCAACTCCATAGTGATACATTTTTAAAAATATACATTTCTTTTACTTTAAATTATATTTAAGACATTGAATGGATGCAGTCAATAATTTCCTGTTTCAAGTAGCAAAACGATTCCTATAAAAATAGATTCCTGTAAATTTACAATAAAGTAAGGTTTAGAATCTCTCGGCCAGCTTGACCACTCTGTAAAATGTATTTTCTATAACAATATTCTCAGTAAGACACTTTATAACTGGAGTTAGGCTGAATAAATGTAGCTGTACTGTACAAATGCTGAAAGTGTTCACAAAATCTTTGTTCAACCAAACAAAAAAAAAATGTTACCTATTGTGAGTAAGACGAGTACATGTAGTATTTTCTGAAACATGCTGACAGTCTTTACTAATGCTGGTTATGTTTAGAAAGAAAGTATTTCATGAAAAAATGTAGGTAGCTTAGAAAGCTCAGCTGAACAGCAGAACACTTTTAGATACTATGCAAGTTCACAGCATTGTTAGAGGTTTGGAATTGTGTTTGAATGATAATTGCTGAATAGAAATCAGGAGTAAAGTGCAAAGCCATAGTCAACAATGATGGATGCAAGTGGATTTTTCTCTGTTAATTATTCACATTTTTACAGATTCATAATTCATCCAGACAGCCCAGTCGGTAAAAACGTTTGACAAAATGGCCAACCCTAACATTTTGTTTCTTACTACATATACACAACAATCTAAAAAATAAGTGCTCATTACAGTCTACAACCAAAAGTCACTGTGCTGAACTATTTCCAAATCATTTATAGATTTAAAACACTAGCGGAAAACCTGGAGATTGCTGTATTTAAAATATTTCTATGGGTACTTTAGTTTTACCTCAGATAGATCAAACAAGCTTCGTTATTGGTGAATTCAATTAAAAAAATAAAATTTAACAGAGGTGTCAAAAAATAAAAAGAGCCATGTATGGTAAATCACACCACTTTTTCTAAGAATACAGGATACATTAATTATGAAATGCAAGATCACACCGAAAGAAAGACATTTAAATCAAACTTTTTGCTATAATTATATTAGATTACATTACTGTTGACAGCTGAACTAAAGCCAACAGTATATCAAAGGGCGAAGTAATTCAAATTTACTAGGCCCCTACAAGCGAAAGTCTCACCAATAGGCAAACCGATGGCTGCTTCCCTAGACTTTTAGATTATAAAACGTTTCCCTTTAACCACTTAAGCCCCGGGAGATTTTACCCCCTTCCTGACCAGGGGGTATTTTGCAATTCGGCACTGCATGACTTTAATGGACAATTGCTCGGTCGTGCGACGCTGTACCTAAACAAATTTGACGTCCTTTTTTTCCCACAAACAGAGCTTTCTTTTGGTGGTATTTGATCACCTGTGCGATTTTTTGATCATGCGCTATAAACAAAAAAAGAGCGTCAATTTTGCAAAAATAACAATATTTTTCACATTTTTTTATATGAAATTCCCAAAAAAATGTAAAAATCAAAATTTTTTAACATTTTCGGCCAATTTGTTTTATACTACATATGTTTGGTAAAAAAAAATCGCAAAAAGGGTATTTTAATTGCTTTGCGCAAAAGTTATCGCGTTTACTAACAAAGGGAAAGATTTTTGTCATTTTTGTTGTTTTTTTTTTTAACGCGTAATGGCGGCGATCTGCGATTTTTTTGTGGTACTGCGACAATGCGGCGGACAGATCGGACCCTTGACTGACATTTTTGACACTATTGGAGTTACCAGTGACATTACTACAGTAATCAGTGCTATAAATATGCACTGTTACTGTAAAATTACACTGGTAGTGAAGGGGTTAACTTTATTTGAGAGGGAGGGGCTGTGTGTGTCCCTAGGGGCATGATTCTAACTGTGATTGGCTGTGGCTTGAGGTGTAGGAACAATTATCAACGGTCCTACATAGTAGAACCGTATGATCACTGTTCCTACACAGGGGAGAATGACAGGCGGCTTGTTTACATTAGCCGCCTGCCTTTCTCCCGCTGTCACGGACGATCACATGCGCGGGGGGGGTCCGTGACCGCGCGGGAGCGCGCCTCCGGCGGCGCGCGCTCGCTCCCCAGAGCCTCACAGGCTAGTGATGTACCGGTAAAACTTTGCCTGTGAGGGGCTGACCGCCGCAGTATATGTACTTGCGGCGGTCGGCAAGTGGTTAAAAGCCAGGATCAGCTAATTTGCCTGGCTCAACGATGTTCACTTTTCATTCAGCAAACAGCTCCAAAATAAGGATACAAAAAAACAGGATAAATAGTACTCTCTGTAGAAAGATCTATGTGTCACATACCCGTCAAATCAGCTCTGGTTCAGGGTTGGAACCCAGGTCCCTGGCGTGGAAGTGCACAGACCTAGCCTTTCAGCCTTTGGAATGACTTGGCTTCTGCTGCAGGTTTTTTGTATTGTACTGTGCAACTCTGCCTATGGACACTTTAGCTCCACCTGCCAACCAGCTGTAGAAGATCTGCAATTATCTCAGGCTTTAAATACCAGACACTTCCTGTGCTCTGGGCCCATTGATTGGGTTAGTTCCTGTGTGAGCTGCCTCTGTGGCATATGCTGGACTTTCACTGTGACTCTTGCTTGTTTCCTTTACCTTTCTTCTGCCTGCCAATTTTGTACCTTGCTGCCCATTCGTGTTTTGACCTCTGCCTGCCTCCCAACTTCTCTCCCAGATCCCGACTTTGTACCTCGTGTCTAGATCCCAGCCGGCCTGCTTGACCACGTCTTCGCCTTATCCTGAGCCTAAGATCCACTTCAAGCTCAACCTTTTCAGGTGCATCACACTATATTACTTTATTAAATCAAGAAAAAACACCCACAACAATGATTAAAAGGTAAGGCAAAACATCAGAGCAGGGTCACTCCTGTGGCTCACTACTCACTGTGGAATCCAACAGTCAGCTCTGAGACTCAGGCAGGTCGGGCTGTGGCTTGTGTACAAGGGAATCCCCTTCTCTGGACTCCACCCTACATGTTATGCCGATATTGACCTATTTCTTCTGCCTCTTTGAAGAAGTTAGTATCGACGTAACACGTAGGGCAGAGCCTAAAGTTTTACTAAACCCACAACAGTAAAATCAGTCTGTATATGCAGTAAAACATGCTTGTTATACTCACTGTGGAACCTTGGGAGTCAATAGTCTGCATTGTGTAAAAAGACTGTTTGATCATGTCTTCTCTGATCCTCCCCTTCTTCCACAGTCCTCAATCAATCTTCTGAGAGAGCAGAGCCTTAGGGGCAAGCTGCACATGCTTAGTTTGGTGTGTATTGCTAGAGACCTTTTTTTGTGGTAGTGCATATGATCAGCAAAGGGCCCATTAGCCCTGTCCAGACAGAGGGTCCTGCAGCCTCATAGGACAATCAGGGGAGAATGAAAACTCCTCCTGCAAGCTTTAACCAGATACTGATAGAAGTCAAAAGACTGCTCTAATTTCTGATGAGAAAAGGTATTTAGCAGTTTATATTTACAAAAACTATAGCATTTCCATGTTCTGTGTACTGTGGGAGACCAGATATATTGAATGCAGGGTCCTGGGTTTAGTAACACTTTAGTGCCGGTTTACATATACAATGACTTGACATTGCATGTGATTCAGAGTGCACTGCTCTGCAAATCACATGTGATGTATGTGTGATGCAAATTCAGCCATACAGATTTTGTGGCTGAATTTGTATTTGATTTCGCACACTAGTCGCACAGGACCCTTTTTTGGGTCCATACCAGAATCGGAGCTAGTTTTAGTTTTACCAAATCAATTTTTCAGGTGGACTCATGGTCAATTAAGAGTTAATGATATATCAGTAGAATTAATGACATAGTAAGTACAATATTACTTGTTTTGTTTTATTTGTTTTGTTTTTTGTTTTTTTGGTCTGTTATTTTTTAATATTTATAATGTAGCAAGATACATTTTTTTTTTTTTTTTTTTTTTTTTACATTTGGTATACTTTATGTTTACTTGTGCTGCTGAGTCTTGTGGTCCTTTGAGCATCCAGTTCAATAAATATTGGCTGTCTTTTGCATTCCATCGTGGCCTGAGGAAGGTAGTCACACCCATACACTGCCATACTAGCTCGGATTGATGTCACCTCTGTTCCTGCTCTGTCCATGCGCTCCAAGCTGGTTTCCATACACAAAGCAAGTGGCTGCGGTGCTTTTACACAGTAGGGATTTATAGGACCCTGGGGTCGGCAGTGTTTTAGAACTGATGAGCGATTTGTTTTCTGTACCATGTGAGTTTCTAGTTGTGTGCCTAAATAAAAGGATCTGTTAAAACTACACTTAGATGGCGCTTCCCCTTTTCTCTTTTATTCCCATATCCACAGAAAATGCTTCTAGGTCTAGGGTCAAGCTGCCTTCAGTGTTACATCAGAGCTTTTTTTTCTGTTGGAACTGTTTGGAACTGCGTTCCAGCGCCTCCGCCGCCTGACACTGGCAGGGACCTGGAGTATCTATTTTTCATCTGGATTTTTAGCACTGCCAAGGTGCTTGCTATGGAATAAGTAGCTCGTCGCATTTCCCTTCAGTAGTTCTGGCCAGTGGCCAGCAGCAGCGCTAACATCTCCAGGGGAGACATATGCGCCTGCATTCCGCCTGTACCCTGCTGTCCTCTCTTTTTGCACCAGTAACAGACTCTTCAGTAAGCTCTACCATGATGACTTTGTCTCAGCATTAGGGTTGCAGGGAAAGCTTCAGTGTTCCTGTCCTAAAGCTGCCATTGTAATTTTGAGGTGCTGCTACACTGGATGCCTTCCCTGCTATGTAGTGTGCTTCCTCTGTGCTGTTGAAGTGCAGGAGAGAAGCTTCTTGTGCCTGATACTTTTTAATTGCTTTAGCCAGTAACACTATGCTACTGCTTACAGTCTCCATGAACGGATGTACGCTAACTGCTTTTTCTGTTCATGCAGCTTGTAGATAATGGCACAGTGTAAGAGGCACCAGGAGCTAAGGACACAGATACAAACACTAGACACTACTCCCCCACACTTCAGCAGCCCACTCTGCAGGAACTGATATCACTGCAGGAAGGATGCTAGGACATTGGGCAGGCTCTGAGTGCATAGACCTTCTAGGCTGACCAGGCACTGAGGGACCCAGGTGCACTGAATATCCTGCTGGTATAAAATGGGTATTTTCCCCTACCTCTCATACCATCTCACCAACTTCTCATACCACCTCACTTTTTCTCATCCAACCATAGCATTCCGCTTCTTCTTTTACATAGTTGGTGAGGTTGAAAAAAGACACCAGTCCATCCAGTTCAACCTATAATGTGTGTGTGTGTGTGTCTGTGTGTGTGTGTGTGCTTATGTTAATAGTACATTGTATACCCCTGTATGTTGTGGTCCTTAAAGTGCCCATCTAATAGTTTTAGAAACTATTGATGCTCCCCGCTGATGCCACTGTTGTGGAAGAGAATTCCACATCCTTTCCGCTCTGATGGTATAGAGCCCTTTACACAGTTTAAGGTTAAACTGCTTTTCTTCTAATTTTAGCGAATGCCCGCGAGTCCTTTTATATTCCCTAAATAGTTTGTTCCCTATGCTAGGGTCGTGAGTATGGTATTTTTACATTGATATCATATCCCCTCTCAAGCGTCTCTTCTCCAGAGAGAATAAGTTCAATGCTTGTAGTCTTTCCTCATAGCTGAGATCCTCCAGTCTCTTTATTAGCTTTGTTGCCCTTCTCTGATCTCTTCCTAATCACTGTGTCTACCTGTCACCCACCTAACCTCCACTGGGTACAGCAACTCCCACCCACCTCCCCCCTCATTCCACCTCTCTCCTACCCCCCTAAAACTTCCTTCCCAGTCAAAGCACCTTACATGATAAAAGAAAAGGAATTGGCAGCACTCCAGGTTGAGTCAAAATCCAGATTTATTGACTGGACATCCAAATATGACAATCGTGACAAGGTAGACGCGTTTCACACACTGACTGTGTGCTTAATCTTTACATTGATAATGATTAAGCACACAGTCAGTGTGTGAAACGCGTCTACCTTGTCACGATTGTCATATTTGGATGTCCAGTCAATAAATCTGGATTTTGACTCAACCTGGAGTGCTGCCAATTCCTTTACTTTTATCAAGTTTTCACGGAGGCGAGCCGGGGCATGCACCTGTGTGAGTCATCAGGCAATTACACCACCTTGAGCAGTGACTCCTTGTCTGTTCAAAAGCACCTTACACACACCTTATTCCACTCTCCCTGTCACAGTGGAAATGTATTAGTCTGCTGACCCATTTTGTAAACAATGCCCTCCCTATGTGGTTTGTATCTTCTTTCAATTGTTCTTGCCTAACCATAACTATTCTCAAAAATCTCATCCCCCCTCTTCCCATGTAAAAAAATATCTGTATACTTATCTTTTTTAAGCCCACTCTGGTCTGGGAACATGATCCCACACCTCTGGCTCCCCTGTGTCAGTGAGATGTAGGGAAGAGGAGGGAGTGCCTACAACAGTTTGGCTATGGGACCTCTTGCAATTTCAAGCCGTTGTCAAGGGCTCTGGTACAGAGAGGAGCCGGATCTGTGGGATCACATTACCAGAGTGGACCGGATTGAGAAAAGGTAAGTATATATATATATATATATATATATATATATATATATATATATTTTTTTTTTTTTTTTTGTTTACATAGGGTAGGTAGCAGGAGGGAGGAGGGGACATTTTCAAGAACAATTATGGTTAGACAGGAATTACACTTTAGGCAAGGAGGCTGATTAACTGAAAGCGCTAATACCAGAAAACGCAGTGCTGCACAGACACAGCTGCGCAGGAATTGCTGCATGACTCTGAACACACTGTCTGCATTCAAGGCCGTGCAGCCGTCCCTGCATAGCTGTCTAATTTTGGCACGCAGTTGTGTCTGTCCTAGAAGGTAGAAAGAGGTGAAGACAATGGGCGGTGCTAGGAAGTGGGCAGGGTGAAGACGGGCATGATCTGGGGGACACGGTGAGTTCCTGCACCAATTCTCTGAGAAAAAAGGGCCCATATTTCCTACTATATGTTATACTGACTTCCTTACTTGGACTTTTTTGGATTTAACCAGGTGGCACTTGATCTCTCATGTGCCATATATTCTGTATTATTACAGAAGAATTTCAGAAGTTTTCTTACCTATAGCATCCACATTCTATTCTTGAATATGGGCGTTCATTTCTGCCACTTTGATTGCATATGTTTGATATACACCACCATTTCCAGATCAAATATTTTCCTTAAAAATCATGATTGTTAATTTTTCTTATAATACTTGCCCTGATCTTTGCAAAATATGTGACCATCTGTTACAGATTGCTGGCAGAACAGTGTGTGTGTACTTCATCCTCAAACAGTATGAATCACAGTAAACTTTAGGAGTTTAAAACACATTTTATATAGACTGTTTAAACAGTAGGGTGTAATATTATTTTGTTCTCATTATATTGCTCCAATATAGACATTAATAAAACAAGGAAAAACATATTAAGATAATATTTAACTGGTAGTTAGTACTTATAGCTCACAGCATTACTTTTATTTTGAAAGATAATCCACATAGTAAAATGTTGATGATAGCAGTGTTATTGCAGACTTACATTAAGGTTCTAGAACATGAAGATAAGTCATTTAGAACTTGCAGAATATGCTTCAAGAATAAACACAATGACAAAAAAAAGCATGTAAAATTATCCTTCCAAATTCCCTGTACAGCAGAACATGTACTACTTGACGGATTTATTTTTCACTGTATGGTAGGCGTTTAGACACTGTGTAGGAAGAGAAGGCATATGGAAAGAGGTACTTTAGGTTGATTAAATAAAAAGATATGAGATTTAAATTGAATTTGCAAATCATGATTTATGATTCACCCCTAAACTATGCATTAATTCGGTAGTTATATTATCCATAGATTTTATCTGCTTGTATAAGCTTATAGAATAATTGAATTTGTAATAAAGCATACATATGAATGCATACCGTATGTGGTACCAGTAACAAACTGTTACCTTTAGATCTACCCACATATTTGTGACCTTTTATTTTAGATGTAATGAATTTTTGTTGCTGTTTTGTTGTGCTGATTGCCAGGTGTCAATATTTTTGAAATATTAATCTTAGCCACACTGGGGCAACACTACTTTGCCGGGCGACCTCCTAGGTCGCGGCGCGCTGCTCCCACCGCCACCTCGGAGTGGCCGGCACGGACTTCATAACATTGAAGTCTATGCAGGTCGCTCCGGGTCGCCCCAAAGAAGGTCCGGACCCTTTTTGTAAGTCGGAACGGGTCCGCAGATTCTCTATGGACCAGGTCGCCTGACAGGTTGCCCCAGTGTGAATGGGGGCTAATTATACCTTAATATAAATACATAGAAAGCAAAAACAAAAATCCAAACAAAGAAAATACCTAAATATTGGCATAGAACAAACCCCTCTAACCTTTTCTTACTCATCAGTTATGGCATTAACGTGTATGATATTTTTTAAGACTTACTGCAGGCCAGCTGTAGCCAAATCATTTTACAAGCCACATATGCTTTTTTCAGGGCCAGTAAAAAGGACAATTTGATGATGGTACATTTTGCCTCACCCTGCTCACATGACAACAGTTGGATCAGTTAACGCCACAGTTAACCTTTTCCACACACTGATTAATAAAAAAATAAATATATATTAAGGGTACTACACACTAGATGTATTTTTTAATCTACCCACCCATCCATGCTGTATGAGCCTGTTAAGGTGTAGGAGCAGTGGAGGATTGCATTCTTAGACACTGATTCAGGTAAACTCCCATGGAGGATAGAAATACAAGCTGTTTTTGCCTAATCTGTGGAAGGATAGGCATATACTGTACTGTTGATGGGTGAAATTCCAAAGGTGTGGTGAAGGGATCACCGTGGGAGACAAATGTTAAGTGAAGATCCTCTGGGTGCAGCTTTGGATGCTTCACACAGGTTTTTCAAACCCAATGCACTGAACTATTTATTGGAGTTCTACAAATGGACACAATTATTTGACTTTGGACCCCAAGACTTTCTGTTGTTGATATACTTTATAATTAATGATATTATCATTTTGTGTTTGACCTTGTTTTTAATGCACAAATATTTGTGACACCTTATTGATTTATATAACAGTGTTACAGTATTTTTAGGCATGAATGGTAGTGTTTACAACTAATGATGTATAGAATTATTGATTTTTAGCGCTGTGCTTTTGAGGGTTGGTGGAAAAAATGAATCTCCACCCAAAAGGTTAAGCACCGCTTGTTTTCACCCTCTCCCCCTCCACTGCCACATTTGGTACTTTTTAGAGTGGAGGGGGGAGCAGGTACCTGTTTTTGACAGGTACCCCCTCCCACTTCCTGCTCAGATCATCACAGCATTCTACGACAATATTCTGTCCTTCCTCCTTTCCCCCACAGCCTTTTGGGACTCACAAAGGTCCCAGAAAACTGTGGGACCATTCAGAAAGAGCAGTACAACCAAATGACCTGGTATGGATTGGGGGGAGGCACCCACATGCAATTTTTTAAAAATATTTTTCTATTGCCAGCAATGGTTTTTTTTTTTTCATTCAGCTGTCAGCCCATTGACAGCTGATGACTCATCCGTTGTTACGGACACCGCAGCCATCTTCCTGGCCCACTCCTTAAAGCGGAGTTCCACCCGAAAATGAAAGTTCGTTCCATCTTCTTGGTCCGGGTCACCTGAAAAACAAATGGATAATCGCAATTTTTTTTTTTTACTTACCTTGTTTAGAAGATAATATACTTACCTTATTTCCTCTTCCTCCCCTCGGTGACCACGGCGAGTCGTCACTTCCTGGCTTGCAATGATTCCTGGGAGCTGAACGTCATCGCTCCCAGGAATCAATACGCCTGCACCGGCCCCGACGTCAGTTCCGGTGCAGGCGCCGTCATACCTTGCTAAACAGCTTCTGGGCATGCCCAGAAGCTGTGCAGGGATGACGCTGCAGACCCAGAAGTGATGGCGGGGCCGGCGCAGTGCATCGTGGGACCGAAGAGGACGGAAGAGGACACAGAAGAGGATCGCGCTGGCTTCAAGCTGCCCACACCTGAGATGGCAGCGCTGGAGAAGACATTTTCAAGGTATGTATTTCTTCTTGCAGGTAAGTGCAACCCGGGACAGTTCAGAGGCTATCCATTGTGGAATGCACTAGCCCTGACTGTCCTGGGGGTATTTTTTTGTTTTTTAGGTGGAACTCCGCTTTAACAACTGGCTATTCACTGTGCCCCGATTGGGCAAAGCTTTGCCCAGTCAGGGCTTAAAACGCACTGTGCAGCGTGCAGTGCATTGTGGGGCACTCGATGGGCAAACATCCCACCGAGCAACCCGCAAAATCAGGTGTTTGCCGAATGAGCAAACCCAAACTGCTCACCCAACTCTAGACAACAGGATAGCAAACATGTTTTTTTTAAAGCATAAATGTTGTATATAATTTTATTAGGGTCACTTTTACATATTTAACAAATATTCAGCTGTCACTGTCCCTGCTGCCTATATTGGGGTCAGTACCTTGTTTAAAGAGATTCATGTACAGCTGAGTCCATCTCTTGTCCTGTTCAATCCTCCTGCATGGAGCAGCGAGATGTATTTAGATGTCTGGGCCTGCAGGCTGCAGTAAGGGGAGCACAGTTATTTCTTTGTGTAAGGGACAGTTTTTAAATAAATATTCACTGCAGAAAATAAACAGTATTGCCAGTGTGAAGATTCTCATATCTATATCAAAGTGCATACAGTACACAGTGTACTACAGATACCTCATAAGCTTTCTTGTTGCAAGTAAAATGCCCTGATTTATAAAATGTTCATAAGCTTTTTTCGGGGTGTTTTTTTTGTCTAAAGGCAAGAGGGAACCTGCAGTACCGTAAAGATCTGGATTTTTCGATATTGCAATTTATAACCCTTTTTTTTCCTGAACATTTTGTAATCTGTTTAAAAAAACACCATGTTGTACCCCTTCTAATGTTGGTTTAAAGCAATAACCAATGAAAAAAAGGAGGGGGCTGGAGTTCCTCCTTAAGTTAGTTAGTTACGGTACTGTGTCCCTTTTAGAACATCAATCTTTGTCCCACAATTAGGCCTGGTTAACACCAGTGTGATTTGAGTTGACTTGAATTGCATGACAATGGAAATCACATTATTCTCTATGGTGCCTGTTTATATCACTGCAACACAGCATGGCACAATGGTGTCTGTCTGTCAGTCTGTCTGTCTTCCTGGGTCTGGCCCAGGAAGGGGGACCACTCCAGTGAAGTCAGGGGATCAAGGAGCTAGCTCACACGGAGAGTATTACAGTAAAGGGGGTGCCATGTAGAAAGCCCTGAAGAATAGGAACAAAGGGGGTGCCAGGAAGGGCCCTGAACAGTGTTCTGCAGTACAGTACAGCTTATCTAAAGCGGTTCATTAATTACTACTTCATCGCTAGTGACAAGGTGAAGCAGCGGCCTTGCCGCACTCAATTATATCTAACATCCAAGCAAATTGGGCATAGTTTATTCAAGTTGGAGTATCCCACTCATTCCCTTCTCCTATCCAAGTTCTCAATAAAACCACAAATCCCCAAACTCCTAGACTGTTTCTTGACTGAGCCAGGCACTTTGAAGTTGCTGAACTATTGTAGTTGCTATGGGTAACCCAGGGGAACCTGTCAGCAGCAGCTCCCAAGGGAGTGGTGCTACATTTATAATTAAAAGAGAAGCGAGGGAATAAAAACAAACATTCATACTCGCCTAGATGGCTGCAGCATCAATCCAATACTGCTGCTGTCCCTCGCTGGCTCTACACTGAGAACTGAGTGATCAAAGACCTCTGATTGCTCAGTTCTCTGGTCTTCTCTGAGCACAGAGTGGTGACGGTCAGTCCCTGCTCTGTGCCCTGCCCCTCCAGCACTCACTGGAACGTTGAACTGTGGACAGGATGAGAGTAGCCGGCTCAGAAGTTGAGCAAGCTGCCAGTCAGACATCTGGGTGGATCCCAGCATTATTGTCGAGATCTCTGCAGAGCCTAGTCCGATTCTGTGATGTCAGCTGACAGCGGGCCTGTCATCTGAATCTGGGTCACAGAAGTGCAGAACAAAGTGCATTCCTGTAAGCCACAGGACATGTATGACACCAAAAGAGCTTTTGCCATACTTCTTAATTTGGTCTTATAGGTCGTTCCTACCCTAGACTGTAACTAGGTATTGAAATGAAATGCAACAGATGGATGTGCGCATCTCTCTGTAAGAGTCCGTGCACACTGGCTTAAAAATTGCTGCTTCTACAGGACTTTTGTGTTTTGCCAGTAGAAGCAGCTAAATATTTTGTGTCCATGCACATTAGGACATTTAGAGGCATATTTTAAGCCCAGCCTTGAGAGGCAGAAGAAAAAAACCTTCTGATTTGTGTTTTTGATTGTAGTTTTCTGGCAGAAACAATGCTAAACACTCCAAAATGTGCCTTTAATATGAGTACAAAAGGCTTTAAATGTAGCTTTTTTCTGCCAAGGGAATTGGTGTTTTTTTAAACCCAGTGTGCATGGAGCCTTACCTGCTTCCTCTTCCTATCAGCATATTCCTTAAATGGCACATGAGCACTGCAACACAACTGACTGCTCCTTCTCCCTCTATCTGCTGTGCAGGGGATAACAGGAGGCTAATACCAAGTCAAATACTGGTACTTACGCTGCTTAAATTTTACAACCATTTACCTAATGTGTTCATGGATGCAGGGCTGCAATCATTGTTGCCCTTTATAGCTGCCTGGAATTCAGCTTTAAAGTGTATTTCCATTTTTGCAGTCAAATTGCAATAACATTTTATTTTTGCTAAATGTTGCTATCGCCATAGCACACTTAAAAATGCTGGCTAACTTTTTAGGTGCCTTTTGCTTGGCTAAAAATCTTTACATGCTCTCCCTGCTTTCTAATGTTTAGGAGGGCACTGTGCAGAAATTTTAATATAATCAACTTTATCTGTACTGTACTGCATTGTATGTTAACCACTTATGGACCGCCCCATGCAGATATACTGCAGCAGGGCAGCCCTCCTGTGCAAAATCATGTACCTGTACATGATTTCATGCACAAAGTCTATGAACTACTCCAGCTGGCGGGAAGGGCAAGGGCCAATAAATGGGTCTGGCGGGTTCGATGTTCACCGGGACCCACTGATTGTTCACAGGAGAGGCAGATTGGTGGTCTACCTATGTAAACAAGGCAGACCCCTGTTCTGTCAGAGAGGAAGATGGAGATCTTGTGTTTCTGCTATGCAGGAGCACGGATCTCTGTCTTCTTCCAGTTAAGCCACCCCCACACAGTTATAAAGCACATACTTAACCCTTTTATTGCCCCTGATGTTTACCCTTACCTTGTATTGTCATTAGTACAGTGAGAGTGCATTTTTTTAAGCACTGATCACTGTTTTAGAGTTACTGGTCCTCAAAAAAGTTCCAGGTGTCCAATTTGTCTGCCGCAATGTCACAGTCTCGCTAAAAATCGCTGATCTCCCCCAGTACTTGTAACAATAAATAAAAAAAATATCCTATAGTTTGTAGATGCTATTACTTTTGTGCCAACAAATCCATATACGCCTATTGGATTTTTTTTACCAAAAATATGTAGCAGAAAACATATTGGCCTCAATTGATGAATAAATGATAAATTCGATTTTTTTTTTGTTTTTTTTGGGGTATGTTTTATAGCATGAAGTAAAAACTATTTTTATTTTCAAAATTGTCGGCCTTTTTTTGTTTATAGCAGAAAAAATAAAAACTGCAGAGGTGATCAAATACCACCAAGAGAAGGCTCTATTTATGGAAAAAAACAGGACATAAATTGTATTTGGGTACAGCATCGCATGTCTGCGCAATTGTCAGTTAAAGTAACGCAGTGCCATTTTACGAAAAATGGCCTGGTCATGAAGGGGGGTAAACCTTCCAGGACTTAAGTGGTAATGAGGGATACTGTGGGGACAAAGACACTTGAGACTGTCCAGAGATTTGTAGAATCAACCATGATATTTTTTTTTCTATTTGCAGTAGCTATGTGAATGGGAACACATAACAAATATATAATAAGTTTTCTTAAATTTCACTGCAATGGTGGAAATGTGCTTTAAGATCCTTATTTATAATGGCTTTTTTTATGCCTTTTCTTTGAATTGCATCTTTACTTTAATATATGAGGCACTATTGGGTTTTCCAATATCTTCCTTGTATTGATAGCAGATCATCTGCAGAGGGTGCCTTTATTTTGATGTTTTGAGCTGCCATTTATTTTAGACTGCAATACAGTATTTACTCACAGGCATTATACTAGTCTATTTAGTCAGTGTGAATGAAATCACAGAAAGCAGCAGACTAAGGCGGATATCTATTTCTTTTTACATACGGCTTTCTCTGCCCTATCTCAGTAATAAACAGTTCCTATGACACAACGCCTAAAAATGTACAGCTCAAAAGATGAAGCAGGGAAAATGCTTCTATCTGTGTATGATAAACATCAGTAACACTAGCATAAAGTCAAAGTTGCAAAATTGATGGCTTACCAATATGCCATGTTTATGGCACTGACAGAGTATTGGTTTGATATATTGTAAAATAAAATACCTAGAATCTATAAAGTTCATTTCATGGAGTCAAGGGAGAATTCTAAGTGAACAAGAAATATTCTTTTTTGCCCACCATAACACATTTAATCAAAATCAGATTCCGTCTACCTCTTCTCTACTGCACAATATCTCTGCAATATAAAATAGGAAAGATTTATTGGAATGCATAATACAGACTTTACAGCTCACCTGTCCCTAGCTTGTTTCATACGATCCAATTTTCAATTCAGCCATTGTCAAAGTATCAAACCACTGTTTGATAAGAAGTTTCTGCCCATTTGTTATAATAAGTGAGGTTGAGTGTAGGTCAGAGTATGTGTATTTACTTTCATATATATTTCAAGAATGAATCTGCTTGACATTAAAGCTCTGGTATTCTTGTCATATCAAGCCATCTTTTTCTCCTGGTGGATGACATTTTGACTTTTAAACATATTCTATACATTCTAGAAGGCCTTACTTAAGGTTATGTATGTCAAGCTACATGTAAGAATATTCTCTAATGAAACGGAATCTCACAATATGACAAGGATCTACATGTCTTCTTGTTTACCTGTCAATCCATCTATTTTCTAGCTTTTTACAGTTTTACTGCATTTTATGGTATTGTATTAATGAAGCTTTATTATCTGAGTTATAGTGTTTGTGTTAGGTGCTTTTTGAACTTGTGTAAACTGTAGCACAAATCTTTTGAAAATGATTTTTAATTACGCAAGCTAGCCAGTTCATACATTTGCTGTTTCAGGTGCTGTGTGTGTATGTATGTGTGTGTGTGTGTGTATATATATATATATATATATATATATATATATATATATATATATATACATTTTTTTTTTGTACAGGTCATCGAGGGTGGGTCCTGGAAGGACACTATATTTCCCCCCTGTTTGGGCTGTGGTCCCTTTAAGGGAACAAAAGGGGTTAACCCATTGATCAGAGGAAGTGGGTTTAAGAAAGACCGGAAGTTGTAGATTAGTGTGGTGGAGTATAGAGGAGGCTGTGGATGGTGGACTTTTGTACAGCTGAGAGCGTGCATGTCAGTGTGCTGACTGGGAACCTGTTGGTTGCCAGGGGAATTTACCCTCTGCAAAAGTGCGGACTGTTTGACTGCAAAAGCAGATCTGAACTCTTCAAGTCGGTGAGACTGTTTTTCCTTGTTGTGTTTTTTTTGCTTCTATGAAGCCTGTTTAAGTTAATAAACATTTCATTGATTGCAACGCCTGTGTCCTGCGATCCAGCTGATTCCCAAAGCATTGCAATATATATATATATATATATATATATATATATATATATATATATACACATAGACAATTATCTCCTCCTATGCCTCCCCACTGGCTGTCAGTAGTTGTGGGTACACAGTCAAATCAAATTTTAGGATGGAGAATGTGAGAAGGGGAATCAGTAAACATGTCTGTCATTTTTTCCAACCCCTTGCTTTTTTCTGAACGAACATAGTGAGTGATAGGTAGCAATCACTCCTGTGTTCTTGTATAACTGAAGCATAGACCACTGTGTTTACTATGACTTCAGCTTCTGAATGAACAGGAAGCATCTGTACAGAGCTTTGTCTTTTATTATTGTCAGTGCAACTACAGAGAAAGAGATTGAGGACTCTCTTAAACCCTAAGTTTCCCCCCCCCCCACCAACAAAACTTAAAAAATTTAAACATATAAGTACAAAAATTGTAAAAAATAATGAATGAAACATAATTAAAACCCCGCTCACACAGAGTGCATTTCTGCACCCAGGAGTCACAGGTATTTGTGTACAGCCAAGGCTGTACAAAACAACAACAGGCTGATGATGCCAGATTTGTATACATGTAACCGCCTATCCTGGATGCAAACTAGGCTGCTCATACATCCTGCATGCTTGTAACTGCTCAGATAAGTGGTTACATGCATACAGCTGCAGCATCTGTCAGGTTGTCATTGACTGGCAAAGGCTGCTACCCTTGGGTCGTTTACGACTGTGTGAATGATCCCCACCCCCCCCCCACACACACACACACGCACACAAGCACACACACACACATACACACACACATACACACACACATACATACACACACACATACATACACACACACACATACATACACACACACACACACACACATACACACACACACACACACACACACACACACACATACACACATACACACATACACACACATACACGCACATACACACAAATCACACACACACACTCAATACAAGTTTAACTTTTAGAATTAGTAGGAATTTTGTAAGTTATGTTGTGTTTGTGATTGGTAGTAATATTTTATTGTTATTTGATATTTATGTTGTGTTTGTTTTTATACAATAATAACGCTATGAATTTATATGTTGAGCTGTTCCCCAGGTTTCTTATGTAGGCAGTAGAGGTCTTTGATGGGTTATATTTTGTTATATTGTGTAAGTAGAGGTTGAGCCTCAGCCAGGTTTTTTTTGTCATTGTTTTAAATACCAGTGGCTCAGTTGTGGTTCATATTCAATTCCTTTTTTTTTTTTCGCCTCTTCTTAACTTCTTCTTTTTGTCATTAAAGTAAGGACCTTTAGTAAGGACCTTTGATCCAGAGGACACATTTTATCGTTAGCTTGCAACTATGATAGTATATCTAAATAAAGCATCCCCTGCACAGTCTAGCTTGCTAACATCATTTTGCTTTATAGTGTGTTTTCCATCAAATAATTCTCCAGACAAGTAAATTTCCAATAAGCAAAATTCCAGTAGATTCAAAACTAAACAGTATTGCTTGGTAGTCCACTATCATTTTTAATTATAAAATACTTTTAATATAGTGCCATTACTGTTGTTTTCTTCTGTGTTTTAATTGTAACATTCACAAAATGCCATTGCTAATTAAACTAGTAGTCAATTATCTATACTGCCAGTCAATATAATACAATATCAAGAAAACACAATGGCTGCTCATTCTTTTCATCTGCCATATTGGAAAGTTAATATGATCGTAAACTCCTGTTTTTCTTGGTACATATTGATTGTGATTATACAACAGTAATAAATTAAGCACGTGGCTATGCACCATTGCATATTTTGTCCTTCTAGGTGCTCTCATCATTGAGTCCTGCAGGACCCTAAACATCAGCCTTTTTAGCCTTACTCTTATACAGTTGAGGTTACATAGATATAATTTTTACCCTAGGAATGTTTTTATTTTTTTAAGTAAGGAGGGCAAGAATACTTATTTAGATTTGTCCCTGAAAGGTTTTGCTAAAATAATTTAACAAAATAAAAACTGTTCTTAATTAGCAATAGATAGATATTGTGGGGGAAGGGGCTACAGAAAAATATGTGTAACTGCAAAAACTATGAACACAAAGTTAGCTAAGTGTCAGATTTAAAGAAAAATAAATACCATTGCCTACCTCTTTGCCCTCAAGTAATTCGTACCTCATTTTTCAAAATGAAAATCTTCAGACTCCCAAAAACATTTCTTAACCTGTGGTCCCGTAATTTTTTTCTCTGCCAATTGCAAGTGTGATGACTGGTCCTTTGAAGCCAGTCTGCATGCTGGTCTCCAACTAGTCTTGTTGCCACCTTTCCTATCTACATCATCGTTCCTACACTATACTCAGAATAGGGCCAGCGTCCACATGCTGGCGGATTGGAGGACCGTGGATTTGTAAATAAAAAAGGCCGAAAATTTTGAAAAAAAAAAGTTTTCTTAGTTTGTCAGTAAATTCTGTATATATCAGAACGAGAGCTGCACCGCTATGCCATCACTTGACGGTGGGCAGGCGGCAAATGGTTAATATAGGTCTGTAACCAAGCTATGGGGATTCAGATATTTACATATTCTTAACAAAAGTACTTAAAGTTCCAGCCTGTAAAATGTGTGTGTGTATATATATATATATATATATACAAATACTGTAGCTGCTGACTTTTAATATAAGAGCACTTCCTGTTCAGGTATCCCAGGGTAGCCAATTCATCCATCAGCTGTGGGTGCAGGCACCAGCATCTTCACTAAGGGAAACAGAAATTAAAGCCTTCCAACTTCACAGCCTGTTTCATACTGCAAATGTTCAAGATGCGCTGCACTTTTTGAATGGTGCCGCTGTCTTCTGGGACCTCTGTGTCTCCCAGAAGACAATGGGAAGGAAGGAGGAGGGGCCGAAACTTTACCAGGAATTGGGAGGGGGTACCTGATTTTGACAAGTATCCCCCCCCCAAAAAAAAAGTGCCAAATGTGGCAGTGGAGAGGGTGCAAACAAGTAGAGCTTCCCCTTTTGAGTGGAGCTCCGCTTTAAGCTTGAAAACAAACTGAAGACACTGTAATGCACATTATTATGAAGGTTCAAGGGATAAGTATTGATGTCCAGTCAAGTCATAGTCCTCTTCTCTCTCCCATTTCTCATGCACCTGCTTTTTGTTTAGATTAGAGATAAAAAAAAGGTTGCCAGGCTGTCAGGTCAATGCCTGGGTGGGAGGGGAGCAGGTTGGGCCAAGCCTAAAATGAAACTGAAAGTAGTTACTGCTGTACATTTTGAGAATTCATTGTTCTACAGTACCTGTAGCTAAATAGGTAATTAAAGGCTTGTTTTAAAATATATCTACTGCTTGTTAGAAATTATGTCAGACTTATCTTTCTTTTATCCTGGAGGTAAAAAAAAAACTGATCTGTCCTACAGAATTTCACATATCTAAAACTCTGGACATTTGTGATAGCTGTTTTAATGGTAACGTTGCATAGAATGCGGATGAAAAAGAATACCTGTTTCTACCCACATTAAAAATCTATTATAGAGACACCACAATGTTAGCTGTGGTTTGTACAATTACCATATTTACCCATAGATGTGGTTAAAACTCAACTCCTGCCAAAACCTTTATTTTCATTTGGATAGAGTTCAGAGCAGTTAGAGTCTACTGTATATCAAGTTTTAAATGTCTGAAGGCAGAATACATCTTTAAAAGCTGTTTTTATCACAGTGGGGAAGGTTAGAACTTCTATTTTTTTTGTTTGTCTGTTTTATTGCTGTCTGTGTCAAAACTGTTTAGCTTTGTCCACACTTCCTGTTCAACTGCTTGGTGTCAGACCAAACAGAAAGCAAGAGGGAATTTCACCTGGGGGTACAGAGCTTTGAAATCCTTGCAAAGGTTCTTACACTTCTCCAATCTGTTCAAAAACTCAAGCACAAGTAGTTCTATTGAACACAATCAACAAAAGTGCAAGCCAGCTAGCCCTCTCAAATCTGGATATGCATGCAACCATGGCATATGATCATTTAGATAGTCAGATATACTGACATAGTAATGCTACAGCATCTACATTCAAGCAGAAGACCCTTTCAGGTTCAGTTCTTTTAAAATGAAGCTAAGATCAAGAACATGAGGGTGTGGCCTCAAACTAGCAGGAAGAAAGTTCAAAACTATGATAGAAAGCATTATTTTAGTGAGAAGAACAGATTTCCCGGAGAGGTAATTAGTCAATCGACAGTAAGTGGATTTAATCCTGCTTGAGAAAAAACATATACATTATAATCAGAAGAAAAAGGTTAAAAAAAAAAAAAAAACAGCAACAAATAAAAAAGATTCAGACTTTTACGAAAATCTTTTTTCTATGTTTATATTTATATATCTAAGTTTCAAAGTTTCAATGGAACTCCGTCCATCTTTCATATATAACCAACATATATTGGTTTTAAATATAACGCACATGTGTTGCTTTATTTTATTTCTGTTACTTTACTTTATAATTGTTTTCTTGTTATTTTGTAAAGGTATGCTTCTCAGACACTTGGGTTCCCAATCAACATGGTTATTATGATTCTGGTATGGTTTAAGTCCATAGGATAGCCCTCTGATTTCTTGTTGACATGATTTATTTGCTACTGCTGAATATTAAAAATTTCATTACATGCATCCTGCAAACCGCAACTATGCATTATCAAGCAGAAGCCAAATCTGGCTTGTATAACTAATCCCATCCACATTTTCCTTGAGGTATTAGAATTTAGTACATGTTCCATTACATAGCACCTAATATGAAAGACATGCTGAATGGTGGCATTTCTTTTTACAATGTAACCTCTACTTCTAATAGCCCGAGGCTCACTATACCTACTAGGAAGGGGTTTCATGGTAATTGACAGAACTAATAAAGCAAATTATTTTCTTGCTAGTATTAAATATGACTAAACAACAAAATAAAAAATACAAGATGTAATTGAATGTATTAGAATGCATTAGCTTATGCGTCTCTAGGATACCGAAGTATAGAAATGTGACTCACTAGTGAATATTTATAGATTTTTATATATGGAGGTGCAGAACACCCTCTATACCGGTTGCTTTGTGTACATTTTGGTGTGTGTGTGTGTATATATATATATATATATATATATATATATATATATATATATACAGTATATCTCCAATTGGGCCACCATCACTGCATCCCAATTGACTGCATATTAAGCTATATTGATCAAACATATCATGTATCTGAGGCTTGTGTCATGATTGGTTGTGGGCCTGCCTACATTATGTCTTCATATGGGTACTGTAGACTTAGGAACCCATGAGATCTGTTAAAACATCCACAAGTGTGAACATTAATTTAAATCCGCAAGCATCATACTTTATTTTTTTAAAGAGTATCTGCTCTCATAGGAAGCTGCTGGCTTGTCTCTACATTTTGATCATCACAAAGGATACTGACGAGTACAACTGTAGTATCACTGAGCTTCTTGGTTGGTATAATGCGCTCAGATTGTAGCAGATAAAGCAATGAATTCATTCACTGCATGATTGCATGCTCAGTGTTGTATGCCACGTAATAACAATTGAGCAAGGTTTCTAATATCTCCACTTGCAATATGCTGAGTCAATGAGGTCTATATATAGAGCAGGGTGGCAGCAGAGAGGGTTAAGTTACCCTTGTAAGACCTGTCAGCTTGCTCTGTTCTGCCTGTGCCAACTGCCAAACAGATTGGTCGGCAATGTTTCGCAAGTGTACAGCACCAATATACAGTATTACTGTGATGGTTTTTGCTTTTAAATCTATGGTGTTTGAAAATATTCACAAATAATTAGTTGTTCTAATTGCTCAGAGAGTAAAGTAAATGCTGCTTGATGTTAAATTATAATAAGAGCCCTTGATATAAATGGCACAACGATCATTATTTATCAGCAAACATAATTCATATGAAGATGTTTGACTATAGTTCACATAGAAAACTCTATAAATTTGCGTTTTATTTAACACTTTGAAGGTCCCCAGTGGTGAGCATAAAGGCCCGTACACACGCACAGATCGTCGTCATACAAACGTCGGCGGACGAAAGATCTGCCGATTGTACGCGTGTTAGTATGGTGCCTCCGACAGCTGTCTGCACACAATCCGCGGACAAGAGTCTTTCTTGCAAACATGAAAATTTTTGTCTGCAGACACCAGAACGGACGATTGTTCGCCTGTCAGTACAGAAATCAGCCGACAGACCGCAGATTTGCAAGACTGGGCATGCTCAGAAAATAAAAAACACAGGGAAAGTTAACCATTACATGACATCACTTCTGCAGTCAGCTGAAGTCTGCGGACAAAATTCTTGTGCTGTCCTTGTGCTGTCTTTGCACTTTTCAACAGACACCGACATCCCGGGGAGAAAAGACGAACATTTGTATGACGACGATCTGTGTGTGTGTACGGGCCTTAAGTAACAGATGTGTGTCACAAAAAGTGTTCATCCTTTGCATATCCTCTTACCATCTAGAACAGAACAATCGCTTGATTTCCAAATGTGCTGCATCTGCCATTTTCAAATTTTTGTATATTGAGCTCAATTTGCATAGAAAAAAACCCTCTGCATTCTCTATCTATCCTTGTTGTCCACTACCTGCACAGACCAAAAGATTGTATTTACACAACATCAATTCCATCACAAATCCAAAAACCAAAGGGTTTAATTCTCACGATGGCATTGATGTAGGCTAATTGGACTGAACAACGCATTGGCAAGGTGGGGAAAAGACTTTACATTTTGGTCTGTACTGGAATTATGGACTAGCAGCTTTGGATGCAGAGTTGGATTTGGGTATGAAAGGAAGGTAAATCCTATTATAAAAAAATATTGAGGTACATGCCTTATGTTTTATTAGGACAATGTCATATCTTACATGCAATAGAGTTGTTGTGCAGGATTCTTGAGGTTAAATCAAGAGGTGAGAAGGTGACATAACACCACCTATCAAACAACTTCTGAAAAGCAGATGGATCTAGACAGCGGGTGGATCACTTCAGAGACCACTACTAGTCTAATTGAATCTTTGATATGCCACATGTGTAACATGGTTTAGCTGGATTATTGTGTGTTTTATGTGTTTTTAGTTGTGTTTATGCAGCAAAATCAGCAAAAATGCCCTAAAACTAGCTCTAATGCAGAAACTATAATAAAATATTCTTTTGAAGGTAATGCAAAAAAATAAATAAATAAATAAACATGTATATATTGCTGTAGTGTGAACACACCATTACAAAATTTTGTGTTTCCTCTCTCAATAATTTCAAACAACAAGATTCATATTTCACTGCAGCGTTGGTTACCATTGCAGAATTACAGCTCCTAATGATGAAGTAAAATTACAGATAACATTTTATCACATAAGCCTCCAATGCATAATTTTAATATGCAAATGAGGGATTAGTTTTGTATTGGTGTTTTGCTATTTTCTTTATTAACGGACTTAGTGTTTAGTCAAATCCTAAAATATGAATGCGATGCATACATATTGCATAGAAACACTAATCCATCATTTGAAGTTCAGTTGAATATTGATCCAGGTGGATAATTTCTTCCACCCTTGTACAGCACATACAAGTGCCAATCAATTATAGAGGATGGAACAGCATGCAAATATTTTAATATATATTAATGTATTCATATAGATTTAAATAAATCCTATAAAAGAATCAATGCTTCACAAACATTTTAGTGGCAGATTCACTTGTTCAGCCAATAATTCTCAGCTTGAAGTAGAAAGTATAAATAAAAAGAAGTATAAGCTGCTCATCTGCATAGAAAAGTGTTTCAGTCTGGCATTTATCTTATTGAGAGATTCAGGGAAGGCACTGAAGAGGCAGCTGTGTTTATCTCATCTACGCACATGGTGGAGGCTCTGCACTCCATACAAGGCAGACATTTGAGCACTCATCATCCGAGATATGTCCAGCTGTGCTGAGGAAGTCTATAATAATTCACAAATTTGAACTACAATACCGTACACAAAGTCTTTCCGGTGCTTTTGACACTTCACTAGCATTAATTGTGCATCTTTTCAAGTTTTAATGTAAACAATTCCCAAGGATAAAATTGCAATGCATGTTATGGCTCTTCCTGGAAGCAATATGTTTCTGAGATTATATTTCTCTTTATTCCCATGGTAACCAATCGATTTATTAAGGGTGAACTACTCGATGTGCTTCTAGAACATAATTTTTTTTTAATCATACTGTAGGTATATCCACTTCTAGGAAAATTAGGCAGCCCTACAATCTGAAATATACTACAGGCACTCAAAATGCCTGAATGTGTCTGATTTATTTCAGAGTATGCAAAACTTAAACAGGTGTGACAGTGTGAGGCCCTGACTGTGAGATTAAGGAAAGGATGTAAGGATGACAAATGATTCTCAAATTTGCAGTTGGAGAAGCTCTGGAGTGTTTATTGTGAGCATAGAAAACTGAGCTGTAAGTTTTCTCTGGGCTTTGGAATCCCGCATATGGCCTGGAGTTTGAAGGTTCCAACGTTTTTTGGGTGGGATTGGACTTTACTGTTTGCCTGATGCTTCTGTGAGTGTGCAGGTGTGCAGGGTTGTTATAAGCCAGGTCTGAGAGTAGCTCAGGGCAGTTGCAGTTGCTGCTATTTGGAGATAGAGCTCTATCAGCAGAGCTGGGTGTTCCTGCCAGGAACTGCATCCTTTGTGAGGGGTTTCCTTACCCAAGGACTGGGAAAGTTGGTACAGCTATGTGGGTCTGGGAGGCTGAGATATCTTAAGCAGATAGCAAGTCCAGGGAGCTGGAGGAAATTTGGAAGTTTCTAGGGGGAGCAAACTCAAAAGTATTATCTGGAGGCCAGGAGTGGGCCCGTACAGCAAGGTGCTGCAACCAAGGCTAAGAGTCTGAATAGCCCATATTCTGGGTGGGGCAAAGATAGCAGTGGTGCTGTTGAAATATAGCCAGGTGCTTGGTATTTTCAGTTTATAATTTTTTAATGTTAAGAATTTACATTTTGTTTTGTATTTTTGTTTTTTTTATTTTTTTTGCTTCCCCTATTTACTGTATTTGTCCAATACTTTCATGAACTACTTGGTATTTAAAAGATAAGTATGGCAAGAGCTGTTTTTGCCATACTTCTCTAGTGGGTCACAGGAGTGCACTTTCCTGTGCTTTTCTGTGACCCAGGATCAGATGATGTCACAGAACCGCTCACACCAGGCTTTGTAAAGATCCCATCCCTATTGATGAGAGCCAGAGGCAGCCACCCCAAATCCACCCCAAACTTTGTGCTCCATGATTAACAGCTCTCTGCTCAGAGCTTAACGAAAACTCAGCAATCATGTCATTGCTCGGTTCTCAGGTTTAGAGCCCAAGGGCAGTTGTAGCATTGGACCAATGCTGCAGCATAGAGTGGAGTGTAGATGTTTATTTTTATTTTTTAACAACTCCAAACTTCTGCTTTAAAGGGGATTTTTAGCAAGAGAAAAACTGAGCATATCACTTCTCCTTCTGTCATGCCGAATCTCGGACTTCAACACTTTAAATCTCTAACCTAAATCAACTTGCTTCTTTTATGAGGAATTGAGAAACCCGTTACCCGTATTTTTCTCAGGAAAATTTTTCTATAACAAATAAGAGTTCAAGTTCCCCAAAGATCTGGATATTCATGCTATCATGAAGATAAGACTCCCTCCTTTTGTTTGTTTCTTTTGCATTTTGGTTGGAGAAAAGTTTGAGCTCAACATATCATTCATGAGCTTTTACCTTCGCTAGGAAGGAAAGGCATGTGTGTTTTTTTAAGGTTACTAAATAGTCAATACATGCAGGGCCAATGATAATTTTTTTTTTTAGTTTTAAAACCTGTTCTGCTGCTGAAAGAAGTTGGCTTAGGAGAGATTTGAGTAATACCAGATAGCAACCAGGGATAGTGTCTAGGCTGCATAAAACAATGAAATTCAGTCCCAAGTGCATACACGGTTCAAATTTCTTTCCTGCAGCCACATGTTGCAGGAAAAAAATTTGCACGATTCCCCCATCAACACAGGCAGTGCTGACAGGAGAATCCCACCTGCTGAGCAATTGTTTGCTCCTGGCAGGGGTGGGCGGTGAATCCACCCCTGCCAGGAGAGGGCAGGGATTATTACTGGCAACTATAGCAGCCGCTAATGATAATTGTAAGAGAATACAGCAGGCTGGTTGTACCTAAGTTGATCGATCAATCAGCTTGGTACATTGAGCCTGCCGATTAACTTTTCCTATCTCAGCCAGTCCCTGCTGAACTGGCTGAGATTCAAACCATGTATAGTAGGCCTAGCTCATGTTATATTGTACTGTAGCCTAATTCTCTGAACAAAATGTATACTACAATATTGAAGATTGGAATTTTTATATTATGTATGACAAGTCTCATGCGTGACCTCATCAGCGTTATCACCAGCACACTGCAAATAGACAAGTAGACTTTTTTTTCTCTTTTTTTGGGTAAATACACCAAAAACCCACAGTTCTTTTTTTAAATAAGTTGCCTTCCTGAATTTTCCTCTGCCTGACTTTTTGTTTTACTTATATACATTCAATAATTTCCTTTATCAAAATATATTTGCTTCCACATTTGGAGCAAAAGCAGAAACATTTTATGATTCTGAGAGTAGCTTAGTACATCTTGAGTGGTTCTTTGTGTTCCTAACACACCAAGCACAAAAAGTTTGTACTTTTTTTTTTTTGCTGTTTCTGCCAAGCTGGGGGAGACTTGAGTATTGCAGCCCACCTTTTTCTTTTCTAGTCATCCTTTTCAATTCTCCACAATAGAAATTAATGAAAGAAAAAATAATAAATAATCTTTTTGTATTCTGGTCTTTTTAGCTAAATAAAGAAATTGCACAAAAAAAAAAGAAAAATTAAAGAGTGATACCTTTTCACTCCCAGCAGCCATTATGAAAATCTGGACGTGGACATAAAGGAAAACTAGTGTCTCCGAAATCTCAAACTCTGCCCACCCAACTACAAAATTTCTCAGCTGTTGCACTTGTCTGTGTGGCCTCATTCTACCTCCACACAGTGCTTGCCCCAAATGCATGTACTTGTTTCTAACAGATACATGAATCTGTTGCCCATATAAACATTCGTCACGTGGACGCTCAATGGAATTCTAAAGAGTGTCATAGACACACTTTATATATTTCCGTAAAATGTTTTAAATTATCTAACATATTAGTTTAGGATGCACTGCACCTTTACAATTTTTTTCAGTTTACACTGTAGATACATAGAAATGTTAGTACCGAAGAACATATATATATATATATATAAATAGAGGCGGTCCCCTAGTTACAAACATCCGACTTACAAACGACTCCTACTTACAAACGGAGGGAGACAACAGGAAGTGAGGAGAAATCTACCTGTAGAAAGGGAAATTCACTCCTGTAAGAGTTCTCATGGGAAAAAGGTGTCTCCACTGAAGCTTTATCACTAATCCTTGTCTCCACAACAACCCAAAATTTTCAAAATCCAATTGTCATAGGGACAGAAAGTGAGGTGAAATCTTCTGAACAGGGGCACAGACAGCAAAACAAATGGCACAGGGGTGTTAACCCTTCCCCATGCTATCCATAATACTTGAAAATGATTTTTTTTGGATGGAGCTAAACTTAAAAAACATGCATGTTCCGTCTTACAAACAAATTCGACTTAAGAACAAACCTACAATCCCTATCTTGTTTGTAACCCGGGGACCGCCTGTATATATATATATATATATATTTTTTTTTTTTTTCATATGCAGTGATCCTCAAACCCAAACATGTTAACCTTAGGTCATTATCGTATAATCTTTTTTGCAGTTTTCCCCGGTGAAAGCACAGGCAGCAATAAAAATCAAAAACCAGAAAAAAAAATGTATTTCTAGATCAAATTTAAGTAATTTCTTCCTAATGGGTGTAGGGTGTTTTTATGTTGCCCTTCTTTTGATACACTGTGGTACTTGCTATTCCAGTTAAGGGATAGAATAAAGTAAGAAATACAATAATTCCTTGAGAGTGTCTCCTATGTAAGAATATTTTGCTTTAAAAAATTACAACTTTCTTTTCTACCAAAAGTTTAGGACAAAAACTATTTTGGAAAGCGGGAATTGTTTGCTGACTCATGTTTATAGCAAGTAGTTGATGGTTGGGGATCAATGTAATAATAAATAATCTGTTTTTCTAACAAGCTAAAACATAACTAATGACTCAGCTTCCTGAGTACAATTGTAGACAATAATCAAGAACAAGTATTCTTAAATATTCTTTAAAGCGGAGTTCCGCCCCCTCCAAAAACTAAAAGTCAGCAGCTACACATACTGTAGCTGCTCACGTTTAATATTGGGACACTTACCGGTCTAAACTCTAGGGAAAATTAGTGCAACTGCACTTCTAAAGGTGCATAGTTGTTTTTGAACCAAGGTACCGTGAAAGTCCGACTCTTCCCTCTATTCCTTCTCCCCATTCTCCTGAGCCTGTTTATTTGGGGACATCAGCCTCTGCTTCCCCTTCTTCCCCCTTTCAATTAGACGCTTTGTATATTGGTACCTATTACCTTTTTTTGTACTTCAAGCTCATTGATTCCTCAACTAAAAAAAAAAAAAAAAAAAAGAAAACATACAAAATGCTTCCTTTTTAACATTAATCAGAGAGTATTAACTTTATTAACATTTAAAAGAATAAGCAAATAAACTGAAGGATCAGCTTGATATTTAAACATCAGCAACTGTATGCATTTATAAGCATTAAACAGTAAAGTTATACATCTGAAGAAAAATTCTTCAAATACACCAATAAATCAACATATTCTATTTAGCACATGGAAAATATTGTTTTTGTTTGTTACATCATGATTTATGAGCTTTTAGCTCACAATTTATTCAGTTATAAAATGTATTAATTTGGGTGAATATGAATTAAATACTTTGATTAGCCACTTACTGACAAGAAGAAAGGGAATATAAATGTATAAAATTGAGTACTTTCAGAAATAAATACATAGAATAATTAAGATATTAATAATGAGAGGATGAAGTACTTTCATATAAGTGTGTTTCCTCCCCTATAATTATCGACGTGTACTCTAGAGGAAGAAGCTGAAATTATTAATTGCATTCCCAAGGCTACTGTAGCTGCACATAGGGATTATAAGATATATAACATTTATATTCTTTTCATTTTTATTACACTATTTTGTTGCTCTTATTTCTTTTTTTTTCCTTTAGATTTCTGTTCAAACTCTTCTGACTTTTTCTTGCATGCTATATAAAAACAACAAAAAGTGAAATATTTTATTTATTTATTTATTTATTTTTTTATCGGGGCCCATCCTACAATTCTTCAGTAAATCCTGCATGTGCATC
The DNA here is from genome assembly GCF_965119305.1 of Pelophylax lessonae. Lineage (NCBI taxonomy): Eukaryota > Metazoa > Chordata > Amphibia > Anura > Ranidae > Pelophylax > Pelophylax lessonae. The sequence goes on along the minus strand of NC_138770.1, from coordinate 325,850,839 downwards.
ACTTCACAGGCAGGTATAAGATATCCTGCAAGCATCGTTTTTAAAGGAATTTTGTGTTTCTAATTTTTCACTGTAAGCGTTCTTAAAAGAGCTACTTCCTAATAAACAGTATTTCTTAAAAGTCTTTTTTTCCATTGGTACCCACTGGCAGGACCCTTGCCTATTAAGCCTCATGCATATAGGTGCATGGGGCAGTACAATGTAAATATTCCTACCCTGGAGACATAGCTGATGTGTACAGCACCCATAGATATCAGTGGCTGTATGCGTATATATTCTGGTACCTATGTAAACATGCATCTGCTAATGCACCTATGCATCTAGATTCTGAAAGTCTATGTCCAGGACTGCACTTTGTTGGCATGCACGTGTTTATGCAAGTACTGGTGTATACCTGCATAAAGCTGTGTACAACCGTTGGTTTTTTTAGGCAGCATAACTTAGCACCTATGGCTCCTGGATGGAGAAATACACTTGAATTTATGGTTTACGGTCTTAGGCTCCTATGGGCATAAAACCTTAGCTGTGGAAATAGAGAGAATCGATTTTAACCACTTGCCTACCGCCCACCGCATATATACTGCGGCAGGCTGGTTCGGCTGCGCGAATCGTTGTACCTGTACGGCGATCTGCGGGAGCGCTCCTGGGGGCAGCGCGCTCTCACCCCCACTAGACAGCGGGGATGCCGATCCACGGGACCCGCAGCACCGATTGCCCCCAGCCATCTGCAGTCACTCCCTGCTGAGAGAGGACAGTCAGCTTTTGTAAACACAGCTGGCCGTTCTTCTCTCTGGAATGATCACAGAGCCCCTGTGATCCTTCTATATAGGTTCACAGGTCTCTATGATCATTTTCACAAGTCCCTCCCTCCACAGTTAGAAAACACTCCCCTAGGCTCACAATTAACCCTTTGATCACCACTAGATTAACCCCTTCCCTGCCAGTGCCATTATTTCAGTAACAGTGCATATTTTTAGCATTGATTACTATATTAATGTCACTGGTAACCCCAAAAGTGTCAAAAATATCACGTGTCCAATCTGTCCGCCTCAATGTTGCAATCCTGTTAAAAATCGCAGATTGCCGTCATTACTAGTAAAAAATAAATAAATAAAATGACATAATTTTTTCTCCTAGTTTGTAGACGTGATAACTTTTGCGCAAACCAATCAAACGCTTATTGTGATTTTTTTTTTTACCAAAAATTTTAAGCAGAATACAAATTGGCCTAAAAGGATTAAAAAATTCGATTTTTAATTTTTTTTTGGGGGGGGTGTTATATAGCAGAAAGTGAAAAATATTGTTTTTTTTTTCCAGAATTGTCACTATTTTTTTTTTTATAGCACAAAAAATAAAAATTGCACAGGTGATCAAATACCACCAAAAGAAAGCTCTATTTGTGGGAAAAAAAGGACATCAATTTTTTTTAGGTACAACATCGCATGACCACGCAAGTGTCTGTTAAAGTAACACAGTGCCGAACCGCAAAAAATGGCCTTGTCATTAATGGGGCAAATCCTTCCGGTCAAGAACTGGTTAAAGATTAGAAATTTGCAGATTCTATGAGGCCAATTACTCATGTAATACTTGCCCATTACACCCATTGTGCCCATTAGATTGAAGGTATATCAATGCTAGCACAAGCCTACTTTTAAGCTCCCTATGAGCTTTACAAGTGCCTGATACCCCACGCTACTAGGTGAGCTACAGACTAGAGCAGAACAATAGCTATTATAATGCGAATAAATGGTATGTGTGAGGGTTTGCTGCTAAATACCCAAAGTGTTCCAAAAAGATAGATAAAGATATAAGTAATGGTACAGCGCTACCCTGATGAGCATAAAAATAATAACCCCAGTGCTACATTTTTTGTAAATCCTCACAATATAAGAAAAACAGTAAAGACACTATATATCAGTGTCACTTTAAACAAAATAAACCTAAGAGTCGGTTCACACTGGGGCGACACGACTCCTTACTACTTCGGGAGGCGACTTGTCAGTCCCGTGCACCACGACTTCGGAGCGACTTGCAGGAACTTCACATAATGAATGTCTATGAAAGTCGCTCCGAGGTCGCCCCGAAATAGTACAGGACCCTTTTTCTAAGTCAGAGCGACTTGTGTCGCTCCTATTAGAACGGGTCCTGTAGTGGTCAATGGACCGCGAGGGAGCGCGACTTGTCAGGCTGACAAGGCGCCTGACAAGTTGCGCTAATGTGAACCTGGTCTAATAGTGATAATCAAATACAATAAACCACCACTGTGATGTCCATGAATAGATAATATCATGCAAGGAAAGGCGGTATCAGGTAAGCATATAAAGCATAGCAGAATACAGTCCAAAGAATCAAAGGGAATTTGTGGGTCCTGTGTAGACACTCAAAAAACACCTCCTTGAGCTCTCCTCCATTTTGGACTTAATACACGTCACCATGCGCCTCCGGTGGGTAACTAAATCTTCTGCTGGTACTTTTATTAGTAATCTCTGACAGTTATGGATCCTGTGATGATCCTGAGCAGTAAAGCTCAGAAACAAACAAAAAGGACTAACATAGTGCTGAATCTCTTTAAAAACTTTAATACATTTTATTTTTATCTGACTGACAACTACAATGATTCTGTTATTAGACTATATATCCTATCTTTTGTACCCTGATAATAATCTATTTGTAATACCATGCTTGTTGATATACAAGGTTCTTTTGTACCACCATTTTATCCCAAATAAAAGTTTAATAAAAAATAATACAAAGTTATCCACTTTACCGCTGAGTACCGTAGTACTACTGCGGCAAAGTGGCTCTTGTAGGTCTGACGACGTAGACCTACGTCGCCAGACTCCTCCCCTGTAGGCGGCGCTCGCGCGCCGCCGGAGGCGCGCTCCCGCTGTTTTCATTCACAGCGGGAGTCGGGCCAGGGGAGGAGCAGCGGCGATAGCCGCTGCTCTGCCCTGATTGTCCGGGAATCCAGTTTGGAGATCCGCCCGCCTGTGTAAACAGAGCGGGCGGATCTCCTCAGTGACAGGGAGTGACAGATCGGAGTGTTCAGCATAGCTGGACATCCGATCTGTCCCTGTCTCACACAGTCACCCCCCCCCCCCACACGTCAGTAAGCACCAGGCATACATTAACCCCTCCCTCTCCAATAAAATTAACCCCTTCCCTGCCAGTGTCATTTTTACAGTAACAGTGCATATTTATAGCACTGATTACTGCAGTAATGTCACTGGTACCCCCAAAAGTGTCAAAAATGTCAGTCAAGGGTCCGATCTGTCCGCCGCAATGTCGCAGTCCCGCAAAAAAAATCGCAGATCACCGCCATTACTCGTTTAAAAAAAAACACCAAAAATGACATAAATCTTTCCCTTTGTTAGTAAACGCAATAACTTTTGCGCAAACCAATCAAAATACGCTTATTGCGATTTTTTTTTACCAAACATGGGTAGCAGAAAACAAATTGGCCAAAAATTTAAAAAAAAATTGTTTTTTGCATCTTTTTTGGGGGGAATTTCATATAATAAAATGTTAAAAATATTGTTATTTTTTCAAAATAAACGCTCTTTTTTTGTTTATAGCGCAAAAAGTAAAAATCGCACAGGTGATCAAATACCACCAAAAGAAAGCTCTGTTTATGGGAAAAAAAGGACATAAATTTCGTTGGGGTACGGCGTCGCATGACCGCGCAATTGTCAGTTAAAGTCGCACAGCGCTGAATCGCAAAAAGTGGCCCAGACCTAAGACAGCAAAATGCTCTAGTGGTAAAGTGGTTAAAACTCACATTTGTATTTTGGTTTTACTTTATATGTTTTTTGCTTGATGTATCCGTGCTCCATGATAGCTCAATTCATACAAATTTGTTTTTTTTCCCTCCCCGCCCTCCCCCTCCATCTTCTCCTCCCCCCCCTTCCCTCCTCCCCTTAACATAACCACTTTGGACCTGTAACCTGCTCCATGGTAGTATAATGCATATGTCTGTTTGTTGCACTGTCCTTTGGTTGTGTTTGCTTTAAAGAAAAACCAATATAGTTTATTAAAAAAGAAAAAAAAACACATTTGTTGGTGCACTGAATCGGGTACACTCAGATCATAGACATAGCACCTTCAGGATGTGCAGCCCCCTTAGGGATTACTTGATTGTTATGTTGATAGCAACAAATAGATAGGGTGAAGACTTCCTAGGTAGCGCGCTGACATCACTAGGCCCTGCCTCTAACGCATTTCATCACAGGCCTTGAGACTTTCTTAAAGGGAAAGTTGCAACAGGGGCGGGGCCTAGTGACATCAGCACGCTACCTAGGAAGTCTTCACCCTGTGTGTTTGTTGCTTCGCAACTTAACAAGCAAGCGATCCTTAATCACTTCTACCCCGGAAGGTTTTCCTCCTTAATGACCAGGCCATTTTATGCAATTCGGCACTGCGTTACTTTAACTGAGAATTGCACAGTTGTGCAACATTTTACCCTAATAAAGTTGAAGTCCTTTTTTCCCCACAAATAGAGCTTTCTTTTGGTGGTATTTGATCACCTGTGCGATTTTTATCTATTGTGTTATAAACAAAGAGAGTGACAATTCTGAAAAAAAAAACAATATTTTTCACTTTCTGCTAAATAACATTCCCAAAAAATAAACATTTTTCATCATTTTAGGCCAATTGGAATTCTGCTACATATTTTTGGTAACAAAATCCAAATAAGTGTATATTGATTGGTTTGCACAAAAGTTATTGCGTCTACAAACTAGGGGAAAGATTTACGTAATTTTTATTTATTTTTACTAGTAATGGCCGCAAACCGCCACAATATCGTGGTCCCGCTAAAAATCGCAAACAGATTGGACCTCTAACTGACATTTTTACATGTTTGGGGAGACCAGTGACATTACTACAGTAATCAGTGCTAAAAATATGCACTGTCAGGGGTGATTAAAGGGATAAATGTATGCCTAAGGGGTGTTTTCAAACTGTATGGGGGAGGGTTATGTGGAATCAACACAGAAACCTGTGATCCTAAATAGGAGCATCACAGGCTCTCTGTGTTCATTCCAGAGAGAACAACGGTCTGCTGTGTTTACAACAGCAGACCGTCGTTCTCTCTCAGTGAGCAGCGATCACGGCTTCCCGGCGGTAATCGTGGACACCGGCCCCGTTTATCGGCTTCCCTGCTGCCTAATTGGGGCAAGCGCCTCCAGCCGCGCACGTGCTCCACTAGGAGCTCCACATGAACCGATGTACAGGTATGGCGGTTCGTGCAGCCGAGCCAGCCTGCCGCAGTATATCTGCGCCGAGCGGTCTGCAAGTGGTTAAGGGGGCTGCACAGCCGGAGTGTGTGCTATGTCTGTGATGTGAGTGCACCAGATTCAGTGCACCAATGGGGCTTTTGGGACATGAAAAAGGAAACCTGAGCTGACAATCACCTAGAGGTACCTGCTAAGGCATAACACTGGTACTTTGGCATGTTGTAGGTGAGATACAGTATTACTCTGAGGCTTTGTTTACTTTAAGACATCTCTTCAACAGTTTTTACTGACTCATCTTTGTAGTCTACTTCATACAGGCTTTCAATGTACAGTGCTTATACTTATGCACAAAACATGTATCTATAAAAGTTTGGAATTTTACATCATCTTCAGCTCCTTATAACTTTTGGCAGGCAACCCATGTTGCTCTGCAGCCCCTGCATTTGGCCTTTATATGCTTTCCTATAGAAAATCTGGCAATGTTTTTTTTTTTATTAGATACAGCCCTAATATAGTGGTTTTAGTTGTTTTTTAGCAGTGCTACTTAGCATTCCTATTTGTAATACATTCACAGCACCAGTAATGGCTCTTACTCATCAGTGCATTTAATTGCCAGCGTACTATTAGAATTTATAATTCTAATGTGAAAATATGAAATTGAGAGGCAGTTTACAGCTGGCTGTACTTGAACAACAGCTATTTACCATCTTGCCTATTCTTTGCAAAATATATTTGTATTCTGCTTTCTATGGTGGGGGAAGAAGCCAGTAGAGCTGAAGGAGGATCAAGGCTGCTCTGTGCAAAAATAATTGTACAGAGCAGGTGTATAAAACATGTTTGTTATATTTGTTTACATAGAATACGTTTGCATTCGCTTAAGCACCTCCGGACCACCCACGTTGGTACAGATAGCTGCCATAACCCCAGTATTTTCTTACAGGGCGGCCCTCTTTTTACATAAAAGTGGTCCCAGCGGCGGATTCGCTGCGTGATCACTTTTATGGGCGGTGGGAGAGGATCCCTCCCCCCACTTCCCGGTTGTTTTCCCCGCCCCGGAGCCGTCGGTAGCGGGGAAAATAATCTGATCCATCCATGTCCCAGGCAGAAAGTTGAGTGAGGGCAAGACGGTGACCTCTCGACTCTATGGCCTTGGAGGACCGATGTCATATGTCGCTTCCTCCCAATGGCTTTAAAGGGCCCATTTTTTTCACGCAAAAAAATACATTTTTTTTTTTTTGCTTTTAGGTGTAGATGTGAGAACTGTGGTCTTTTTAACCCCAGATCTCACATTAAAGAGGACATGTCCTGCTTTTTTCTATTACAAGGGATGTTTACATTCCTTGTAATAGAAATGAAAGTGATCAAAAAAATGTTTTTTAAAGGGACAGTGTAAAAAGCAATATATGAAAGGTAAAATAAATAAGAAAAAAAAATGCATCTTATTTATTTTACCTTTTATATTTTTCTCCGAGCTCGCACGCAGAAGTGAATGCATACGCAAGTCACGCCCACATATGTAAACGATGTTCAAAGCACACATGTGAGGTATCGCTGAGATTCTTGGAGTCAGAGCAATAATTCTAGCCCTACACATCCTCTGTATCTCTAAACTGGTAACCTGTAGATATTTTAAAGCATTGCCTATGGAGATTTTTAAGTACCAATGTTTGTCGCCATTCCGCGAGCGTTCACACTTTTGAAGCATGACATGTTCAGTATCTATTTACTCAGCATAACATTATCTTTCACATTATAGAAATAAATTGCACTAACTTTACTGTTTTCCTATTTTCTCATTTAAAAAATGTAATTTTTTCAAATAAATTGCATTTGTAAGACCGCTGCGCAAATACAGTGTATTGAAATGATCTCCATTTTATTCTCTAGGGTCTCTGCTAAAAAAATATATAATGTTTAGGGGTTCTAAGTAATTTCCTAGCAAAAAATACTGATTTTAACTTGGTCCTTAACTGGTTCAAGCAGCCCTTAAGTGTTTGATTTACTGTAAAAAAGTAGATTGTTACATTCACATATGTGTAAAAGTTTTATACTTTAGGCAATCAGTCTATTTCTTTTTAGGCTTGAGGCCAAAGTAAGTATCCCATATGGATATATCTTTTGAATTTTGTTTGTATTTATATTAAAAAGAAAAATCTGAAAAAAAGATAAGAAAAAAGATTAGAATAAAAATCTGATCTAAAATGAGCAGGTGAGTCATAGTGAGTCATTTTCTAAACCTAAAATGTACGCAAAAATAAAAAATAAATAAATCTTATCTTGGCTGAGGGATACAGTCTATATTGCATGTGCTGGAATTTGCATTTGTGAGTCATTGTTGTTTGGGGAGTCCCAGGAGGGAAAAAAAATAAGAGGTGTGCCGGTAACTTTCAATGACTACCATAAGGCTGTTCTGTTTTGTTCTGATTCACAAATGGAGGATGACTGTGGTATTTTAAATGGGAATTTAATAAGATAGTTCAATTACCATAAAACACATTTTCTATTTTGCTTGTGTAGAGTTGTAAACGAATGCACCATGCTTGAATTTCAGAATAATGTGATATTTTAAGTCAAGTCAGCAAGATAACATATGCAATCATTGTTCAGTGTGTATTTTAAAGCTGGAGTACAGCAATTTTTTTTATAGTTGCATTGCTCCAGCTTGGACCAATATAAATATGTATGTGCTGTACCTGTGGGGTTCCTATGGAAGCTCGAAATTGCTGTAATAGGCATAGGCACAGTTACTACAATAATCTTCAGTAGCTTCTGGGTCCCATGCCGAGCTGCTGCCCTGATGAATTGTAAATACAGGATGTCACTCAGCAGGAGTGTTATTCAGAAAGCACTTTCATTTTCTCTTAGAATGCAAAGAGCTATCCAATTGGATGAGGTAAAGAAGTGGGGTGGTGACATCACAATTTCCACCTTGTCCAAACAGAGATCACTTTGCATTCATTGAGAAAATGCTAGCTGCTCTCCCTAGAATGATGACCATTCCAAAAAAGTGACCTCTTGTGTTCAGGAAGCAGCAGGGCCCCCGCTCAGCCCAAGACCAGAAGCTAGCAGCAATCACTATAGTAGCAGTGCCTACTACAGTGATTGTCATCTTCCATGGAGATCCCACAGCGATGGCACATACAAACTTACAGTACATTGGTCCAAACCTCAACTTTAAAGTGGGCACCATAGCATTTGCTTTTCACATACATACATACTGTTGAAGAACAGTAAAACTGTAGACTTCATGTGTAATGGAAACTATATTGAGGATATGATACATTTGTGAAAAAAAGTTACAATTACCATTTACTCAAACACCAGAGAATAAAAAGTATCTAGACACACTTCCGGTGTGCAGAGATACATTTTGGCCTTTTTTTCATTTTTCAGACCGAGCATCCAGATTTGTTAAATGGCTATCTTTAATGCTGTTAAAAGAGATAGTCATTTTTTGGATGTTCCTTTATACATGCTGAATTTGCTATCAGTATACATTTAGATATAGACTAACAACGATGATCAATATAAACAGGGAACATATAGAGCCTCAAAATGATTAAATATAAATGAAAAAGAAACTGGGAAGACAGTGAAATAGTTTTAAGATTTCAGTACAGAATTTTCACTGAAACAGAATAGAACAGGATGAAGATAATGAAAATGCAACACCGCAATTATTTAATTGAACAGCAAAACTCAGATTGAATATAAGTTCAGAGAGTTTGAAAAATTATTTCTGATAGATTTTCATATAACATTGAATAGCAAACCCCATTTTCAGTAATCTGACAGCTTTTCCCCATATGTTTAATGTAGTTGCTCTCCCACATACAGATATCCAACTAAAAAACAATACTGCTAAAAATATCAATGCTGCCATTACTCCACCTAAACACGTTGTCTCTGGATTCAATCAGAGCCACTGACAAGCATGTACCCAGGAGAATTAAAAGGATTCAGGTAGCCCAATCTGCATGCTTCTTCTGGGTCAGGCAAAAAAGCAACTAGCATTTTGTGAAGGAGGTCACGAAAAATGCCATTAAAGTAAACCTATTATAATATCAAAATCAACAGTAATGACAGCATTTAGTAACCATGAGGGGAATATATGTGCCTTTACCAATCTCCTAATCAATTTTTGTAGACTCAGGGAACACCTACATTTTGAGTTAACTCCTGTAGCACTTGGAAATAAGTCATGACCTATCCTGCATCACTGCGTTTAAAAAGATTGAACTGTTGAATGGCAAGGGTAGAGCTTAGATCCAGTTGGGGCAACGTGTATTCCTAATTTGGGTAGAAGTCTTCTGTACAGCATTTTCTTGGAATAAAGGGTTTTGCAGGTTTACATGGCATAATTCTAAGTATGGTTACATATAATGTAAAACTCATAGCTTAGAGAACTGCATGCAGATTTTTGATCTGTTAAGAGATTATACAATTCAACATATTTTGTGTTTCTTAAATGCAGCCACTAGGGTGGTTGCAATATAAAATTAATTCAGCTAGCTGCTGATCAAAACTTGAGTTTAGCTGACAACTTGTGATAAAACCCATCTTGTGTACAGTAAAAAAACTGAAAATAAATACAACTACTAAATACATTATCCTATTATACGTCATAAAATCATTTAAACTATCCTGCTTCTAGTGCTTTTGCTAGCACTGAGACTGAGTGTCTTGCTATCTAAGGTCAAGCAAGCAAACCTTCTGACATTCCTTCTATGATTTTGAAGTTGTTGAGCTACCTCATTAGCGTTTAGTTATTCTTGCCATCCTGAATAATGATCTTCCTTTTCGGGACTGAAGGAAACATATGGCTACATCACTCCAGTCATCTTATCTAGCTTTGTGTGCGTATGGCCAAACTGGATGTACAGTATGTATCTTGTTATTTCACATGTAGCCGAATGATCAAACACCATGTATAAATATGATGTACTATTCCAGACAATTAATGTAACAACTAAAATGTAAAAGTTATCCCTTGTGGGTTAGATCTGTGTTTCACTTAAATATGTTTTTGAAATATGATTTATTTCAGAACTCCAAAACCCACATGTATGATGTTAAGAAAGCTTCAATTATGTTACTTACCATCATTACATTATGGCCTTTTCAGGCACATGTTTATACAGGAATTGAAATGACCAATAACATAGGCAACACCTTTAATCGGTCTGACTCCAAAGAAACATAGAGAGGTATAATTCTTATTTGTGGCATTTTATTAAAAATATTCTTTGACAATCTGTTACTAGAAAGGTCTGGTTTTAGACATTGGAACGTAATGGGTTCAGCCACAACCCTTTGTGAACTGAACAGGACTCCAACAAATTTCCATTATTAAGGTAACCTGGGAGACTCACATAAGCCTGCTTTGCATGACACTTTTTTTTTCTTTTTTCTTTTACATTTGTTTTTCTGACTAGACCTTTGCATGGAGTGAAAGCTCATTATATTTGCAATCTACAGGTAGCAATGTTTAAATGTTAAAATCTTGCAGTGTGCAACATAATTTCTAACATACTCATCAAATAAGATCTTGTAAGAGCTAATGTCCTCTTATGCTTAAATATTTAATACCCAACTTGCAAATAGGGATGGGCAAAACACCACCCTGTTCAGTTCGCAGTAGAAATCCCAAACAGGTGAAATGTTCCAAACCAAAAAGCAAAGCCCATTAAAGTCTATGGGAGCTGAACAGGAAAAATCAAGTGTCCATTTTGAAGGCTTATATGCAAGTAATTGGCCATAAAGGGGATATGGGGGTCTATGTACTGCCCTGGGGGACATGTATTGTATTGTTTTTTTCAGGAGCAGTGATTTAATTATGCTCAAAGTGCAACAATAAATATGCAAAATTCCTTTAAATATAGTGCCTGGGGGATCCCCCTAATATGCCTATAAAGTGGCACATCATTAGCATGTATAAACATGCTACAGCAAAAATGACATTTCTAAAGAAAAAAAATCTGCTCTGGCCAGTAGTCTCTCCTGTAATGCCTTGGCCTCATTGACAAAGTCTGCCTGATGACTACATTTTCATTTTCATCTAAGTTATTGACTGCAGGGTATGCTTTGAATTAAAGATACTGGGCGCAAACTTGTTGCATGCAATATGGTATTGCCTGCAGAGGGCTTCCTAAACAATGATGAGTTAACCCAGAGTGTGGTCAGGGTTAACAAAGATCTGAACATCCAGGAAGTCAATGACATTCTGGCTATAAGATATTGTAAATTTTAGATTGAAGTCATTGACTCCCAAAATATTCATAAAGACTGTCAATTCTTCCCTAGAACCTGTCCATACAATAAACACATCATCAATAAATCTTCTCCAGATCAGTATTTTATTGGCACACTCAAGCAAATCAGGTATGGGGAGGGGGGGTGTAATTCTCAGAACCTAGATAGTTGGTTTTGCCTACATCCCAAATATAAGTATTAGAAATGGTTTGGTGCCTCAAGCCAAAGTGGGTGGGACTTTATGGGCTAATAAAACAATATTTTGTAAAAGTAATAATTTATTAAATAAGAACAAAGAAAAAGTTATAACACACTGTCATGTGTTTGGGTTATAGACCAATTAGTGAGAGTGAATAAGTTTAGAATTTCTGTGACAAGGTGCTATGGTGACTTTTGAATATATCTCTCTGCTGTTCCATGCTTTCTGGTCAGCCTGGAGTGTGCAGAGAGGGAATATCCTGATTTTTCCAATGCGTTTCGGCTTTATATAAAGAATGCCTTTATCAAGGAAGGTTTTTCACCATATCTAGAAATACAATAAGTCAAAGATCAAAACATATGCATTTCATGGGGGTAAAAAATCCCATTGTCGCATAGTTTTAATACATACTTTTAAAGTGTGCCTGATCCAGGATACCTTGCTCCTGATCTTTCTTTCACACTGGAAATTGTGTGGGTGCTGCTGTTTAGGTACATAATACAGTGAGGGTATTTTAGTATTGTGTGAGTATATCCTCCTTTAGATGAAAGATAATTATTTGTACTTACTGACTGCTTTAAATGCTTACGGCTAAAAAGAGGGAATCAGCCCTGGTGATTTTCCGGTTTTCCTTGGTATTTATAACTGGTACTATATATAAATAAGGACAATTGTTCAGAAAAGGAAAATATATGTTTATTGAAAAAAGAAAATGTCATACAAAATAAATTTGGAAGGTCTGTATTGAAACTTAGTACCAACTCACTGTTATTTGTGTTGGTCTTCGAGTAAGGATCCAAATGGGATGATCTGGCAGCAGCAAGTCCATATAGGTCTGCCTCTCTCCCTAGTCATTCACATTTAAAATGGCTCACAGTTAAAATTGCTGTCACCTGGCGCCCCCCAGTCCATACCTTTCCCTTCACCCCAAAATTAAAAAGAAAATATTGTAGGTCCCCCCAAAATCCATACCAGATCCTTACCTGGGTATGCAGCCTGGAAGGTCAGGAAAGGGGAGGGACAAGCGATTAGCCCTCCTCCTGAACCATACCAAGCCACATGCTACATGTCTGGGGTTGGGGGGGTGCTTTGAGGCAGGGGGGCTCTGCCCCTACCACAAAGCCCCTTGTCCTCATTTTGATTGGGATAAGGGCCTCTTCCTGACAACCCTGGGCTGTGGTTGTTGGGCTCTGCGTGTAGTGGGCTTATAAGAATCTGGAAGCCCCCTTTTAACAAGAAGGTCCCCAGATCCCGACCTCCCCTATGTGAATAGGTATCGGCTACACAGTACTCCTACCCATTCACCAAAAAAGGGTCAAAAAGCAATAAACACAAGAGACAGTTTTTGACAAATCCTTTAATAAAAAATTGTGTCCCTCAATGTAAATCTATCATCAATCATGCCCCCTATAAGACCCAAAAAATAAATAAAATGAAAAATGCTTATCCTCTTTGGATGCCTCACATCTTATGCCTGCTCTGCGCTTTGACATTTCTTATACAGGCAAGGGACGGGCCACCAGGCTACATCACCCAGTGGCACCACCCCCTTCTGACATTGACTGGTGCATGCTGGGCATGTGACATCAAAAGGGGGCGGTGCCAGGCTGCATGACCTGATAGGGGTCTGGTATAGATTTTGGGGGGGACACCACACCATTTTTTTTACATTTTGGTGTGGGGTTCCCCTCCAAATCCATACCAGACCTAAAGGGCCTGGTAAATATGGGGGGGGGGGCCCACAGCCTTTTTTTCTTTTTTTGTTTTATTGTTCAGCCATCAGCAGGAAAACCCAATGACAGCTGATGACTCATCGGTTGTAATGGATGCCTGGCCCACTCCTTACCAACTAGCTTACAATCAGGGTGCAGAATGCATGTTACAGCGGTCAGCGCATTGCAGGGTGTTTGTTGGGACAAATTCAGGTGTTCGGCGTATGGCCAAACAGCCAAATGTTTGGCCAAAACTCATGCTTGGGCCAAACTGTTTGCCCATCCCTACTTACAAATGTAAACCTATGATATAAATCAGTTTCTTGTTCTAGAGGAAATTATAGGAAAAAAAAGTTTTCTTTGCATCATTCAAACAATCACAAATATTTGAATTGAACTACAATTCTGGATGCTGGCAAACATTTAAAATTTATTTTAAAAGTTTATTTTAGTTTATGGTGAAAGTTAACATTTTTATTAACTGTTGTGACAAATAAGTACAGATTATAATGTATCAAAGCTTCCACAACTAAAACATTGACACCCAAATTACACTCGTTATGCATTTCTGGGTCACATTATTTCTGAGCGCATGTATCTATTTCCATGATCCCAAACAGAAACTGCCATAAGCATGGCACATGATCCATTTTTGTGAGGTCACATGAGGTAACTTTCAAAACAGATGCAGCTTGGAAACACTCTAATTGCAGTCCCTGATCATTCTGTATGTATCAAGCAGAACAATACAGTGGGGTAGGTGATTTACATTTGTGGGCTTGTGATATCTTCAATGTAGAAGAAGCGTACTGAGAAGATTATATAAAGATGAACCACAGTGAATCAACCAGAATATACTACAGTGCAGCTTTAGTTGTCAATACAGCCAAATGGGTATTTTAATAAAATTAATTCTTTGGTGTAGGACATAATAATAAGTTGAAAATAAAGTATAGCAAATAGCCAGAACGTCTTCTGCCTAGCTTACATATTGTACCTTTTGAACTTAAGAGTCCAGAGAAAGTTGGTAAAGAAATATATTGACGCGGCCAACATTAGGTGACAAACACAAGTCTGTCTGAAATGAGCAAGCAGTGAGTGATATACCCATTTTCTCCTGCATTGGAGGAATATAATGATCTGTGAAAATGTCTGTGGAAAAACTGCACTAAACACTTTTTGCCCATTTCACTACCATGCATACAACCATTGACCTTGTTCACAAATATTTTATAACTTGTAATGAGAAACTTTGTAAGTACTTGTTATCACTCCCAGTAAACTCTCTATGGCCCAGGATCTCCCCTTGATCTTCTAATCAGCAACGACAAAGTGACAAAGTGAGAGCACAGTTACTTTCAGTACAGGGATTTCATGTATTTTGTTAAACTCTTCAGCTAGCATAGAAGGTAGCATTGGCTTTTGTCATTTTTATCAGGCTGTCGTTCCTGCACTCTGTGCCAGCCCAGCCACTGTGGGCGTACAAGGATGAACCTAAAACCACATGCATTTTCACTGTGAGGCACCACCACCATCAAAATGTCTTGGAGGGGCACTGTTTGGCATTTCTGCTTTGGGTGCCAGGGGACCTTGTTTAAAGTTAGTGTTGCTCTAGGCTGGTCGGCCCTTCCCTGCTGCAAATGGGAGCTGTCCAGCTTGTCACTGACAGTCAATTCAAAAATAGAAGTGGTGATAGCATGTCGATTAAATTCAAACTACATCCATTCATTTAAATGCATTGCATCTCAGGATACATACAGGCTGAGATTTGTTTTTTCTTGCTCATGGGTGCCTATTCATAAAGACTACATTGTAGTATGGACTGATTGCCTCATGCTACATGCCTTTCCCAATCTCCAGGAGATCTGCTGTGCAGGAAAATATAGGAAGCTATTATAAAACCAGATTCGGGTACCCGCAGTAACAGTTTTTAATATAATGCTTGAATGGTGACCTAATCTATCTCCCTTAGATTCAGTTAAAATTTTAGTTTACAAATACCCCCTTTAAATAAGTCTTTAAATAAGTGGTTGTTGTCAACTTACAAGGTGTAGCAGGCCTGCCCAGGGGTTGTACATAATATTCAGTTTACAACAGAATACTGTCAGAGACTTCAGACATGCTAGAGTAGATGGTCAGACACTACAGACATGCAAGAGGGGTGGTTGGAGATTGATGATACACAGATAGAAGATACAGAAGATAAATTGAGAGCACTGTCATTCTGTTTCCTATGCAAACTAATGCTTTCACTTCTGACTCCTGGGGTCTACCAAGGGCTGTACAGCAAGTACCAAAGGGCACTAGGGCTTTACATTTTTTTTTGCAATATCATTTTTATTTTAATACAGCACATAATAGCATTTAAATGTATATACAATAATATATATACATATATACAGTATATGCAGGTATATACAAACAAGCTATTATTTTGGTCTTTGTTTTTAGAAAAGGTTTTTCAGTGTTATGGGTTGTTTCTAGTTGGCACACAGTTGTTTCCTCTCTTTTTTTACATCATTCAGTACCATGCTCCGGGTGGCTGATCTTCTGACTTGGTGAGTATTTACAGTCTGAACAGCATCCTGCAAAATATGCAAAGCAGACAGCATTTTAATATTTATGATATACACATATGCTTTGGAGCAAGATTTACAGTCCAAAGAGAGTTGTTAAAACATAGCTTGGTTCCAGTTCATGGCATGATCTTTTTTTTATATTTCATTCTAGCAAACAAAAAGATGAGTGTATCCAAGATTTAATATAAAGAGGTAGTGATTTTGATAATTTTTGTATTTGATTTTGCAAGCGTATGTGCTGACACTGCTGCACTTCAGATTGTCTCGGTGACTTTGCAGACTTCTCTTGGAGGCTTCCTTCAAGCATGCTTGGCAACCTTGTTGTTTCATCTTTAATTACATTAAATTATTTTCTAGTTCAGCCTTGGGGCGAGAAAATGCCTTGTGCTCATCCTTCGCTGCCACATTTTCAATACAGCTATGCGACATCTTGATATACAAACACTTTTGGTAAGCTAAAATAATAAAGCAAAAATCCACAGACTCACACAGTCTATACTTAGTAATTAATTTCCATGCAATGCAAATAATAAGCAGAGAGATGTAACCTGTAATCATGGTCTCGAACAGGTGTTTTCGTTTCTGTGATTTGAATTCTGGTACTTCTTGGCGCAGAACTGTATTGTTTTTGTGCTGATAACTTTGGCACTGAAGGCAAGTATCAGCCCAGTATTGTAAGTGATCTTTCCATTTTTAGTGTTAACTAAATACTGTAGAATATTAAAGGAAACTTCAATATTGGAAAGAGTATAGAAGTGTTAGAATCTATTTTAGGTTTTTTTTTTTGCTCTCTGTGCCCTCACCTACATTTACTTCCTGTGCTAAAGTCATGACAAGAAGTTATTAGAAATGCCTCAAAGTGATGAGATTTTGACAATTGTCACCAAAGCATCTTACAAATATTCTCTGTACTACTGCTCTGGTTGTAACATTTTGCATTCAGCTTTACTTTCTGTTTCAGTGATAGTGGTCACAAAGATGGTGGTTCCCCAAATGAGGACACAGATGGAAGTAAAACTTAACAGAGGTTTTAAGCCCTATACCAAAACATTTTGGCTGGAGTTTTACATTGTACTTAAATATATTGTTAGGCCTAGGTTTAGGGATTGTATAAGGCTTAGGTTAAGGGTAAGGATACAATTGGGTTAATTCATTCCATACCCACTTTCTGTTGTGCACACCAGTGTGCAGACGTTCTCCAGGTCTTTTATAAATCAAAACATGTCCTTCTCAATGATGATTATAAGTGCCGTTCACACTAATACGACTTGTCAGGCGACTTGGTCAGCCTGGCAAGTCATGCACCGTCGCGGTCCATTGAGTAGTACAGGACCAGTTCTAATAGGAGCGACACAAGTCGCTCCGACTTAGAAAAAGGGTCCTGTCCTACTTTGGGGCGACCTGGAGGTGACTTGCATTGACTTCCATTATGTGAAGTCTGTGCAAGTCGCGCCGAAGTCGCGCTGCACGCGACTTCACAGGTCGCCCCCTGAGTCGGAGCGACCTAGTGTGAACCGGCACTAAGAGCCATCCAATTTTTTAAAATTTTGCTGCCATGTATGCTTCTTTTGTGACAGTAGTCCTCCCCACCACCTCATTCTGATCAGGAAAATAGCTTTCCTGCCAACTGGTTGGTAGCAGGGGTAAAGGCTGTGCTTCCCATATAAAAACCTCAACAGGAAAATGTTGTCATTTAATGTACTGTGTGGAAAGGAGGAAGCATAGGATAGGATAGCATAAATTAAAGTGTAGGAGAAAGAGGGACTGCTGCTGTACTTCTCCTAATGTGTTTAGCAAACTTTTTATTTTTACATTTTTAGGCAAATCCCCAGTGTCATTACCACTAAAGGGCTGATATGGCAGCTTTTAAACAAAATACTCCCACACATGATTAAAATCTTTAAAGTTTTGTTCTTTATAAATGTGCTTTCTTCTTGGGCTCTGACACAAGTTAATCCCCATGTATTATAATGAATGGGGAGAAAAATGTGGTAGGAGGAAGAGGAAACTTGTCACATGGCTTTAACAGGTCATATGAAAGGGCTCTCTTACTATTCTGAAGTGTTTTCTGCATGTAGAGAGCACTCTGAAGAACACCATCAGCTCCACACAGCACTCTGAATTTTAAGAAATGAAACATAAAATGCAGGTGCAATGAGCAGTATTTTTTGTGATGTCCTGCAGAGAGCAGCATTCACTCTGCATTCAAATTTGGCCTGTAAACTTACCATGTTTTAAGAACATTCATTCTAATTTTTAATCATTGGTGGAGTCAAATTGATGTTTATTTTCAGCTACAGTGATGAGAAAATCTAAAGGAGCAGAATGGAAAATGTTTCAGTGTATATGGATTTTGTTTGCTAAAGTCCATTCATTCCAAAATTGAATGTTAAGAGCAAACAAGCCTTTGAAATACTTTTCAATGACATTCATCAAGTTTTTAAATGCATTAAGAATTCTCTCACAAATGTTCATACAAACCTTTATCCAAAAATCAACTAGTGTGTGGCTATATTTATACTAGACAATGCAGTTCACTGTTTTCCCTAAACTGCATATGATAATTCAGAATCAGTCTGAATTTCTTCATGTTACTGTTGATATTAATCACTGTAGTCTTTAAACTTGCTTTATTTCTTAAATAAATGCTGTAGGTAAGCACTGGGAAAGTCAGTTTAGCAAACAAAGGGTTTGTGTTCTCCTGAGAACCTTTTCATGTATCATTGTGCCACAACATATACATTATGGAGGAACCAACCGGGTCTATCGGATATTGGGGAAGAGAAAGACGGCATTTGTCAGGCAGAGGAAGAAACTGTGCATTTCTGAAGTGTGCAAATGGCTTTTTTTTTTTTTTGAAATCATACTTACCTAGGTGGATGCAGCATCTGTCCCCCGCCAGCTAAAAGCCTGAGAACTGAGCAATCAAACACTGCCAATCACTCAGTTCTGAGAGCTCCCTGAGCAGAAAGCTGGTGACTGTCAGTCAGCAGCTCTCTGCTCTTCACCCCTCCCCCCCCCCGTGCTAACTGGAGCACTGGGCTGTGGAGGGGGAGCAGCAGGAGCGACCAGCTCAGGCTCTCAGCAGCTCGCTGAGAGGCTAAGCTGGGTGCCAGTCCAGGCATGTGGGTAGATCCTGATCATATGGTCACCATCTTTTCCAAGTCTAAATCAGCTCTGTGACATCAGCCAACCGCAGGCTTCAGCCCACTGTCTTCAGAAAACAGGTCAGAGGAGTGCACATCGAACTGCACTCCTGTGATCCACAGAAGCACAGTCTGAGCTTTGGCTGTACTTCTCTTTAAAAATATTTTTTTTGGGCTGAAAAGGTAGCTGAACCCTCAAGTAGAAAGAGAATTGACTTGAGAGAAAGAAAGGGACTTGAGCTGCATGCAGGTAGAGTCTGTACATTTGAGCCTATGCATTAGTCCCTCTGTATCTGTTGAACTCAGTGTGGGTGAGTCCAGATAAACAATGCCTACCCACTCACTTTTTTTTTGGTTGAATGTGAATGAGTCTTAAGGACCTTTATCCTTGGGCTTCTGTTCATTCAAACAGGTTTTTTATCCCATACAAATCTATGAAAATGCAAAACCCTCATGAAACAGATCAAATGCAGGTCATAAGGGGGTCAGCTGCCAGTCAGTTGTACATGTCAATTATTTCTGAATGATCTCAGAAGTGTCTCAAACGGATGTCAAACCGATGCTATTGACACAAGCCAAAACCTGCCAACACAGACCCTTAAAGTGCACCTCTGCCCAGGCTATTAATTATGAACTATTTAAATATTATTAAAGCCCAACTCTGGGAAAGAATGAACCCCATCCAGTCCCCTCTAACCCATCCTGAATATTTTTTTTCCATAATTTTTTACCTCAAGTCACAAATTAGCGATGGATGCATGGCATTTCTCAGGGCATGTCCCCTAATGGTGATAGCAGTGGACTATGCCTGCATTATGTGTGGTAAAAAGGCCACTTGTATTTTCTTTTGGGATTCTATGTGACAGACAGGGTGACAACACATGAGCACAGTTTTGAGACAGGGAAAGAGCATTGCCATAACCTCCAGTTACAAACCGGCCAGTAATATTGTAATAATTGTTGCAGATTTAAATTGATTGAAAGTTATTTTCTCTTATTTTATTAACCAAGGAAAAAGGCCATAGGACAACACAAAAGTACCTACTTAAATATGTTAAGTGAACCCTGTCACATGTTTGTGTAACTCCCCCTGCCCACAAGATATAGGAAGGGGACATTGATGTGGGAAGTGGCTCAAAATTCCCAGCTGGGTTCCAGAGGACAGAGACTTTGAACAACATTCTACAGTAGTAGATAGACACTGTTGCCAAATCTGCTTGGATAAGAGGTAGATAAAGGTAGGATGAGAGGTAGATAAAGGTAGCATAAGTGGTGGACACTGAAGGTGCAGTCTTGCTAGAACCTTTGCATGTCTACCTGCTTGCTTCCCTGATGCTTGCTGGCTAATATCTGTACACCTTTTTATCCCTTTCATTTGGATACTCATTGGGAA
Source organism: Pelophylax lessonae (assembly GCF_965119305.1). Classification (NCBI taxonomy): domain Eukaryota; kingdom Metazoa; phylum Chordata; class Amphibia; order Anura; family Ranidae; genus Pelophylax; species Pelophylax lessonae. The sequence continues at coordinate 325,830,324 of NC_138770.1, read as the reverse complement.
ACTCAGCCTGCCTGGGCTAAGATTAGGTATGTTGATGAAGTGGAACAGGTTCTGCCAGGACATTTCTGTGTTTTTGATGCTGAATATCTGTACTTTGGGATTGTAAAGGCAGAAGATTTTTACATCTTAATACACTCTGTGCATTAAGATAAAAAAACCTGGTGTGCAGCAGCCCCCCTCAGCCCCCCTAATACTTACCTGAGCCCATCTTTATCCAGCAATGTTGTAGGTGTGTCCCAGCTGCCTGAGACTCCCCTCCCCACTGGCTGAGACAACAGCGTGGCACAATTGGCTCCCACTGCTGTCAAACAAAATCAGTCAGCCAATCAGGGGAGAGAGGGGGTGGGGCCGACTCGCAGCTCCATGACTGAATGGACACATGGAGCTGTGACTTGGCCCAGGTGCCCCCACAGCAAGCTGCTTGCTGTGGGGAAACTCAACAGGAGGGAGGGGCCAGGAGGGCCGAAGAGGGACCTGAGAAGAGGAGGATCCAGGCCATTCTGTAAAACCAACTGCACAGAGCAATAAAGTATAACAAGTTTTTTATTTAAAAAAAAAAAGACTTTACAATTACTTTTAATAACTGTTCTGAAACCCACCATGTTGTCTGCCTAGCCCTGTCCTCCATCATACCCACCTATTTTTTATCTCCATTTTTCACTTTTTTTCAAGGCACATTTCCAGGATTTATTGGAAATAAAAAAGAGTTTTAGATAGCAATAACACCCCTCAAACCCATATTCACACACACACACTCATATGCATGATTTAATATGACTATTTCCTTTCTCTCAAGACGAGGCACATTCAAGCCTCGTCTTGAGACAAAACTGTGTAGTAACTTAGAAGTGTCTTTAGCAAGGATTCACTTTTAGTTTGAAGTTAGAAAATCCATCAACTGTTTAAATTTCATATGGATTCTAATATTTAGTTTTGAGTGGTTATATTCTATAATTTAAATGAAGACTCGGTCAGAAGGTAAAGCTATCCATTACTTTACCATTCCTTCTACTTGTGCTGTTACTTTTATGTGTATGACATTTTACTGGTTCTTAAGAACTGCATAAATGATCATTATGCAAAATGCATTACATACTATACATTATGCATATCGATTCTATTTTGGAGAGCAAGCATTAGTACAACATTCTATATCCTGTCTTATATTTTATGCTTGCTCTTTACCGATGTTTCCTACTGCATCATCCTCCACTTCCACTGTATGCATGATTTTGATGGTATACTAGCTCCGCAGCATACCATGTGGGTTTAAAAGTGTTGCTTAGCAACATACATATTTTTCTTGAACTATTAAGACTATTTCAGTAAGTGTTTAGGAGCTCTTGTCTAAAAAACCTAACTGAAAATATGAAAACTGGTAAGCAGTATCTTAGATTTTTTTTTTCTTTTCTTCATCTGGATTTGCTTTGTGAATCCATGAATTTTGTGAGAACATACTAAAGCCAAATGTGTATAATTTTAGATGTAAATATTTTAGCTATAATGGTCAGTTACATACAGTATAACAGTATCCTTTAGACTTTATATCTTTACCCAGCCTGATGTATTTGGGCACCTCATGATGTTATAATAAGAATTAGCAAAGAATTACACCTCCTACTGACATATGATTAAAGTGTAACTGATTGTTCAATGTAAGCTAAATCAATTCAAAATTTTTCTTTGGAATGCAGAGAGAGCCTGAGTAGAAAAGCCATCCACTGCCGGCATGGTGCAGAGATGGACCCTTGCTGTCTGTTATGAAGCAGTGGTCAATCTGCAGAGGTCTAACACATCTCTTGCTGAGTCATGCTCATGTTTCCTGTTGATTAGAGATCTCTAGCACTAACTCTGCATGGGGAAATGTTGGACCTTTGCAGAGAAACCACTGCTTCCACACAAAGATCAAGAGTCATTATTTATAATTTGCTGGTAGAGGACAGACTTTTTCTACTCTGGACTGCAGGCGCTTTCTCAAAAAAAAAAAAACGTGCTACTTTTTCTTTTGATGGCTTATTGGTACCTCTGTTATCACACAGATCCTTCTTCTTAGGCTTGTGTCTGTTCTAGAAACACTGGTCATGTGATACCTGAAAGGCCCTCACCAAGTATTCCAAATATATTTTTATTTCTTAGGGTTAGCAAGTATAACAAAGGGGGGACTTTTCTTCTCAGCATAAATCTTCTAGATACTGTGACATTTTAGGGTAATTCAGGTTTACCCTGAATCAGGGTAATTCATGATTCAGGGTAAAGCGATAATGTCTGTGTAAACCCCACTGATACCTCTCCAGTGATGCCTAGAAGCTGCTAGCTCTATTTTGTGCACCACTAAAATACCCAGTGTTGACTGGTGTCAGAGCCAAGAGGAAGGCATGAGTCACTCCCTCTGTCAACTTACATTGCTCAAGCCTAGTAATTGGCCACTAGGTCTAAGTACTGCATCATGGAAGGTGGTCACATGCTTCCTTATACTCATAAGTATTGAAAATTTTGTTCTGGCTGTGAATGAAGCATGTCAACAACAATGGAAAGGTAAGTGTATATTGAAGAGAAATTGGGGATTTAAGCAAGTAAGCATGATGTTTTGTCTTCAAAGGTATGTTTTTTAATCTCTTAGTGGTAAGATTGATATCTTGTTGGCTGCACAAACATATGAAAGGTGCACAAACACGGATTTCCCACAGCAAAGTCTCTGTGACTCAATCAGGGTACCATGTGTCGACCTTACACATTCTGTCTAAGAGCTCTATAACAAGAGTCAGGCTGAGAATCACTACTTCAGAACTTGGCTATGTGAAATTATCCTTATGGACAGCATCCTTCTCAATGAAGTCCAGGGTAGCTCTGGTAACACAGGTGAACAGCTGGAGGGATCCAAGGCCCAAGGACAACCCTACTTGAACTGGAGTACTCTGGTAGCAATTGGGGTGGTGCTACCTACAGATTATGAGTCTTTTGAAGAACCTGTGTATCATTAGACTCTGATCCAGGCTGCCTTTGCATTGGTTCTGACAGTGAAGGGCCACTCACCTTGCTGTAGATCACTTGCTCAGCTGCCTCTGTCTCATCAGTTGTGGCCTCCCTGAACTGATGAAAAAGGAAAGCTGAGGAACTTAGCTTTCCGGGAGTTTTCAGAAACCCAGGGAGTTGTGCAAGAAAAAGTTAAAGGGGCCTGTAACAGCACCTAAGGGTGGTGAGTAAGTTGGCATTCTGCTATACTTTTATGTAGTCGGTGTGATACATAGAGGAAATAACCCATCAGCACACAGCCATTCTTACTGGGAATAACTCCATATTTGGGCAGATAGTTTTCCTACCAATAGTAGTTAGGAACTATTCTTACCCTTTCCCCAACATATGTATTCATAGTAGATGTCTGTATGTACTGCATCAGCAAAAACACCTGTATAATTAAAGTACAGCTTACTGTGAATGGGGTACAAATTCACTTTGCAGATCACAAACACAATATAGTCCAACTCTCCCTATTACCTGTGGAACACTCTTTCACACGTTACTCTATGCGGTGAGGAGGTTGAGGAAGATGATCTGTTGTAGTGTACAAATAAAGGAAGTATGTTACTGGCAGGATCAGGTGCATATAAAAAAAAGGAGCCGGAAAAAAAGAACTAATGCAGCCACTACATAAAAGGACTAATAAGCTTCAATATATTACATTTTGTTTTGGGCTTCAGACACACTCTAAAGCAATAATAAACCCAAAAATGCTACACTGTAGAAGCAACAGATGCACCTTTTGGACAGCAGCATTGTCAGTCTGGGAATAATGTTAGAATATTTAGGTACGCTGACAAACTGCCAAAAACTCCAGCTCACACTTTTAAACCACTTCTGGTCCGGAAGGATTTGTCCCCTTAATGACCAGGCCATATTTTGCGATGCGACACTGCGTTACTTTAACGGACAATTGCGCGGTCGTGCGACGCTATACCTAAATAAAATTGATGTCCTTTTTTCCCATAAATAGAGCTTTCTTTTGGTGGTATTTGTTCCCCTGTGCAATTTTCATTTTTTGCTCTATAAACAAAAAAAGAGCGACAATTCTGAAAAAAAAAGCAAAAAAAAAACAATATTTTTCACATTCTGCTATATAACATTCCCAAAAAAAAATAATCAAACATTTTTAACATTTTAGGCCAATTTGTTTTCTGCTACATATTTTTGGTAAACAAAAATCCCAATACGTGCATTTTGATTGGTTTGTGCAAAAGTTATCGCATCTACTAACTACGTGAAAGATTTATGTCATTTTTATTGTTTTTTTTTTCACTAGCAATGGCGGCGATCTGCGATTTTTTTTTTTGCAGGACTGCAACATTGTGGCAGACAGATCGGACCCCTGACTGACATTTTTTACACTTTTGGGGGGACCAATGACATTACTACAGTAATCAGTGCTAAAAATATGCACTGTTACTGTAATAATGACACTGGCAGGGAAGGGGTTAACATTGTGTGTGATCAAGGGGTTAAATGTGAGCCTAGGGGAGTGATTCTAACTGGGGGGGAGTGGCTTGTGAAATGACCCTAGAGGCCTGCGATCTTATATAGAAGGATCACAGGAGCTCTATGATCATTCTAGGGAGAAGAACGGTCAGCTGTGTTTACAACTGACTGTTCTTCTCTCTCAGTGGGGAGCGATGGCGGGTGTCAGGTGGCAATCGGAGCCGCCTGCCCCGTGCATCGGCTTCCCTGCTGACACGTGCTCGCCCCCTGCATGCAACCGACGTATACCTACAGCGGTTCGCACAAGAGCAGCTGCCTGCCGCAGTATAACTGCGGTGGGCAGTCGTAAAGTGGTTAAGCAGTTATAGGAAAAGTCATGTTCCTGTTGGAAAAAAAGGTATTACATTGAATAAATAAAAGATGATCTATGTAAGCACCACTGACAGTGGTAAATGGTTTGTTTTAACCCCCTAACTGCTGCTTAAACTGCTACTAAAGCGCTGCACAAACTGTTGGCGCTTTATAAATCCTGTATAATAATAATAATAATAATAATAATGTATAATAATACTTCTGCAGGACAGCTTTTGTTTTTTTGAAAAATCACAGACTTACTGGCTGGATCACCAGGTGAAAATAAAAGAAAGGAAACCTAATAAAGGAAACAAGTGCAGTCACCACATAAAAGAATTAATAGGCTGCAATATAATGCATTTTTGCATTTTGAGTTTAATACTTCTTTAACATACATGCACTGTGCATGTACAAATGCATCAGTACTGATATAAAAACTATTTTCATTTTCAGCTGATATACTGTATATTCAGTAAAGGCTAATGGGGTCTTTATTAATTTAAATCTGAGCTGAAATATGTCCCTAATAAAGTATTACTAGAGACATAGTAAGCCAAAGTTCAAATATCTCTAATAATAATATGAAGAAGTGATCCAGCAAATGACTTTTGCTCATTTACCCCAGAGACAGCAAGGCTTGATGCCCCTATTATCTACTGAAAAAATGACAAAGAGATGGTTTTAATGTAATTTATTTAATGAGCAGTTGGCTGTGAGATTTACCTTCTCTATCGCTTTTCAAGAAATACGTGTGTAAATACCGATGGTGTTAGGTTCAATTATCTTTAATAAAAGGCATCACTGATTTTGTGCCACTATTATTAGTTGCCCAGACAACATATCGGCAAGAATTTCATGGATGTCTCAGATAAAAGACTATGCTTAATAGATTTTGTTCAATGATATGAACCTGAGACTGCTGCCTGGCTGTTTGTGATCCACCTGTGTACAGAAGATGATCCAAGAGACGGGTCTAAACAGAATATTGTACTTTTTTAATTACATTTTATTTTATAATTTTTCATTTTATTTTACATTATATTTAGATCTACCCTCAACCAGCTTGCACATATATTACATTGAATATAAGTATGAATTACTTTCTGCAAAAAAAACATTATACCTTTTAAAAGGTATCCTCTTGTTTTCTGCCGTGAAGCACCTTGACCTAAAACTGCCTTGCTTTGATAGATGCTGCTTTATGGGATCTGACCTAATGTTCACACTTTACTCACTCGTGATTATTTTCTCCCAAGACATCTCATTTTGTACAACTTGGCAATGGGCACTGCTGCAACTATTGAAGAAACACAATATCTAATTTAGGTTGATCTTGGCTGGTCCCTATGGGTATTTTTAGAAGATGACAGAATGCTTTATGTCTTTTATTATCCAATAATTCAAATTGTTTTGGAACATAGGGAACCCTCAAGGGAGCTTGCCTGATTGTATGGCATGGCCTCTGTCATGTGCAACTGCAAAGATGCATTGAATGCATGCAAGACTAACAGTAACTATGCTGACACTATATTGCTAAAAACAAAATCAATCAAATAGTTATTTGAACCATATTTTAATTTGGTAAACATTTTTTTAATCACTGTACTAACAAATTCAGATTGTTTTCTCTTGAAGAAACTTAAAGAAGCTAACTCTAGTTTCATGGAGAATGTAAATAGAAAATCAGTGTGCAAAGTCGAAATAAAAATGCAGTGTTTGCTCCTACTGCAGTACTTTTTTCAATCCTCTAGATGTCATTAGTCTTCCAGGTTAAACAGTGCCCAGCATCATTCAACCCACTTCTTGTGATCCCAGGGCATCAAGGACCTGTCCCCAGGTAGGTCGGGGGACACCAACCTTCCACCCTGTGCTCACAAGAAAGTGCTGCAGAGAGCTGTACCATATTGGTATGTGCTGCCAATATCTGTATAGCACCTCCCAGATTCATAGGAAAAAGAGAAGGAAGAGAAACAACTTTGTCAATGGACTGGACCTAAGACACCTAGAGAAAGTATGTATTTAATAGTCATCATGTGTAAAACAGCAATTTGAGGCAGCGTTTAACATAAAGCCCAAACCTGAAGGAGTTTACAAATACTCATATGATATGATACTAGAAAAGGTAATACTAAGGATGTCACAAGGGACAATAAAAGGATGTAATAAAGGGGTAATACAGGAAGGTACAAAGTGCAGCAAGGAGAAATGCAATGGGGTTCTACAAGTCGCAGAAGCACTAAAGGTCACAATTCAGTATGTTATGTGTCACAATGAATATGGTATCACACAAGCATATAGTATACAGATCCATCACAAGTCGAGAGTGGGAGTCTCAATGATTAAACCAATTGAGCCATGGTTGCCATGTCCTATCGAAGGTATAGCATGTGCCAGAGTGTACAGCTATTGCTCTCTCGTAGGAATAGTGAAGATGTGTCGTATGCACAGCTTCAGATGGATTGGGGATAAGATCTTTTTTCCAATTACGTGTAATGGTCAGTTTTGCAGACATCAGTAGATTGGCTATTACTTTGCGGTAACGGGTTTAAAAAAGGTTTAGATTCCTAAATTTAATATAACAAGACTAAGATTAGGGGCAATAATAGCCTAATATTTCTGATATGATTTGAAAGATCTTCCTTCAGAAGCTGTGAATACTCTTACATGACCATATTATATGATAAAAATTGCCTGTATGGCCACAGCCTCTCCAGCAAAGTGTATAATAGTTAGGATACATTTTCAAAAGCTCATAGGGCCCATGGTAACACTTGACATTGATTTTCAATGCTCTTTGTCATTGAGATTCCAAAAATTATTTATTTGGGTCTTTTTCCCATTTAGTCATGAGGTTTTTTTGTAGAAAGTAGATTTGTTATGAAGTAGGTTAGGTTTACCATCACTTTAATGACACGGAATGTAAAACACAGTTTTTCAGATGAAAATAGATGTTACCAACTCCATATATTGGGGTTGATTTACTAAAAGGAAATAAGCTTTTCACTTTGCAAAGGTACTTGTACTTTCCAAGGGAACTTGCACCACGACTTAGTAAGTAAGGTAAAGCTCTGCAAAAATGCTTTTTTTTTTTCCTTTGCATGTGTTTGCGATTTTTTTCACTTAGTTCTCTGGCAGATTTCAGTGGGAAGCAGACTGTTTGCCTTTGGTAACACTAAGTGTTTTTTCCTTGTTCCATAGTCTTGAAACATATGTTGATCTTTGGAGCCATGTGTTTGTGATCACTTTCCTTATTTTATGTTGCAGTCATCATTATAGCATTATGATGTGTATGTGGTTAACAAGTGCAGTTATAGTCTAGTCTGTCTACACCAGCCTTTCTCAACCTTTTCAACACAAAGGAACCCTGGAAATAGCTTTTCGGTTTCAGGGAACCCCTACTAAAAATGACTATATCTACAACTCATTACAGATTAGTGTTATGGTCAGTGGGAAGAATGCTCCTTACACTTGTGGTCATTGGGAAGAATTACCCCCTTACAGATAGATAAGTTCCCACTGACACCATTCAACTTTTTAGCTGAGAAGTAGAAATCGGTCATTGCTCAAGGAGCCCCTAGCAACATCTAAAAGAACCCTAGGGTTCTATGGAATACTGGTTGAGAAACTCTGGTCGACACCATGAACTATTTTGCTACTAAGCATTTTAAGATAAGGTGGACTTTGTCTTTAGTTTGCCATTAGGTCTCTTTATATATGTCTGCTTATGCAGTCTGGACTGCACTGCATGTTTAAATAAGACTCCATGCCTTAGCCTGACTGCAGCAGCACAAAGATACATGGGAGTTCAGGGCAGATATTCTGATTGCAAACATTTAAATCAAGCTTCCTTTTTTAATTTAGGCTGATCAATTGATATAAAAAGTCCATTAAATTGAGATTGCATGTTAATTAGATGTGTTTTTCCATGTTTAGGAAGTTCTAAATTCCTTATTGATGGAATGGGGTTCTAAATTCCTGTAGTCTGATGCAATGGGGTTTATTTACTAAAGAAAACTAGGTAAGTTGCACATCGCAAGGGGAATGGCATTTGGATGTGAATTTTCACAAAATTCAAAAAATTCAAATTCAAAGAATGCAAAGAATACCCAATCAAGTGCAAGGAAAAGAAAAAAAAGATACATTTTTGCTTGAAAATTACTGGACTATGGAAGTCAGCACAGCTTCACCCTCACCTGATTCCAGAGCATAATGAATGAAGTTAGGCTCTACTGGCTTCTATTCTCCAGTCATGTGCAAGCAAAAATGCAGTTTTTATTTGCATTGCACATAATTGGATATTGTCTCCAAAGTGAAACTTTACCATGTTCACCAACATCTGAGGCAAATACCCTTGCAAAAGGCATGTTTCCTTGCAAAGTGAATACCCTGTTTGCCTTTAGTAAATCACCCCAAGTGAGTCTAATTTGAGTTCAGAATCTTAACTCAGTAAATTGTAGCTTGTAAATTGTGATTGTGTTCTTTTTAAATGCCTAATGACATGCAGATGAAATAGATAAACACGAATTTGCTTTTCACAAGATTGGACAATAAATCTCTTGCTGCCCACGTAACACGTATGTCTGCTGGCAAAGAGGGTGGGCTTTAATGACCACATGCCGCACATATGTGTCTCTGGGCAGCACAGGTTTCTGCCACTCACTGTACGCTCCCAGCACAGAGACCAAGTTGTTGAAATAATCTTTCGGCCTTAATGAACACACGCCCCACATATGTGTCTCTGGGCGGCACAGGTTTCTGCCTCTCACTGTGCGCTCCCAGCACAGAGACCAGGCTGTTGAAATAATTTTTCGGCTTTAATGAACACACGCCCCACATATGTGTCTCTTGGCGGCACAGGTTTCTGCCTCTCACTGTCTGCTCCCAGCACAGAGACCAGGCTGTTGAAATGATCTTTCGGCTTTAATGACCACATGCCCCACATATGTGTCTCGGGTGGCACAGGTTTCCGACACTCACTGTGCGCTCCCAGTACAGAGACCAAGCTGTTGAAATAATCTTTCGGCCTGTGCTAATGATCAGGAACTGGCGGGACCAGCTCCAATCATGTGACCATTGTGAGAGCCAATCACGGTGATCACATTATCAGACAGGTCTCCCCAGCCCCCCAGTGCAATAGCCCAGGCCAAGGGATGTTGGGGTTGGTGGGAGGGGCTCAAAGTGCATTTATAGACAAATGTCATATATGGGTGCCTTCTTAAAAAGGATGATGTATACAGGTGCTTCTTCCAGAGGTATCTGGAATTTGAAATCAAAATCAGTACATTAGAAATACAGAAAAATGTTTGAGAACAGGAAGCAGAACGGAATAATAGCATATGATAATAGGTTAAACTAGAACATATTTTTTCAAGCAAGCACTAGAACTGCATTTAATACATTTTCCTAGACCATAACTAATGTAACATCTGTCACACTAGTAACCCTTGTCTACAGAATTTTAAAGCATTCAAGGGAGAAAAAAAAAAAAAAAAAAATCACAGCATTTGTAAATGAACATGTAGATGGTCCTGTAAAAATGATCCAAATACTCATATGTACCTTATAACCATCTGGCCTAAGCATTTGTCGGTCTGCAAGCTGGAAAAAAGGCTTTAATTTACAAAAATAAGAAATAAAAATCTGACATCATTTGATTTATATCACATCAGACGCTATGAAAAGCTCAGTAGTGCTACCTAATGTCATCTTTTAATGATGCAACAATAGACATTATGCTTGCAGTTGTCAGACACCCACACACACTGCCACCCACGCACTGCCAGTACCAACAATAACCTGCATATTCTACTCTGCGGCTCTGATGTCGGTAAGGAAACACTGTTCTTGTCACAAAAAATACTTCAAAATAGCAGTGATCCTAATATTTTCTTTCACCAAAGTTGAACAAATTAGACACACAAGAATACATATAGATCTCCTATGTGCATGTAAACATGCAGTAAGAATGTGATTTAAGCTCACAAATGTGTTAATGAGGCAGAGGCAGCTAAAAGTATGTAAATACATCTATGTAAATCCATTTTGAAGGATAACGGTATGGAAAAGAAAAGTAAAGTCTTTGGCTGTTCCTTTCAATCCTGTGTATGTAACAGGTCTCTGTGTGTGTGTTTTATTGTGTATGGCGGCTTATAGTTGCATGTTCAGGTGCGTTTATATTCTATTCCTTTATTAGAGTTTGTTTTCAGTTTACCTTATCTCTGCTATGACAAACCTTTTTTTTTTTTCTTCTTTATAACCCTTTTTCCTTAGGAGTGGGTTAGAGCTCAGCTACACCAGCTATCTTGTCAAACACACAGCCATTTCCATTTGTACGCAGCTACATGCATTTAAATGGAAAACGCAGTGTTTGACAAGCTAAAGCTGTATTTGACCTGGTTTACCTGAAGTTCAAATATACTTCAACTGAATATGCTGCTCCTAAGAAACATAGTGCAATGCAAAGCAGATAAAACCGTCTTTGAACTGCCATATTTACTGCTCCATTATGGTATTACTAAACTCAGGACCCTGCATTCACTATATCTGGTCTCCCACAGTACACAGAGCATAGACATGCAATAGTTTTACTAACCTGCCTAGCGGTAACCCCGAGCTTGACTCGGGGTAGACTTTTCCTGTTGTTATAGGTATCCCCGAGTCACGCTCAGGGTGAATGTGCAGAGAGCGCAGCGGTGTGTCTTACCTTATCCTGGCAATCCAGCGATCTCTCATTTCTGTGACCGCCAGCCGAGATCCCCGCCGCTCGTCTGTCGGTATGAGGACTTCCTAGTTCCGTTCCCTGCAGCAGCAATGCTGCATGGGAGCGGAACTGGGAGGAAAATTGAAAGTTACACCAAACACAAACATATAAAAAGGAGGTGATACAGTGTAATCTGAGAGGATTACACTGTATCACTTTGGTAAAAGACACAGTGCCCTCTCAGTGCCCCTTGCCATTGTCATTTGTGAGAAATAAAATCATTTGAAAATGGCATCAAAAAAGCGCTGTCCTGCATATGCGCTTTTGGATGAGATGAGCGACTGCGGCAGCGGCAGCGACACGGAGCTGCTCGCAGAACAGAGTGACAGTGAGTTGTGCGGAGATTTGTCATCTGACTCTGACACCGACACTGATCGAGAAAGTGTCGCCGATGATCCCGCACCTGACCTAAGTGATGTGCGCACTTGGTGCCCTTTAGACAGCGATGCGGACCAGGCAGCGTCCCCGAGATTCCGTTTCACTGGATCTCCTAGGATGAAGGTTGATGTGGAGAGTGACAACCCTCTGGCGTTCCTGAAGTTATTTCTAACTGAGGAGGTCATTCTAAAAATAGTCACTGAAACCAACCGCTACCATGAGCAGCAATCCGCTACGCTGCGTGCCAGATTTTCCCGATGCAGAAAATGGGAACTGGTCAGTAAAGAGGACATCTGGAAGTTTCTGGGACTCATCATCCTTCAGGGGGTGGTGGGGAAACCGCTCCAGAAATGGTATTGGACCACCAATAAGATGCTGGCCACTCCATTTTTTGGCACAGTGATGTCCGAGTACCGTTTTTCTCTGATCATGAAAAATTTGCATTTCGCCAACAACGAGGAGTTTGATGAGGCCGCGCATCCTGCGCCCAAACTCAAAAAAATCTGGGAGGTGTGCCAAATGATTGTCACCAACTTCCAGCGGACCTATGTGCCAGACAGGGATGTCAGTGTGGACGAAAGTCTGATGGCCTACAAGGGACGCCTGAGCTGGATCCAATTTATTGCATCCAAAAGAGCGCGGTTCGGGATCAAATTTTACATGCTCTGTGAGTCGTCCACAGGATATATATGGAATGCTATAATTTACACCGGGAAAGGTACAAAGTTCAATCCCAAGTACAGCGGCTATGGGATGGCCACATCCTCTGTCCTTTTACTTCTGGACCCACTGCTGCACCAGGGATATTGCGTGACAACGGACAATTTTTATACCTCTCCGGAACTTTATGAAGTTTTGCTCCTAAACAAAACAGATGGGTATGGTACTGTTAGGCCAAACCGGCGTGACATGCCATCAATGTTTGGCAGGAAAAAAACTAAAAAAAGGAGAGATGGTTGCCTTTCAAAAGGGTAAAATGATGGCAATGCGGTGGTGAGACAAAAAGGACGTGTGTCTCATGAGCACCGTGCACAGCACCTCCACTGCCATGGTCCGCACAAAACACGGAACAGATGTGCTGAAGCCGCAAGTCGTGATCGACTACAATCACACGATGGGAGGTGTCGACCGAGCCGATCAGGCAATGACCTTTTACCTGGCGATGCGAAAGCAACAAAAAAAATACTACAAAAAGATTTTTAGGCATCTCCTTGAACAGTGCCTTTGGAACGCCTATATTCTTTACAAAGCCAACACTGCCATACCCCTTGTTCATTCGGACTTTATCTGGAAGGTGGCTGAGCAGATTTTCGTCAACCACCCGACACCATCATCAGTATCTGCTAACAGACCCGGACGACGCGCTGTTGAGGTTGGCAATCCAGAACGCCTGACAGGCCGTCATTTTGTGGACTTTTTTACCGCCCACCCCAAAAAAGTTAGCGCCTACCAGGATGTGCGTCGTCTGCTGTTCTAAGAAGGATGGCAATGGAAGAAAAGTCCGAAAGGAAACAAGGTACTATTGTCCAGATTGCAACGTCGGACTTTGTCTAGTTCCATGCTTCAAACTGTTTTACACTCAGGATGTGTATTGAATTTCTTTGACAAATTTCATTATTTTTCATTGCATTATTGAATAAAATTCTATTATTGATTAGATTATAATTCATGTGTTTGTGTTTCAAATTCATCACATCTGGGATGTCTACTAGAGTCTTGTTTTGGTAAGTTTTAAGTCAGTAATTACTAAAAATTGTAGGCCTTTAATACATAACGCCAAATTTCCATGAAAAGAATTGTACCACTTTTGGTACAGAATTCCTGACAGAATCATACCGCTAGGGAGGTTAAATATAAACTGTTAAATACCTTTTATCATCAGCAGTTAAATCAGTCTTGTAACTTCTATCAGTGTCTGGGTAAAGCTTGTAGAAGAAGTTTCCATTCTCCTCTGACTATCCTATGAGGCTGCAGGGCCCCTAACCATCTGTCTGAATAGTTCTCATTGGCCCTGTGCTGAGCACTCTCCCAAGAAAAAAAAACCTCTCTAGCAACTCACACATGTGCTTGCCCCCCAGGGCTCTGTTCTTTTAGGAGATGGATTAGGGACAGTGGAAGAAGGGGATGATCAGAGAAGACAGGATCAAACAGCCTTTGTACACAATGCAGAGGGTTAACCCCTTAGGTTCCACAGTGAGTATAACCAGCGTGCTTTACTACATATACAGATTAATTTTACTTTTGTGGGTTTAGTAACACTTTAAAGTCAAGGGCCGTTTTCTCCCCGCGTTTGACGTGCGTTTCAAATGCATATTTAATGGAGGAAAACAATGCTTGTTAACATGAACCTATACAATTACACAGCATTGAACTTATCACATTTTTGTTTACAAATGTGAAGGGTACATTTATATGTATTATAGAGAAAGAAAGGACTTTAGAGCACAGACATAGGTATGCACAAAAAACACATAAGCCAATGAGTTTCTCAGTATGCAGCTAAAGCCGTGTTTGTTAAAGCTGTCCATGGGGTCTCTTGTTTCATGCCTAGAGCTCAGCTTTAACGTCATGCTGCTCTACAGGGATGAAGCATCAAAAGGTTAATTAGTTAGATCCCTTACTTATGGGGCCCAATAAACAGCCTGATTATTAGTGCGCTTAGGTTGTAATTGAATTGTGGATAGTTAGGCTCTTTATGAGCACAAGGCATTAGTAAATTTCCCTGTCTAATCTGTAACAGCTGGGATGTAAAATTAATTTGTTCGATTTCCACACTAATGCCTCGTGCACACGATCAGATAATGGTACGAAAAAAATCGCTTTCGAATTGATCGCACAATAATCTGATCATTAATACACAGCTTTCCACAGCTAATCACGACATTTTGTCCAACAAAATCCAAAGGGAGAAACATGAAAACTTTTGTCGATATGATAGCCTAGCAAAAATGAGTCATTTAATCAGTACAGTATGCGTTTGCTAAAAATCGATAGACAAAGACCACACATGATCAGAAACATGAAAATAACCCGGAAAAAGCCTGGCTGCCATTGTTTGTTTTTCACTATCCGATACATAGCTATGCAACCAGGAAGCTTTTCCAGAACCGTACAAAAAAATCATATGTTTAGTACGCATTGTTGAATTCGATATTAGGATCATGCAACAAAATGCATACGATAAGTTGTTTGTCTGATTGTGTGTACGAGGCATTAGGCTGGCCATTCATGGGTCGAATTTTGAAAGAATATTCTTTTGAATATCAAAACATTTTGTGAGTTTTTTTAATCGAAGGTGCCACCATTGATTTCAAAATTTGACCAATCAAGCCTTCAATTTCACCTCCTATTGCTACAGAAAATAATATTTGTGGCTGGGAATTTTTTTTTTTTCTTTACGGAAATGGTATTTTCTTGCAATCATGCACATTTATTTTTTAGTTATTTTTTTCGCATGATTCTCCCATCATTGATTAGAAAATTCACTCAAATTCACTCAAATTCAATGACCGCATGAAAATCAGCCATTGCTGCGGCCCACTTATGGTGCTAAATTCGAATGAAAATTCTTCAATAAGATTTTTGAAAGCAAATTCTTTCGAAATTCGACCCATGTATGGCCAGCCTAAGGCTTCATGCACACTGGAGCTTTTGTAAATACTTTTTTTCCTAGCAGGAGAAAGGAGCTTTGAAAAACGTGCCTAAGCGCAAACGTGTTTAGGTGCATCAAACTCTTAGGCGTTTATTTAATTGGCCAGAATATTAATTTATTCCGGCAAGTGAAATGAAAAAAACATTTAAGTGGCAAACATGCCTAGCACTTAGGTGTGTTTGGGACGCTTACACGTGTTTACCTGTGTTTAGGCACAGGTTACTGTTTTTCTGTCCAAACACCTTTTTTTTTTTGTGCCTCTAAACACCTCTCCCCTAAACTCCTGTAAATGCCTATGTGTCCAGGAAAACATAGGCTAACATGGAGGGGCATTTAAAGGCAGAAAAAAAACAGGCATTTTTGAGCTCCAGTGTACAAGAGGCCTAAGGCCCCTTTCACATGCGGCGGACATCGGCAGCAGATCTACCCACTCAGCAGGGGATCTCCGGTGAGCAAGCATATGACAGGTCCAGACACAGCCCGCTGTTTTCTATGGGACGGTTGCATGGAAATGGACCGCCTGTCAATTTCCATCTGACTATCATCCTATCTCATCCACCAGACGGATTGGGAACGGATCCCCATCCATCTGTTTTTAGCAGACCGGATCGGATGCCAGTGAGTGTCAGAGAACACATGTCCGCTGATATCTGCCACTTCATAGAGAGGAATGGAGGTTCCCATTGGGTCCACCTGTCAGTTTTTCAGAACAGATGGGTGAAAGGGGCCTTAGACCTATAGTATATGCAGTCATGGGGCAGCAGTTACTTTTGCACTTCAAATCTTTTCATGATCTCAAAATTCAACAGGGGTGTCGAAAGTTAGGATTATAGATATGGCATTATACCAGGTTGACTAAATATGTTGCAGTTCACTCTCCAGATTGGATCAGAGGTCAAATCCTAAAGTACACAGTTAGCTACAGGTTTATGGCTTTTCCAAATTTAATCAGCTCTATAAATGTTAGGTTTCCATTAACCTTAATAAATGAATTGAAAACAATCGGTGCACCAGTATGCCTACAATAAAATTGTTTGTATCTTTTTATGAAACTAAAATCCTTTTCCTTAATGCTGTGCAAATAGAAAAGCGGCAAAATGTAACATCCCACAGCAACCAATTAAATTCTACTTTTCCTATGAAATTAGATTGTTAGACATGAATTCTGTTTCATTGCTTTGGGTTGCTTCTGTTTCATTGCTTTGGGTGGCTACATTTTTGTATTTTTTTCATGTTTTTGCCTGTGCAGTTAAAGGACAAGATACCAACCTGTGCAGCGGATTGTGGAAGAACAGATATTTGAGTAAATAAAAGACAACAATAAACACGCTTGAAAAATGTTGATGTACAAAAAAAAAATTAATTAGCAGACTAGCTGTAAGATGCAGCCTGATAGAGGGCCTAAAGCCAATTTAATGAATCTATTAGTCCTCCAGTATCCATTATGATGGTATAGATTCCTAAAACCAGGCAGTTGGTCATTATCACTAATCGGTAC
Organism: Pelophylax lessonae; assembly: GCF_965119305.1. Lineage (NCBI taxonomy): Eukaryota > Metazoa > Chordata > Amphibia > Anura > Ranidae > Pelophylax > Pelophylax lessonae. The sequence goes on along the minus strand of NC_138770.1, from coordinate 325,813,212 downwards.
CTTTAGGTATGTATGAAATGTTGCTACTAGTTTTGATAATCACAATCCAAAATTGCAGTACATTATCAGTAATGTTGCAGTCCACAGTGCACTATTGAATGCAACTGGTGAAAGCATTGAGCTACTAATGCATTCAGCATACACTGCAGCTGTGCTAAAATCATGATGTTCATATAGTTAACAATAATTTGAGTTCTCTGCATTCCACTATACCCAAAATTGAGAAATAACCTCTGAGGCCATTTGGAGTGTACCTTCTTAACAATGTGTTAACTATAGCAGGTCATACGTGGGTCAAAATTTGTCCGGTTCAGCATTGACCTGCCAAATTTCGATCCATGTATGTGCTAGCTGATTATACACAAGTCTATTGATTGACTTGTGTACAACGATTCTGTTGGGTGATCAATGCTGCTAGCTATAGCTGGCAATACCGATCACTGTATTCTGTCTCTGCCGACAGAACACAAAAGCGCACCATAGCGCAACAGCAGTGGATTCCCTATCTATATTAAGTGTGTGGATGGATGAATTGGTTTTCTTCTTGTTTAATTGAACAAACCTGCTGGTTGAATGAAAAAAAAAAAAAATATTCATGTATGGGCAGCCTATGGCTATCTGATCACAAGGTTTTTTTTTTAGAAAAAAAAAAAAAAAAAACAGCATTAAAGCGTAACTCCACTTTTGTTGAGAAAAAAACATTCCCCTCTGGGTGATATATTTACATTACATGGATTTAAAAAAAATGTATTGCAGATTCCTACCTTTTGTTGTTCTGAAGAAATCCCTGTTTGTTCCTCTGTGCTGAGTGGGTCTAATGGGAGTGGTTTCATAATTTTAAACCAGCTGTGCAGTTGCAGGGCACTAATTAGGAAATCTGCTTGGCCTGTATCCCTTTAGACGTGTTCCTATTGGGAGTATCTCACCAAAAATTACAAGAAATCTGACTTGCATTTTAGGCAGACTTCTAGGAAAATCGGTAAGCCAATTACACAAGCAGGAAATGATGTTTCCGGGGTGTGGTCAGTACACATTCTGTGTACAGAACACCTCCAGGTAGCCATATTGCATTACATTTTCAGAAAATTACAATGGCTGCAGATTGAAAAGTAAAAGTCATTTTTAATAACATTCAATAACAACATGATTTGTGTCGCAATTGTATACGCTATATTGTTTTTTCTTTATTTGCTATTTCTTTTCCCCACAAAAGTGGAGTTACTCTTTAAGGGCTTGTGCACTACAACAATCACTGCATGACATGCTAAAAAACTGAGTAGGTAATACGTGCTACTTGAACGTATCCCAATTGTATGTTCTTATCTTTATGGTCCTTCTTATATGATTATTCAAACCTTTGGTTCAAAATACTTTAATTTGTAAAACCATGAATACAATCCAGTATAATTTTAAAGAGAAACAATTTCACTGAATGACAACACTTGGAAGGAAGGTATCACTGTTGACTTTGATAAAACATTTCAAACAGTGATCCCATTTTTTTCTAGGAATGGAAGCTTTAAAGGAAACATGTATTGCGTTTTAGAGTTTCATATAAGTTTTTATATTCCGATTTAAGCTGCACCCTGCTTCATATTAAATACAAATTCGATTTAAATATTTTCATTATACCCAATGAAATTATTTAGAGATTAAAGACGCAACATAAAATCTTTTAAGGCTTTGATCAGTCCTTCAAAGGTATAACGAACAGATTTTCTATAAATAGAGAATATATCAGTGGGCAAAAATTAATATATGTATACCATCTCTCAATTGCCAAGCTAATCTGCCCACAGGGATAGCATGGAGCTTTTTGGCAGGAAGACCTTCAGTCTTCTATTTAAAGCCTTCATGGCAAATTAGAGTAATTTAAAGCAGCAAGCAGAAGGCTTACATTTTTTTTTAAAAAACAGACTGTTTTAAAGGAAGAAATTTTGTATTGTTGCACCCGCAGTCCTTAAATACTCTACAGAGTAAATATGAAAGTTGGACACTTTTTCAACAGAAAAAATAGTATAAACTTCCATTAGGAAACAAATGACTAGAATAGAAAATGGATATAAACGTGTGACCTTCCTGGATAAAAATTGTTTAATTACATGAAACAAATTTGTACAAAAGTAATTTCTACTCCTGAAGGAATCATGCTTTAATTGGTTCAGGTAGCTCAGGCATTTTCACATTTCATAATTAATTACACTTCTTGTGTCATTTGTTTTAGCTCGTCACACTGTGGAGAAATGACCTGGGGATATGCATGCATATTTGCATGCAGCATGTGTACTACATTTGCTTTGCTATACAAGCTTTGTAATGAGCCTTTCTTAAGCCCTCCAGCCATGAAAGTCTTGGAGATAGACCTCTGTGTGATGTAATTCTGAGATGGATGATAAACGAGAAAGCCAGTACGTCTAACAATTTGTTTGTCAGCTTCAACTGTGCTTAAATGCTAATACACATCTGTTAAAAAAGAACAGATGATAAATTACCACCCTGAAAATCCTTAATGCATTATGATTGGACAACTTCCAGATTTGTGCTTAAATGTGAGAATTTGACCTTATTGAAGGTAAAGACACATACCTTAAAGTCTCTTTCCCACTGGCAGCCAATGGGAAGAAAAAAGTAGGCTGAACTGTGGTTTTACAAGCCCCTGGCTGCCCACCAGAATTCTAACACCACAATATTTTTATCTCAGCCTGCAGAGTTTGACAGGTGGTGCGCCTAACAAACTTGGCCATTGATATCAGTGTGGCTGCACTGCACTTATGACAGATGTGGCATGGTCCTGAAATTAAAAAAGAAGGTATAAAAATAAACAAAAAAAAAAAACAAAAATGACAAGGTCACAGTAGCACATCTTGAATGCCTGTCCACCACTGCTATACCACCGCCTGAAAAGCAATGCGGTCATTAGTACAGTAATGACCAGAGAATTTTAGGGTTTTGTTTTTTTATTTGTTTCTCCATTGCTTCTGAAGAGGTACACCATCAAATATGTTCAGCAGTTGCATGTTGGTGTTTGACATAAACTACTTTTATGTGAAATAACTGGAAGTTCTAGTTATGACAACTTAACCAGTCAGATTTTAGTATTTGCCAAACTGGCTCTGAGGAATTCTCCCAGTCCAGAGTATTTCAGGTCAAATTGTAAAGTAGGGTCAGGAGATTAACATTACACCCAAAGCAGTGGAAAAAGCTAGAGACAGCTGATTAGCAGCTTATACTGTATTTCTGAAAATATGCAAAACACATGAGATTAACCACTTAAGGACCGGAGGATTTGGCTGCTCAATGACCAGGCCCTATTTTACGATTCGGCACTGTGTTATTTTAACGGACAATTGTGCAGTCCTGCGACACTGTACCCAAATAAAATGTATGTCCTTTTTTTCCCCACAAATAGAGTTTTCTTTCAGTGGTATGTTATCACCTGTGCGATTTTTATTTTTTGCGCTATAAACAAAAAAAGAGCGACAATTCTGGAAAAAAAGCAATAATTTTCATATTCTGCTATATAACATTCCCCAAAAAAATTTAAAAATCAAATTTTTTTAACATTTTAGGCCAATTTGTGTTTTTTTACTAAACATTTTTGGTTAAAAAAAAGGCAATAAGTGTATTTTGATTGGTTTGAGCAAAAGTTATTGCGTCTACTAACTACGGGAAAGATTTATGTCATTTTTATAGTTTGTTTGTTTTTTTTACTAGTAATTGTGGCGATCTGTGATTTTTTGTGGGACTAAAACATTGTGGCAGACAGATCAGAGCCCTAACTGACATTTTTTACACTTTTGGGGAGACCAGTGACATTACTACAGTAATCACAAATGTGCACTGTTACTGTAATAATGACACTGGCAGGAAAGGGGTTAACACTGTGGGTGATCAAGGGGTTAAATGTGAGCCTAGGGGAGTGATTCTAACTGTGGGGGGAGGGGCTTTTGAAATGATCACAGAGACCTGTGATCCTACATAGAAGGATCACAGGCACTCTGCGATCATTCCAGAGAGAAGAACGGTCAGCTGTGTTTACAACAACTGACCGTTCTTCTCTCTCAATGGGCAGTGATCGTGGGTGGCAGGCAGCAATCGGAGACACCTGCCCCATGCATCAGAGTCGACGCTGACGAGTGGCGGCGGCGCGCGCTCGCCCCCAGCCGCAGGTGCTCAACCGACGTATACCTACATTGGTTCGCGCAGGAGGGGCTGCCTACCACAGTAAAACTGTGGAGGGCAGTCTGGAAGCGGTTAATACATTAGGTGAACCCATGGTACACTTTAAATACCCAGTCATGGGTTAAGGAAATTAACAAAGGTACAGATTTTTTGCTCAGAATTTTTGCTAAAGTGTGATTGAGTATTCAATAAGGCAGGCTACAGTTTATGCAATGTTCTTTCCTGCAGCCACATTTTGCAAGGGAACAGCCTCTACTCATTTGAAAAAAATGACCTTGACTACTTATCTTGCTATATTTAAATACATAGAGAACAATAATCTAAAAGGGTCCCAGATTGAAGAGTATCGTGTGAGGAATAATAGCTTACCAACAAGTGTACACATTATTTATCTCTAATCCTGCTTTTCCCAAACCCCCCGTATGGAAAACAAAGTCTGCCAATGATTTTATTTTTAACTTCTAAAAACAAAACCGCGCCTTTGCAGTATACTTAACGAAAAAGGCTTATCGACAATACCCTGCCCAAAATAATTCAAAATATACATTTTTCGAAATCAAAATGGTATATAGCAGGATTTCCCACCAAATTTTAAGATCTGACAACTATGAATAGGTGCACTTGGTTACCCGACCTGGCAAACTGACAATGGAAATGGGTCTCCCCAACCTGGACATCTGTTAACTTGTCCTGTGTAATACCTAAATATCTTGCTATCCCAAATAACCATAAATAGCTGTAGGATTATTGTGAGTGTATGTGTGTGTGTATAACTGTACAATTTTTTTTTGTATGTTCACACACCTGCGAGTGTGCAGTTTTCGTATCGGCAACATACATAAAAGCAGTAATTTCTAGAACTGATTGAACTGGGAATAATAAAAGGTGTGCAGGTGATTGGCTAAAGGTTCAGCACAGCACATTTTTGGTAGGTTAGTTCAATATATTTTCGAAATATTTTGTTTCCCCAAATAATTTTTAAGGTGTATGTCAAACCATTTTGGTAGAGTGGTTAGAGTGGGGAAGGGTTAGAACTCCTGTTAGATTTGTGCTGCTATCCAGGGCTTTGTTAATAGATTTACCCTCAATTGCTGTCCTGCTGACAATGTTTCACCAAACAGTAAGTAAGGAATGCTCTCCAATGTGCAACACTGTGCTCAAAACTCTACCCACTCTATCAAAAACTAAGAAAAACTAATTTTGGCGTGACATACACAATACATTTGTTTTCTCAAATTCTTCAGTTGTTTCAGTTAGGTTTCCTTAGCACATTTGTTTTCCCAGGGCATGCTGCAAATAATAAGTACGAAAATGTTAATGTTGTTCCTATTAAATGCAATTCGTTTTTTACTAAACACAAAAGCTTCTTTTTGAAGATACGGAGATCACAAATGTAACCAACTATTCATGTTAGCAATTTTGACTTTAAGGCACACTAATTCATCATTGTGAACTGTGCAGCTATTACTCACTGTAAAATGTACAGTTACATATGTATCCTGCTGCCAGCAATATTGCTACTGTAATGCAAAATAATGGATCTCATGTCATGCTACTAGTGGCATCATTATCGTGTTCAAATAAAGCATCTTTCCCATATTGAATGCTGCTTTTGGAGTTAGTAGCATGTGTATATGTTTTGACAAATGGTGTGACAAGTGCATTTTGTAATTAGAAATGCAGGCTTAGATCTATCTGCAGCTCACAACATGCCACCTTCCACTATCATCAGCTTTTAATTATAAATAGTGTTATAGTGTTAAGCATTTGTTACAAAAGAATCTCAATGCATTTATAACTTGCAGCAAGTGTAATTACAAAAAAATGTATACTAGTGAGTAAAAACATAAATAAGAACATTGTTCGAACGGCAACACTGGGTATTGTTTTAAAATAAGGAGTTGCTGAAATCATTGAATAAAGGAATTCCCATTTTATTTCCACTTACCTACAGTGGAGATTTTTTTATTTTTTTTTTAATTCCTGGCTCACACATAGCTATATGCTCAGGAGGAATACTTGAATTAAAAAAATAGGCCCAGATTCTTTGTATTATTGTGCTTTTTATTGTTATGTTTCATGCATTTATGTGAGCTGCCATTGCCATCAATGGTGCTTATAACTATTGTCAATGCATTAAAAATGGATTGGTTCTTTTTTGGCCAATGCATTCCATTACACACATTAAATTGCAAAGATGTGAATGGTGCTCAAAATCATACTGCTGTCTCCTTTTTAACCACTACAGTACTAGGCTGTATACTAGGCTATTTTTTAGTTTCCGCCTACTTTGTGTTTTTTGCTGCAGAACGAGTGGGATCCACTCAGTGGCAACAACATGTGTAAGGACTTGAAAACTCAAGCAAAGAAATCTTGTAAGCAGAGTTCTCAAATTATATACGAAGCTGAAAGTTGGTGTAACATGTCAGCATCTGCCAATAACCTAAAATGTTACTAAACCCACAAAAAATAAATCAGTGTGTATATTCAGTAAAGCATGCTTGTTATACTCACTGTGTAACCTAAGGGGTTAATCCTCCGCATTGTGTAAAAAGGCTGTTGGATCCTGTTTTATCTGATTCTCCCCTTTTTTTTACTGTCCCAATCAGAGCTTCTTTTCTCAGAGAACAAGTGCAGGAACCCCCCCCCCCCTACTTCTGATTCACCCTTCATTTCTGCTACCTACCTACCTCTGAGCACCATTCCTTGGTTCCACCTTCTACCCACCTCCCAGTTTTATAGAATACAGAACCAAGGATCATTTTGTGCTACTAAGTGATTTGCACAGATCTTTTTAATGATAACAAGAGACAGTAAAATATATCCTCTGCAATGAGCAACATTAGACCCCACCCCAGCAACAATAGACCCCCCTCCAGCAATGATAGACCTCACCACAGCAATGATAGACCCTTCATACAACTATAGACTCCCTCCAGCAACAATGGACCCCCCCGCAACAAAATACCACTTCAGCAAAAACAGACCCCTCAGGAGCAACAACAGATCTCCCAGCAGCCAGCTTTAAAAGACTCTCCAGGATCGAGAAGCAATAGACCTCTCCCTCATTAGTAGACCCCTCTCATTAACATTTGAGCCACCCCAGCAACCTAAAGCCCCGTACACACACGCAGATCGTCGTCATACAAATGTTCGTCTTTTCTCCCCGGGATGTCGGTGTCTGTTGAAAAGTGCAAAGACAGCACAAGGACAGCACAAGAATTTTGTCCGCAGACTTCAGCTGACTGCAGAAGTGATGTCATGTAATGGTTAACTTTCCCTGTGTTTTTTATTTTCTGAGCATGCCCAGTCTTGCAAATCTGCGGTCTGTCGGCTGATTTCTGTACTGACAGGCGAACAATCGTCCGTTCTGGTGTCTGCAGACAAAAATTTTCATGTTTGCAAGAAAGACTCTTGTCCGCAGATTGTGTGCAGACATCTGTCGGAGGCACCATACTAACACGCATACAATCGGCAGATCTTTCGTCCGCCGACGTTTGTATGAAGACGATCTGCGCGTGTGTACGGGGCTTAAGACTCCAACTAGCAACAATAGACCTGCTCTGCAACAATATACCTGCACGCAAAAATAGATCCCCACCAGTGACAATAGATCCCCAGCAGCCCACATCCATTGAGCCTCCAGCATACCCCAGCACTCTTTGCCATTACATACATTCATTGCTGGAGGTGCCGGAACTGAATTCCCCACGTTCCCACTGAAAAAAAGCCCTGGTCCCAATCCATCTGCTGATAAAACAGTGCCTTGGAGACACTCTGCACATGATCAGTTCGATGTGTATTGCTAGAAAGATTTTTTTTTTTTGGGGAGGGGGTGCATATGATCAGCACAAGACCAATCAGCACTGTCCAGACAGAAACACAGGGGTCATGCAGCCTCATAGGACAGTCAGAGGAGAAAAAAAGGCCTCTTACAATTTTTAACCAGCGCTCGGCCAGTCACTGATAGAAGTCAAAAGACTGCTGTATAAAGATGACGAGAAAAGGTAATTAGCAGTTCATATTTACTAAATATTTGCATTTCCATGTTCTGTGTACTGTGGGAGACCAGATATAGTGAATGCAGGGTCCTGGTTTTATTAACACTTTAAACACTGTGTTGGTTAATATTTCCTTTGTGATCAGTGGTGGCTGTGTCTACAGTACCTTTAAGCAGTTCAGACACAATTACTTCTTTTGGATATGCCTATTATTTTTGGTAAGATGCAACCCAGCCTTAAAATACCATTTTCATTAGGCTTACCCTATCAGGCATCAAAGTATTAGGAGTAAAGAACTTTCCCACTTCATAAACTTCAATCAAAACTTCCTGTAGGTAGCAGTTATCCATGGTATTATAATATTATTTGAAAAATACTAAAAAAGAAAAACAAGATGTCTTTTAACTGTTAAAGGGTAACTCCACTTTTGAGGGTAAAAAAAAAATAGCAAACAAAGAAAAAATAATAAAGCATATACAATTGCGACACAAGTCATATTGTAATTGAATGTTATTAAAATGGCCTTTCCTTTTCAATCTGCAGCAGCTGTAATTTTCTGAAAAAGCAATGCAGTATGGCTACCTGGAGGTGTTCTGTATGCAAAATGTACACTGACCACACCCCAGAAACAGAATTTCCTGCTTTTGTGATTGGCTTACCAGCAACAAATATGTCATTTGTGGTGAGATACTCCCAATAGAAACACGTCTAAAGGGATGCAGGCCCAGCAGCTTTCCTCATTAGAGCTTTGCAGCTGCACAGCTGATTGATAATTATGAAACCACTCCCATTAGACTCACTTAGCACAGGGGAACAGAGGAACAAACAATGATTTCTTCAGAACAACAAAAGGTAGGATTCTGCAACAAAGTTTGTTATAAACTTTGTAATGTACAGAAATCACCCAGAGGGGTAACTATACTGTTCTCAACAAAAGTAAAGTTACGCTTTAACCATCCTATAGCAAATAACCACGCAAAATGTCTTTAGAAAAAATTCTGCCCACTCAACTCTCATGTCTGATTTTCTTTTATGAGCAAAAACATACAAAAGTCAAGTACCAAAAGAAAAGGTAACCAGGAAAAAGAGAAAAAGCATACAGGCGGTCCCCGGATTAAAAACAAGATAGGGTCTGTATGTTTGTTCTTAATTAAATTTTTTTTGTAAGTTGGAACAGGTACATTTTTTAAATGTAGCCTCAGCCAAAAGAATAATTTTTTAAGTTTTTTGGATAGCATAGGGAAGGGTTAACACCCCTGTAAAATCTGTTTGGCTGTCTGTGCCCCTGTTCAGAAGATTTTACCTCACTTCCTGTCCCTGTGACAATTGGATTTTGAACATTGTAGGTTGTTGTGGGAACCAGGATTGGTGATAAAGCTTCAGTGGAGATGCCTTTTTCGCATGAGAACTCCTACAGGAGTGAATTTCCCTTCCTGCGGGTAGATTTCCTCTCACTTCCTGTTGTCTCCCTTTGTTTGTAAGTAGGAGTCGGATGTTTGTAACCCGGGGACCACCTGTATTCTAAAATATTTTGGAAAACTATGCAAATTCTGATCTAAAATTTAAAATAAAAAAGAGAAAAAAATGTACATACCACTGTACAACTGATTTCATTCCCATAAAGCTGAGAGAAAATTGACCCATTTACCTTATTAGTCAATTTGACTGTGTAAGAAAACTTGTTATTTTATATTGCATAAAATTGAGCTAATGGCCCTTCTCACTTTGAGTATATTTCTACATTCATCCTTGTATTTCACATTAAGTATACTGAATTAGTGCCTGAAATTTTCCCTATATAGCAAAATAATTAGCAGGAATTGGCTTTGACCAGTAGGAATATGGCCAGGTAGAAGCGTGTGATGACTTTACCCTGATATTGTGCATTTTTGTATTTGCACAATTTGTTTTTCTATACACACCAATATTTTTTTATTCTTTTCTTCAAGAAAAGTGTTGCTGCATATAAAGTTATCACAGGGATTTCTCTGTAAAGCCATGTTTGACAGAGATCTGCAGTATTCTCGCCGAGCAGTGTACATTTTGCCTCATAAATCTTCAGATTGCCAGTGTTTTATAGTTTTGGAATCCTGATTACTTCAGAAACCTACACTGCCTAATAAACTGCAAGATGAAAGAAAACTCAAGCTGCTTCTAACTTTAATCTGTCACTTTTAATAATGTAATCCCATATTTCACTTGCTATTGATTTTTAGAGACATACCTAGAAATAGCATTGCAGCTTTCAGTATTTCAAAACAATAACTCTAAACAGCATATAATTGTCATCATGGAAATTAGATCAAGTATGCTTGTGCTCAGTGTAATAACATAGTTTAATAACAAGAGTTATTAAAGCTTAGCCATTAGAGTATAATGATAAAAGCAGTCTAGGTTTATATGTGAAATGAAGAAAGAGAGATCGTTTTTTTGTCTATATAATATTTCTATATAAATAATTGTCAAGATATTAAGCTGGCATTATTGGAGAATAATATCTTAGATTTGGTTTGACAGCTGTCTTGTGGGAAAAACACAACACCCACTTATTGTACTAAGGATGTCTTGAAGGATGCTATATGCATCCACATTTATATAAATGTTATCATGAAATATACCTTTAAAATGTCAAAAGACTGGCCATTTTGTAAAGAATATTGACATATTTAGTTTTTTAGTTGTATTTTTATTATGAAGAACATTTTGCAATAACCAGAGAAAAAGAGAGAAAAAAAAAAAAAAAACACAACCTTCCGAAAAGTATCAGAGAAGAACATATACAATTTCATTTATTGGACTTGGACTTTATATGGACTTTTATCTATTTTTTATTTTTTATATATTCTTTTTTATTATTGCCAGCCATCAGTCCAATATTTGTCCCTTCCCTCATCACCCCTTATGCTATGTATTTTTTATAGGTACAGCCACCATCCCATCTAACCTATGCCAGAGCGCTTGCTTTCTTTCTTGTTTTTTGTTCCAAAAGGTATCTGGTGTAGTACCCTAACATTACAGATTTAAACACAAAAAATTATAAAGGAATGTTTTCTGATTTTTTTGAACAAGGCGAAGTTATATGACTTCTATCATCCAATCATGTATAATAAAAATCCTGTTTTATTTAAATTTTCCCCGCACATGATTGAATATTTTTTTTTTTAAAATCTATTTTCGCCAGATTTACAAAGGAAAATTCAAGTTGCAAAGTAAAAATGTACTTCTCTACTCTCATACATACTAAGACTAAAAATAATCATGATAACTAAAAATAAATGGCAGGGGGGAAATTCAAGATCTTTCAGAGAATGCTTGGCAATACATTATAGGCCTGGACATGACCATGGTTATTTCTTCTGGGGACAAACTAATTCAACTTACATATTTACATTGTTTCTGTTATACACCTTTTTAGGATGGGGAAAATGCCCACTTTGATCTGTCACTGATTTGGTTCTGCTGACAGAACCTTTCTCCATATGGTATGATAATGCCCTACAATAATCATTTTGGCCAGATTTAACAGATTTTGCTGCCTTTCTTCTGAAAAAATAAATTTAATGTGTGCAACCCAGCTAGATGCATCTTTGTATTTCTGGAGTTTATATTTAAATATGCCTGCCTGCAAAGGCTTGTCAATCAAGCCCTATCAATGTATAAATTGTCCTAGGAGGCAAGTGTTTGTTCAAGAAAATTGGCTAAATTATAGACCCCCGTAGCTAAAGTCCCAACACACAGTTACTCAGGAATAACACATTAAAATAAGTTGTTTAAACTCTTATAGACATAAATACCTTTATAAATAAGAACCTGAAAGAAACATTGCATGGAGACATAGTGGTTGTAAAGGTTTCTTTTTAAATAATAAACATGTTAAACTTACCTGCTCTGTGCAATGGTCTTGCACAGAGCAGCCTCATTCTTCCTCTTCTGGGATCCCCCGTTGGCTCTCCTGGCTACTCCTCGTCTCAGTATGCCCCCATATGAAGCTTCTTCCTGTGGTGGCAAACCCGTGGGCTCAATCCTAAGCCACACTGCCTGCAGCACCCTCCTCTCAGGCTGTGATTGACAACAGCAGGAGCCAATGGTTTATGCTGTTGCCTTCATGTCTAGTGAGGGGAGAGAGAGCTGAGAGCACCACTACTCTCGGGTACTGAGGTGGATTGAGATAAGGCTCAGGTAAGTATTTAGGGGGGTTGGGGGGGAGAAGAACATGAAAGGTTTTTAACCTGAATGCAAAGAATGCATCAAGGAAAAAAAATAAAAAATAAGGCTTGGAGATTGTTATTTTTTAATCTGTGTATAACAAATTAACCCATCTGCAATCTAGACATTGCATCAATAATTTTAGGGCTCTATTCTGTATATATATGTACATATGCATACCTGAGAAGATGTTAACCTCTTGCTGACTGCCCACCGCAGTATTACTGCGGCAGGGCAGCTCGGCTGCGCAAAATCACGTAGTACTATGTGATTTTGTGCACGTGTTTAGACACAGCGGGAGGCGGGCCGCCGGAGAACCGGTGGCGATTGCCGCCGGCCTCCCACAATCATCAGATAAACTGACAGAAGATCCGCCTGCTTATGTAAACAAAGCAGGCCAGTCTTCTGTCAGACAGGCAGGAAGAGATCAGAAGTTTCAGCTAAGCTGACACCCCGATATGTCTGTGCCTGTCACAGAACTATTCCCCCACACAGTTAGTAAGCATATTTAGGTACACATAAACCCCTTTCATCACCCCCAGTGTTAACCCCTTCCCTGCCAGTGTCATTTATACAGTAACAGTGCATACTATTTAGCACTGATTACTGTATTAATGTCACTGGTCCCCAAAAAAGTGTCAAAAATGTCAGTTATTGGCCCGATCTGTCGCAGTCCCGTTAAAAAATGCTGATCACCGCCATTACTAATAAAAAAAAAAAATTCCAAAAATCTATCCCGTAGATTGTAGACGCTATAACTTTTGCACAAACAAATTAAAATTAGCTTTTTGGGATTTTTTTTTTACCAAAGTTATGTAGCAGTATACAAATTGGCCTAAACTGATAAAAAAAAAATTAATTTTTTTAAAAAATTTTCTTGGGAGTGTTTTATAGCAGAAAGTAAAAAATATGGCGTTTTTCTCAAAATTGTCAGTTTTTTTTTTAGTTTATAGTGCAAAATCTAAAAACCGCAGAGGTGATAAAATATCACCAAAAGAAAGCTATGTTTGTGTGGAAAAAAAAAGACATCAATTGTATTTGGGTACAGCGTCGCATGACTGTGCAATTTTTCATTAAAGTAACACAGTGATGAATCGCAAAAAAATGGCTTGGTCATTAAGGGGGTAAAACCTTCCGGAGCTGAAGTGGTAAACTGTACCTGAAATCTGTAAAACCACAATTTCCTGTAACAAAATTGTATACTTGAACTACATTTGATAATGACTGGACATGTACAGTCTGTAATTGTTTGTTTGTTGCTTTAGTAAATCAGCCACAATGTTTCTAGTTTCAAATATTCCTCTGAAAAATGAATGGTTCATCTAGATCTTCTAGATTGTGCAGATAAAGGAAACAAGGAATGAATAAAAAAAAAAAGACAATAGCAGAAGAGTAAAAAAGAGAAAAGAGATAGAGAATGTCCCTATTCTTTACAAGTATATATATAAAAAAAAAAAAAAAAACCTTTACTATACAGAAAACCACAACTTATGAATACAGAAGTACTCATTCACTAAGAAAGTTCGGCTTTAGTGTCAAGTTGAATCAAGAGTCCCAGACCTGACTCATTTTTGTTATTGCAGCATATAAATCAAGTTTAGATGGGCTCTTAGTTTGTTTCCAGTGCATCAGTCAATACATGATGGGTCAACCTTATAGAATTTCCAGACATGGAATAAGCATGTATAACCAGTAGATAGATAACTTGGTTATAAGGTTCCTGACAATACAATAATTTGTAAAGAATTAATTAAACAACATAAACATAAGAAGTCATGGGTATGGTACCAAGGTTAAATCATTTTAAATCAATTTTCCTTATAGACTATAAAAATTGAGGATCTAGGGGATGAAGACTAAATCTTATTCTACTTGTTAAAATAAAATTCCCTATTTAGGATATATTCCCATTTAAGCATATATGCATTCCCCTTGCTGAAATAACTGTGAAAAAAGAGTGAGGCATAGGGGTTAATTTACTAAAGGCAAATAAACTATTCACTTTGGGAATTTTCACTTTGCAAGGGAATTTTCCCTTAGCTTAGCGAATGTATTAAAAATTCACTTTGCAAATAATACTTAGTCATGTGAAAGGAAAATAAATAATAATAAAAACATGTTTTTGCATTTACATGATTGGATGATGGAAGTCAGCAGAGCTTCACCTCATTTACTAAACTAAAGGAAATTTCCCTTGCAAAGTGAACTGCCTATTTGACTTTAGTAAACCAGCCTCTTGGATTCAGGGATCTCATGTCCCTTCAAAAAGTCACTAAATAAGTAAAGTATATATAAGGAAGAAGATCTTGGAATGTTTTGTAATAAAAATAAGTAAGGACGTTAGAACTGGGTGCTTTTCCACCTCATACGTTTAGATATGTTACAAGCTGAGAGATAATTCTGGATTCTTGCATGAAAAGTGTTACTGGTTTCACTAGTCAAATTAGATTATTAGATTATACAGATTTGAATAATAAGAAAGAAAAGCTTGTGCAAGTGGGTGAATCATAGTAAAGGTCACCTTTATAATCTATACAATCTATATTTCTGAAAGTGGATTCCTTTCTTAAAATGTTTTGCAGTGGTCCCTAATACAAATTCGTTATGTATGTTTTTTATCGGAATAATCTTTTGAAGAGTAGAGACTAAGAGATTAGATGTCATATGGGTATCCAGCTTGATAGGATCCTTCTCTAAAGTATGTTTCTGAAACAGTGTATTATGCTTCAACTGAATAGCCACGGATGCTAAATATCCCCTAAATGTAGCTTTATGAATTTACCAGTAAGTAGAATACAGCACCTTGCAGTAGTACTCTCGTTTTCTGAAAAAAAAAAAAAAAAAAACACGATAACAGATCATGAAATTATATCCTAGTGGATGTGTGTCAAAATAAAAAGACATTTAAATGGCAATGGCATCTTTTAAAGGTCGAGGAACCTAAGGAAAATGATAACTCTATCAGGGTATTATCCAACCATGTAATGGATCCAGTTTAGGATAATGTCATTAAATGAAGCTTAGGGAGATTAGTTTATCCTTAACTATATTCTGGGGAGTAAAAGGGCATGCTTTTTTTTATTCTTTTTTTAGGACAAGGTGTATACAGAGAAACACACAGCCATTGTAAATTCCATACAAATACAGTCTAATGAGATATAACATACAGTGCTGTAAGGAAAACACAGAATATACCTGATATCAGGATTTTATTTAGCACACAGATTAACCAAAAGGGTATCCATAAAGCCTAACTCAACCAACCTATATAGAACATAGGAACAGGTCCCAAGTTGACAGTATACAAAACATCTTGAATAATAAGGTTATTAAGGGCGTATGTCTTTCAGCAAATAAACATACTGTAGATAATACCACATTCCTAGGGTTTAACTGCTAAGTATCCTCATAGGAGGAAATGAGTCATAAAGACAGCCCCTGAAGATGGGGGGATAAGAGGAAGGGCTTTATCAATGATTGGGAGTATAGGTAAGAAGTATGGGGAAAAGAGAAAAAAAAACTAATAGGGGGAAAGAGGGAGGAACTATTAAATTGTGAAGGTGAGGGGAAGACACATGTCAAGGGTCTCAGAGCTGTGGCCACCTCCCTGCACCTAAAACCTCCTTTATCAGAGCTAGAGTAGGTAGACAGACGATTACTGCACCTTAAGGTTGTCAGGAGATTATTGTTGGGTGCAAAATAGTAGTGTATTGAACAAAGCAGATAATCGCTGTCCATGGAAGCCAGATATCTTGAAATCTAGCCTCTCTATTTGTAGGGCAGAGGTTGGCAACCCATTAATCATGATATACCTGTCGACTGCAGGCAGGTTACAGCTAGATCACTTTCGATAACCCTGCCCTGCCAACCCTCAAGTGCTCCACTTCCCCCCCCCCTCGAGTGGCAGAGCAGAACACAGAAGAGATAAGCTCAGGCGTCTTATCGCCTGAGCTCTCAAGCTGAGAAGCAGGCAAGAGTCCTAGGTAACAAAGGCATTCCTAGCCCCACAGCACACCCCTTGCTTGTGTGGCTGCAAGACAGGGAATGCCTCTGCCATCTAGGATTTTGACAGCACTCAGGCAAATTCCAGTTCTTGTCCCCCTGTGTGCAGTGTGTTGATCTCACCAGCCCTCCTCTCCAGTTCATTAATGGTGCTTATGAGTGACAACATGTGATGAGAGAGGGCCAACGGGGATCAGTGTACCAGAACAGGTAGATCTGCCACAGCAGTTTCCCTGCACTTCTCTGTTTCGGGAAATAACTTATGAACCCGCCTGATCCCCAGTACCATGTCCACATGACACTATCATGCCCCACCCCCAGGACTGTGTTTTTCTGACCCCCAGTACCATGCTTTCCTGGTCCCCCCAATTCTTTGCCCTCTTGAGACTCCAGTACTGTACCCTCAAGACCCCATAGTCCTCCTGACCCCCCATTTTCCTACCTTCCAGACCCCCCCTTGTAGTGTGCCCCCCTGACCCCCAGGCCTGTGACTTCCTTATCCCCACCACCATACTTTCCAAAACCCCCCCTAGTACCATGCCCTCCTGACCCCCTAATAACATGTACTTGTGCCCTCTAGTATTGTGCTCTCCTGATCTTCCAATACTGTGCCCTCAGGACCTGCCAGTACCATGCCCTCCTGACTCCTCTGTGCTGTGCCCTCAGGACCTGCCAGTACCATGCCCTCCTGACTCCTCTGTGCTGTGCCCTCCAGACCTCCTGTACCATGCC
Organism: Pelophylax lessonae; assembly: GCF_965119305.1. Classification (NCBI taxonomy): domain Eukaryota; kingdom Metazoa; phylum Chordata; class Amphibia; order Anura; family Ranidae; genus Pelophylax; species Pelophylax lessonae. The sequence continues at coordinate 325,796,089 of NC_138770.1, read as the reverse complement.
CTTTAGACCCACCTGTACTGAGATCTTCTGGCCCCTCTGTAATGTGCCTTTCTGAACCCCCCCCCCTTTCACTGCTTTGATGACCTTTGCCTTTGTCCTTTGCCCTGTTTAAGCCCTGTTATCTGCCCTGCTAACGGCTGTCCTGCTGACCCCTGTCATCTGCCCTACTGACCCCGGTACAATGCTGTACATTCTACTGACCTCTGTACAGTGCCTTAGCCACTACTGACCTCTGGAGGCTTGCTAGTTAACCTCTCAAAAAACCCAAGTGATCTTTGCTCTTTTCCATGTTGTCATGGTAGATTTCCACCTCTCATAGGTTGCCTACCCCTTGTAGTGTGCTTCCATCTCCTCCATTGACCTTATCTAATTTTGGAAAACCACTGGTCCACTATGGATACCTGGTTAACATGTAGCAAGTAGCCCATAGGATCTGTGACAAGGTCTACTGAGGTCAGCTGGAGAATTATTTTATGAACCTCTGTCCAAACAGTTTGTATCAGTGGGCATTGCCAGAAGATATGTTGGAGGGTCTGAGGTTTCTTTTGACACATCCAGCATTCCTTTGGGACTGGGGGGGGGTAGATTTTATTTAGTAACACTGGAACTCAGTACCACCGAGGGAGTAATTTGTACCCTTGCGCCTGGAAGCAATTCTTTATAATGAACTTATGTGCTAAAGTGATAGCTCTGTCAATCTGAGCTTTCAGCAAGGTTTTCTGAAGGTCGGTTTCCCACTTGCAAATGTAGGAAGGGATAAAGTAATTTGGTGGAGCAGTTAGGAGCTTGTAGATGGTAGATAACAAATGGAGTCCAGTGGTCCCATTCTCACAGAGTTTCTCAAATGGGGAGAGGGGCTTAGTATAGGGTTTATGATCTAACAAGGAAGATAGAATGTGCCTGGTATTGTATGTCCCCAAGGATCTAGAGGAGTGTTCAGAAGAGGACTTACAGTAGTTCTTGTTGGCTTAGAAAGCCCTTACAAGTCACAAAGTGCCAACAGCAAAATTTTCCTAAAGTTGATAAACATAAGATATGTTTATTATCTAGGCCAGGGCAAAGCTTTGGTGAATCACTCCAATAGTTGCCCCAATGGTCGTATGTGTTTTGAGTGACCTATAGTGTCTCACTGGCAACCAAGGAAGGGATGAAAGTGCCACTAGAAAGTGAGAAATGTTACACCCGAGCCCATAATTTAGTCACTGGATTAGAACACTAGGTCACTATCTGAGAGAGATGAAGCACCTTGTAATTTAAGTTATATCTGGAAGACCTATACCTCCCGATTGTTTGGAGAGGATAAGGAGGGACATACACATCCTGGCTGGTTTATTGGTTCATAAAAATTGGCTGTCATGAAGTAAAGGGGTGCAAAAAAGGATTGGGGGTGACAGTATGGGCAACGCATGAAGCAAGTACATAATTTGAGTCAGGGTTGACATCTTAAATGCATTGCACAGCTCAAACCAGGTGAGAGGCAGAGCTTGTCATCAATAGCAGAGGGCTAAAATTAGCATCCAATAGGTTAGAGAGATCTGGAATATTTTTAGTGTCCAAGTACTTTAGAGATGACTGGGACCAATAGAATGAAAATGTTAACTTTAGGCCTCGCACCACAGGAGCAGGGATGGTAATGTTTTTTTTCTCCCCTGATTTGTTTTAGTTAATATTAAAATTAGACACCTCAAAATATTGATCCACGAAGTCTAAGTCCGGTGGGGAGGGGGGGGGGGCTAATGCAGAAGGAAGTAAACCAGGAATCTCATTAAACAAAGTTCAAATAAGTAACTGGTGAGGTATAGTGGTGGGATCAGAGCATAGATCTTGCCTCATACAGCCAGCAACCTCTGTGCTTGTTAAATTCATGCCTCTGAGTGCCCTTTTATTCTCAATGCCTTGCCCATTAGCCTTATAAATGCCTAGAATGTAATTTCAAGATTCATCCTCTCTAACAATAGACTTCAGTGTGATTCGATTTGATGTTCAGATTTTTTTTGGACTGCGTGCAGTATTCAATGAACTTCCTAGGACTTAAATCTAGGCAGGTTCACGCTGCAGCCAGGTCTCCCGGAAGTGGGGATGGCTACCTGTCAAAAACAGGTACCTATTCCCCCTCCCCCCCTGAAAGGTGTCAAGTGTGGCACTGGGGGGGGGGGAAGCAGATAAGTGGAACTTCCACTTTTGGGTTCAACTCCATGTTAAAGAGACACTGTCACCTTGACCATGCCTCTGAAAAGGGCATCCTCTGATTCCCATATACTTCCCCTACCTACACTCCCTCTCAGCTCTTTGGCCCTCTGCTGCCATCACTGTGATTGGTTGTGTTGGTGAACAGGGGGAATGATGATGTCACAGGCCTAGATGGTGTTCAGGCCTAGCAACTGTGAGCTAGGCACAGGCACCCCCACAGAGGGCCTAATTACATACCTCTCCATATATGAAAATGCTGGGTAGTGCTGATAAACCCCCAGCTTCAGTGTTTTTCTAAATCTCTGATGCGGTTCAGGGAAGTTGAACAAAGGATAACGTTTTGTAATGTTAAAGGAATGCCAGAACTATCTGCACACTTGGTAAATACTCAAAAAGCAATTCACATCAGTTCATCCAATCATGCACAAGCAGAAGTGTCCTTTCACAAGATTGGGTATTCAAAATCAATATAATTTTCATTTTATTTATTAAGCTAAGTAAACATACACCTTGCAAAGCACCATTAAAGCAAGGTAATTGTCATAACAACATTTTAATCAGAAGAGATTGGTAATGAAATCTTTCTGATCCTTAAAGTGTAACTAAAGGCAAAATGTTTTTTTTATGATAGAGTATAACCCCTATAATTTTTTTTTTTTTTTTAATCTGTGTTTCTTTTGGGAGATTTCCCTTTACTTCCTGTCCCATAGCAAAAAAACAAAAAGTGAGAGGAAATCCCTTTGAAGTGAGGAAATCCTGGGGTTTGTCACCAGAGTCACCAGAATTAGTTTCCAGATTAGAATATTTCCCCTTTATTACTGTTCTGGTGTCAACCCATAATTTGGGATTTTCTTTTACTTTCACTTTTGATGATGTCAATTACCAGGACAAATCGAGAGACTGAATCTTCCTAATGGGGGTAAGGGCAATAATAACAACCTGACAGGTGTTCTAATTTCTCTCCACTCTCTCCAAAACTATAAAAAACATTGCCTTTAGTTACAATTTAAGGAAAGAAAGCTAGGACTGCTGAAAATATTTCTTTTGGTGAGCTGTGGATTAGGCTTCTCTTCCCCCTCACATGGCAGTATAATTTGTACTAAAGGATAAGTTCACCTTTAGTAACATGTTCCACCCATATTCAGGGTGTGATATGTTACTAATGCAGCAGTCCACCACTGTGACAGTAGTCAGAGGATCCTCTCCCCGCAATTTAAAAACCGTGCAGGATTCTGTGAATGAATGAAGAACAAGTCCCATCTTCCACTGCAGCAGATAGGTTGTAAATATCAATGAACTGTGAGGGCACTGTTGAACATTCTCTCATAGCGCATTGAGTCATCCTGCTCTTCAGTAGTTGTCTGCCTGTACGGGAGGTACAGGCAGACAACTGTACTGAGTGTCTGCAGGAGCCTGACATTATACCCACAATCTATTGATCACAATAGATCACAACATGTGAACTTAACCTTTAATTATGCAGATGAATGGCTCAGGGGTGGCCCATCAGTGATTTGTTGATGATTTTATACCTTGCCAACTTTAAATGGCTCTAGCCTTCAGCCCTCCGTGGTCATTTGTTAGTTGGAACACTTGTATGAGATTTGTATTGACGACTTTTTGTTTAGCCAGTGTTTACATTCTATAACAAATGTGTGCTGACAGTCAATCTGTGTTTGGTACTGAGTTATGTTGGATTATTAAAGATGTTAATAATGCTGTTTTAATCCAATAAAGCTGTGTCTTTGAACATCCATGAAAACTGTTCTATGTCAGTGGTGTCACCAGTGTTGGGGGTCACCTGGTGCAGTAAAACATGGTGTCATCCCCCCACCCCCCAATTGGGCTCTCTCCTGTCTAGCTTGCCACTGTGCCCTGCAGGATGCGGGGCAGATTATTTTCGCTATCATGGATAGGGTGCGACGCCCTCGTGGTCAGATATCACTTCCTACTTGATGGGGTCACACCTCTAGTGGGTGTCAACCGGGTGCGGTCTGCACCCCCACACCCCCATAGCGATGCCACTGTTTTATGTACTACCTGAGCAGGGAACTGTTATAAAAATATGTTATGTTTTAGCTTATGGTTCCTAACAGTCATGGCCGCCTCCATTTTTGATTTCTTATAAAAAATACTTAAGAATTAATGCCATCACAACCCCTCTGAAAATAGTGGGCACTGAAAGATTTAACATTTTCTACCTATTGTGGGAGATAGGTGTTTTTGTGTGAAAGGAAATCGTTATATATTTAGAACATACATTTTTCAAAGATGTTGACGATTCATATAAAAAAATGAAGCAGAACAAAGGTAATTGATTTTTCTAAGATCTCTAGAGCAATCCATCCTAATTTTCCTTTATCACTCATTGTCCTCCTCTCTCTCATTGTACTCCCATATACCATAAAATGCTACAGATGTGTATGGTGTAAATTTTATTTTAGAGCACATAAGAATGCTATAATGATTGAGCCTAAAACACATCTTCAATCACGTTAATGAAAAAATTCAGTCTTTTTTTAAATTGCATTTTGCTGCATGTCATAAAATATCTCTGAAAAGCATAAGCGTCGTGCGCTTGTTTGTTTTGTACTTTCATCTTCCCTGAACTTTTTGACAGTTCTGTTCTTATGCTTGCTAACAATAGAACTACAAGAGAACACCCAAGACTCCCATTACTCAAATAATAGAAAATAAATATTAAGTGCATATCATTTGCTTAAAAGGAATGTTTAAACCTTAATTTCCTAATAAACAGCTGGGAATCCTTATTGTGCAAGTAGAATGTGAATTGGCCTACTTCCTCTAGTTCAGTAGTCATGACACTGCAGGGTGATGAGTCACGTGAAGACTTTTTGAAGTCTTAAAGCTGATTTTAGTGGAAAAATGACCCAGAGTGTTAGAGAAGAATAAGCCGTGTATCACAAACCACCACAGAGGTGGACATATAACCCTTGCACTGCTTGCCAGGTGTACAGGGTGCTGCAGAACTGAAAAGTCTAGTTTGACCTCCAATCTACCACAAATATAAATGTAACAACCAAATTTAAAATACACCTGCACTGATAGAATTATTGATATTACTGACCACTTTCTGAGAATGCTAGTTATTTGGCTGTCTCTGGTTTGAAAACTTTCTGTCACTGAGTTGTAAAATGCTTGCAGCAAGAAAAGCAGATTGTCCTGGGTCGATGATACAAAAAGTATTGAAGCAATAGTAGTCAGGCAGCAAGCAGTTTGGAAAAAAGGTCAGATTGGCTACCAACGTGTTCCCTCATTACAGATTTTCCTTAAAACTAACCAAGTAGTATCTTGCATTCCAGAAATTCTATTTAAATATGAACTAATGGTAAACAACAAAATACACAGCTAAAATTAATAAATAGGGGCTATTTTACTTGCCAAGGGGTTTTTATTTCTGTCCATTCAATCATGAGCTTTACACAGCCTTGGTGGCCTGCCTGTTGACCTGACATTTCTCTACTGCAGATACAAAAAAATCATCTAGGTCACCTCCTTGATATTTAGCATTAGAAACACTTGTGGGTTTGTTGAATGCCTCGTCCCCCAAGGTACTCTGTGGTTCATTCCACCAACCCCTAAGTCAGTATTGCATCCTGATTGGCATTTGTGGCTGAACCACAGAGGGCACAAGAGGATGCTGGCATCTGGCTCTAACAGCATTGCAGACCTTTTAGCAAGCTTCTTTTGAGGTATTTGGTTGCTTATAAAGGGATGGTTAAGAGATATTTGTTTGCTTTGCAGGGATTGTTTTTTTCATCTTTAAAAATCGTGAGAGAGACTCTTTAATTGCCGTGCAAACACAATATTAACAATTACCAGAAAAAAGCTCTATTTTTTGACTGCTTGAAGGATATAAGTCAGAGCAGTTTTATAAAAATCCTTCTTTTTACAAGGTAAATGGAATGAAGAGACTTCCAGACTTAGAAAAAAAAAAAAAACATTTTAAAACAACTGATGACAGTATTCTGGCATAAAAGCATTCTTGTTTCCAAAGAGGTCTGAGGCAGAGCTGCACTTTACCTGTGTATCAGAGGGCGGGAGCAGATATCTAGCAGATTTCTTTCATGTATGGAGCTGAGGACATTGCCCAAAGGGTAGAGGGGTACACAGCAAGCTTCTGTTGTTATGTTTTTTAAATTGTAGATATTGTAAAAGTTGATGTAGCCTGAAACTGAGGAAGTTGTTCACTAGCTACATTAATTTCAGATATTTTTATTCTTTTATTCATTTATTTTTAGTTTTTACAGAATGCCAAAGGAGGGATGTCATGTGGGAAGGGCTATTAAGTTTTGTTTTCAATGTGGTATTTGTACTGGTATAAAACTGTATTGTTAGAATTATCTTATAGAATAGGTGGAAACACTTTGGTTCCCCAGCTGTTCAGAATTTAGTCCTAGAAAATACTGCCAGCTATTGAAGCAGCTGGAGAGCCATATATTAGGCTTGTCTTACAGTATGACTGCTAGCAAAATGTAACTTGTAATCCAACAATTTAGAATGTTATCCTATCTCCCGTCTAACATTCCAGGTGTTATTTAAAAGTGAACTACTGGGCATGGCAAAACATAAAGTTTGGAATTATATAAGCCAAATAAATAGATTCTGCAATGTTCCAAATGAAAAATTCAGCCAAGCGCTCACTCCGAAGGGGAAGACTGGCGTGCTGCTCTCCTCAGGCAGGGAACTCCAACATGGGTGCATAAGAAAAAGAGAGAAAGGAGGTGCAAACACCTAGTTCATTACCCATGGTCACCGTGTATATAATTTTAATAAAATGCCAAATGCATACTCAGACATGAAGATAATAAAATCGTGTTACAAGAATCCGCCATACATGAACTGGAACATGTCCTTGAAGTCAGGACCGCTAACGCGTTTTGGGAGTCAAGGAGAGAGAGCTCTGAGGAAGGGGGCTTGACTCCCGAAACACGTTAGCGGTCCTGACTTCAAGGACATGTTCATGTATGGTGCATTCTTGTAACGCAATTTTACTATCTTCATGTCTGTGAGTATGCATTTGGCATTTTATTAAAATTATATACACGATGACCACGGGTAATGCACTAGGTGTTTGCGCCTCCTTTCTCTCTTTTTCTTATGCAAATAAATAGCTTCATTCGTATGCCAGGTCTGCCACTCAATGTTGATGAAATATTGTGATGCAATATATATCACATCAGATTTTTAGTCCACTATAACCCCAAAGGTCTAATTAGGTATTATCTAAAGTGAAATTTTCTGTGAATCTTATTAACCACACACCATTGTGTGAGCAAAAAGTACACTCTAAATTCAACAATCAATATAGCAGCTGTGATCTGGAGTTGATTTTCTAAGCTGTTTATACAGCCATGGCCAAAATTTTTTGAGAATGACACAAATATTAATTTTCACAAAGTCTACCGCTTCTGTGTTTTTAGATATTTTTGTCTGGGGCTACTATGGTGTACTGAAGTATAATTCTAAGCATTTCATTAGTGTCAAAGGCTTTATTTACAATTACATGAAGTTTATGCATAGAGTCAATATTTGCAGTGTTGACCCTTCTTTTTCAAGACCTCTTTACTTTGCTCTGACATGCTGTCAGTCAACTTCTGGGCCACATCCTGACTGATGGCAGCCCATTCTTGCATAATCAATGCTTGGAGTTTGGCAGAATTTGTGGGGGGGGGGGGTTTGTTCACCTGCCTCTTGAGGAATGGCCACAAGTTCTTAATGGGATTAAGGTCTGGTGATTTCCTGCCATGGTCCCCAAAATGTCAATGCATTGTTCTCCAAGCCACTTAGTTATCACTTTTGCCTTATGGCAGGGTGCTCCATCATGCCGGAGAAGGCATTGTTCATCATCAAACTGTTCTTGGCTGGTTGGAAGAAGTTTCTCTCGGAGGATGTTTTTGTACCATTCTTTATTCATGGCTGTGTTCTTAGGCAAAATTGTGAGTGAGCCCACTCTCTTGGCTGAGAAGCAACCCCACACATGAATGGTCTCAGGATGCTTTACTGTTGGCATGACACAGGACTGATGGTAGCGCTCACCTATTCTGTACCTGGACAAGTTTTTTCCGGATGCCCCAAATAATCGGAAAGGGGTTTCATCAGAGAAAATGGCTTTACCCCAGTCCCCAGCAGTCCAATCCATGTACCCTTTGCAGAATATCAGCCTGTCTCTGTTCCTGGAGAAATGTGGCTTCTTTCTGCCCTTCTTGACACCAGGCCATCCTCCAAAAGTCTTTGCCTCACTGTGCGTGCAGATGCAGTCACACCTGCCTGCTGCCATTCCTGAGCAAGCTCTACACTGGTGGTGCCTCGATCGCGCAGCTGAATCAACTATAGGTGATGGTCCTGGCACTTACTGGACTTTCTTGAGCGCCCTGAAGCCTTCTTCACAAATGCGGTGGAAATGTTTTTTATGGGATTAGGTTCATTTTCATGGCAACAAAAGTGACTTTGCAACAAATTGCAATTCATCTGATCACTCTTCATAACATTCTGGAGTAGCTATATATCAGATCTTCATCACTGGATGACATAACTAAAAGTAGATTTACATTACAAGGCTTTTTTTAAATTAAAGAATTAGCTGAAAACTGCATGTGGGTGTTTATTTACTATTGACTTTTTTTGTGTGAATGAAAAAGGGGTACTACGTACTCTTACTCCTTCCAGATTCTGAAAGGCGTCCCCACGTGCAGACCCATACAACCAATGGGCCAGGGTTGTCTTCATCAACATGTGGGGAAAGGGATTTGCTTGGGGGGGTCCCTTTCCATGCTGAAGGCATGTGGCCAGGTAAGATTCAAGAACTCACTGCTCCTCTTTTCTTGGCCAGCCAGGCTGTGAGCTCAGATAAATTTATGGTTGGATTAACCAGCATGGTTGTATAAAACAGCGTGAGGTTCCCCTCAATTTCCAGATTAGATGCTTCAGGTCTGGTATACATTTTAGAGGGAATCCTATGCTTTTTTCTTGTTTTTTTGCTTGGGGTTTCTACTTACAAATTTATATCAGAGCTTAAGAATTTGGTATAGAATTTGGAGGAGTACTTTGTGTTTTTATTTATTTATTTTTTTGGATGGGTTACCTTGACATCCATACTAGGCCCTCATCCAGGATAATATTCTAGTATGACTTTTTAGAGGGAACTCAATGCTGTTTTTTTTTTTTTTTTTTGTATGTGGATCCCTCATTAACATCAGTATCAGACCCTCATCTAGAATAAGGGTCTGGAATAGAAAAAATGGAACACCCAACAAACAGAAGCAAAGCAGCAAAAGCTGTCATTTGCAGCAATTTAAACAGCTTTGTTTTTGTAAATGTCAGTTTTGCTGTAGTAGGTTGTATACATTGTACAAATGTGCCACTTCATGTGCAGTTTAACCACTTGCTGTGAAATCACTTACCTGTACGTCATTTTACTCAAGTGGTTGTACCGGGTTGATGCCCAGGTTCCGTTTTTTAGAACAGGCGGTTGGCTTATTTGTAATAACAACCGATGCAGCCAAGCAGCTGCTCAGCTGTTATTACAAGCAGCGCCCAGGCTCTCCCATCCCACCGGTAGGCCAGAGTCACCAGCTGGCCAGAAACCTGACGAAAGCCAAAATAGTCTTTGATTGGGTCTCTGATGTAGTAACCTAGAAGTAACGTCACTTTCGGTTTACTCGCCAGCCAACGGCGCCAGTTTAAAAAAATCAATCAGTATTCAAAAATGCAGATCTTTGCGTTTTGAAAACTTTCATGTGCAGAGGAGGGGTTTAGGGTCTTTTAGATCTTGATAAGGTGTACCTATCACTGCCTATTACTGTCACAAGGGATGTTTACATTCCTTGTGACAGCAATAAATGTGATCATAAAAAATAAATATTAAAGGAACAGTTTAAAAATAAAAAATAAAATAAATAGGAGAAAAAAAAAGCTGATCACTGGCTTCTGTCAGAGGAACATCAGTCCCAAACACAGAGAGAGACACTGCTGCCTCATCTGTGCCCACCAATGCCATCTACCAGTGCCCACCAGTGCCACCTACCAGTGTAAATCAGTGTCCACCAGTGCCCACCAGTGCCACCTATCAGTGCGTCATCATCAGTGCTGCCCGGCCTATCAGTGTCACCCAGCAGTGCCTATAAGTGCCCATCAGTGCCACCCATCAGAGCTACCTATTAGTTCTACCTATCAGTACCCTTCAGAGCTGCTCATTAGTGCCTATTGGGGCCACCCATTAGTGCCATCCATCAGTACCACCTATCATTGACACCTGTAGGTGCCCACCAGTGCCGCCTTATCAGGGCCCATCAGTGCTGCCTTATCAGTGCCTATCACTTCAGCCTATCCGTGCCCATCATTACAGCCGATCAGTGCAGCCTATCAGTGCACATCAGTGCAGCCTCATCAGCGCACATCAATGAAGGAGAAAAATTACCTGTCTGCAAAATTTAATAACAAGCTATGAAAACTGTTTTTTTTTTTTTTAGGTCTTTTTTTTGTTTAGCAAAAAATAAAAACCTCAGTAGTGATTAAATACCACCAAAAGAAATCTCTATGTGTGTTTAAAAAAATGATAAAAATGTCATTTAGGTACAGTGTTGCATGACTGTGCAATTGTCATTCAATGTGTGACAGTGCTGAAAGATGAAAATTGGCCTGGGCAGGAGGGGGGTTTAGGTTCCCAGTAGGCAATTGGCTAAATAACTTTTTTTTTTTTGCTTTGATACATGTCACATGGCAGTGTCCAGCCCACCATGTAATTAGTTTGATAATCCCTTGCCTAATAACCTAGAAAATGCCCATCACTGTTTGTTAACATTTGTTTCCCAATGACTTCAATAAGGTTCCCATTCAACACCTGAATTGTACCCATGTCCTGTAAACCTACCCTGGCCCAGGTATGTTCAGCTCATCCCTAGTGTTTAGTAATTCATAGAGACAGCTGGGAACATTGTGACTGATAACAGTCAGCACAGGCAAGTTATGAGTTTACAAGATTTCTGGCAGCATCAACAGGCATTTTTTTGCACTTATCAAACAGATTCAGTAGGCTTTAAAATGCACATTTAACAGACCAAAAGGAAGCAAATCAGAATAGTTCATTGTTATGAATTATATACACTTTAAGAAACCCTCTTCAGTTTTAGGCATATGATGATATGTGATACTTGATGCCTGCCATCCTACTTGCTGTACCTCAGCGATATCATATGGTGGTGATGGGCATATCCACTAGTTCAGTGTAAGTTTTTATACTTTTCTCAGTTCAGATCTTTCACAGGAATCCTGAGCAGCTGATCAGATTGGGAGCAGAAGGACTGCAACGTAAATACTTGCTACTTATACAAAGAGTTAACAGACTCAGTTATTAAGTGATTTATAAATGAAATCAATAGAGGGCCAAAAAGTAATATAGTATGATATTGCTCTCTACTTTCTTGTTAAAATGTTTCATATGTTTAAAATGTATAATAAAATCTATTTATAGGTAGTAAATCCTTTTCTATAATAAATGATATGAACAAATTAAATTATGTGCATTTTCTCCCTGTTTAAAAAAGGGCAGACAATATTTTTCCACTAAGGCAAGGAAGAGGGGATGTTTTCTGCTCTTATACATGAATTATTAGTCTACACATGCAGACCATTAAATTATGCTGAAATCTCAAATACCATCCTTGCTTACTGTCCTTCATTCAAGCATTAAATTATTCATAGAAATATTACAATATATAATCTAGAAGCAACATTTTTTCTCCTTTTCTGTATTTTACATGTTCTTTGGAAAGCAAGAAATAAAATCAAAAACATATTTGTTTTAGGATTTATGTTTTATTTCAATTAGGTTTCTCCTTTGGAACAGGTTACAGGTATAAAGAAGGTCAATTAAATATTGAAATAGATACTGCATTTGGCAGTGAACATTTTATGCAAACATAAAATATATAGGTAAATAAATAGTAAACCGCATGCATTTAAATCACTCCAAGCATATTTAAACCCTCTTTAATTGATTATGGATTTTAAAGTCATGTCATAACAAAAATATATTATGTTAAACAATTCCTCAAATATTATTAAACTGGAAAGAGACAGAAAATCAACTAAGAAAAAAACGTCACATTTATGAGGGAAAAGCTAGAAGGTGTGCAATTATTCTCTGTGAGGAGGGCCAGTGGAATTCACCATACAGAGCTGCAAATTTCGTGTTGCCACTCTCGCTGTGCTATATGCAGTACTGTAGACATTTTTGGTGCATGAAGCTGTTTTACATGTAATAAATGAGCAATTGAACAGATCAAGGAAATCTTTAAATTGCGTTTTTTAAATTTATTTATGCAGATTGGTATATTATTGATTGCTGGCACTCCTGTAATTTTCAGGTATTGTTGTCTTAGGAATAAATCAGTAGGCAGCATTTGATTCCAATCAGGAAGTTTTAGCAAATGTAAATGATAAGTGTTTACGTGAAGCACCCCAGCTTCTTATGACCAAGAACATCAAGCAGGTTTGCAAAAATACCTTTTTACTTTTCCATATTTCTCTTGTTGCCCAGTGCTCTACTCAGTTAATTGTCTTTTCAGTTAATAATTGCTTTTGGTTACTAATACAATCACCTGACAAAGAAAATGTGTTCACTCAGTTTTGGGCAAAGGTTGCCATCATCTTGGTAATTATATCTCAATTGTTTGAATTTGCTTTTTATTTTAGGACTTTTTGTATGGCAACCAAACATATACTACATTTGATTTATAAAAGTATACATTTTATTATTCTTCACAGTTTGAGAGAAAAGACCTCTATGAGGCTCCAACTTGTTAAAATCAATCAGTTTGATCATACAACACTGAAGCACAAAAAAAGTTTTTCATGGTGGTGATACCCAATGCCACATACTAGTGATTTATCAATATCGTTTTTTTAATGCCGATACCGATATTTTGGTCATCGGATATCGGTATCGGCTCTTAAAGACCCCAAACCCCTCCTCAGCACTGAAAAGCAATCAAAATGCCAAGTGTGGCTGTTTTAAATGCTGTCAGTTTTTTTATTTTGGCGCCAAGTACCCAGAAGTGATGTCATGACATCACTTCTGGGTTTTTTACATGGAGACCCAAACAGAGCCGAATGCGGCCTTGATCGGGTCTTCTCTTCGGTGACCATGCAGGTAGGATGCCCGGGCCTCACAGTGAGATGGTAGACCCAGGCGAGCCGAGGAAGGCAGCGGGAGGGGGGACGTTCCCTCCCGCTCCTTTTAATGACAGTTTTCATTACAAGAAAGAAGACCATCGGCTATGGACGCCGGTATCGGGGTGATGCCTCTAGCTGCAGGCATAACTCTGGTACAGCACTTGCCCGAAATATCGACACTATCGGTAACCTCAGGGGGCGATTGTCGGTCGATCCCTACCATATACTACTGCAAATCGCTAGTGATAACATGGAAAGGGACATACAACGCATTTCAAAAATATCTTCATCAGGGATGTCTGTAATGACCCTGCAATGTAGAACAAGGCTACCAATAAATTGTGCTTACATAAATCATAATTTTACACATCAAATATGACTATAAATGTACTCCCGTAAAATTTAACCTTGCCAGCACTTAAGAGTCTGCCTAGGAACCTCCTACTTCCAAGAAACCTCGAACCACCCACCAAAAGGGACCGCATAGAAAATAGAAAACGTTGACTGCTGGACACAACATATGTATCCATGAGAACCTTCAATATAAATAGGTATAATGAATAACAATACAATTAAAGAAGAAAAAATAAATAAAAAAAATTAGTGTTCAAAAAAATATGGATAATTCGAAATATAGAATAGCAGTGATGCAAAAAAAATTAAAAATGTGGACTAATAAAATCATCTGGGTTCTCTATGTGTAGAGTTATTTGAAAGAATGCATCACCAAATTCCTATAATGTCCTTGCTCCTTCTCTGTAAGGCCTCATTTCTAGATCCCCTTGCAATGTGAACATTCCATTGCTAAGTAATCAGCCTATTTGCCTTTAGCAAATCAACTACAAAGTGAGACTTATAACATACCTTAAGGGCCATTTCATAAGGGTGGCCCGATCGGGTCTGCCTGTCATTTTTCAGGTTGGACCCGATTGGACCCCCCAGTTTTCTTTATGGAGTGGTGTGTTTCAACAGACACGTGTCCATTGACATCCGTCCATATCTGATCCGATCCACTAAAAACAGACAGATAGGGATCCATTTCCCATCCATTTGGTAGATTGGATGGCAGGTGGGTGTAAACAGACAGGTGGTAAAGGTAATTGCAGTACTAAAATAAATTACACTAATAATATGATCAGTGTCCACAGAAAAATAAAAAATATTACTTTTTTCACCCAGGTGTCACACCCTAAAGTGTGAACAATTCACAAAACTTATAGATAATATCATAAAAAGTCCAAAAGTGTACAACTCCAGCCTTCACCCAGTGATTGGAAAACACCCTCCGTTTCAATCCTTCACCATATGGTAAAATTTCAAACTCACCAGAAAGGTTTGCTGTCTTATAATATAACAGCAATGAGTGCTTGTTTATATGGTATCCAGCATGACCTTTCTCTCTCCACAGTAATAGGATAAGACTGCTCTTTTCCACTCCATCAGGGGTTAGTACACATCCACATATAATCACCTGCCATATAAAACTGCTCATAGTGCAGTAATTTAATAATAATCCAAAAAATATGCAATTAAAAACATACACAGTAAAAAAAAAAAAAATTACTGATGCCCCTTGTAAAACTTGCATAAGGGACAAACCAGCAGGGGATGGCAATGTGCATTTAAGCCCTTTACAGCAATGCTCAACACTATTTTGTGCAACCACTAATTTGAATTTGATATTGATCAATTCAGATGTATTGAGGGCCAATCTCTTTTCTTGAGGCTCTTAAATGATAGGACAGAACAAATGCACTGCAAATTACCCCTTTTTGGAAACTAGACAGTCTAAGGTATTTAGTGGGTTTTTTGAAGTTTTTTCGTCACAATATTTCTTATATTTTTGGAAATATAAGAAATTAAATACAACTTGTTTTTCTTTCACATTTTTTTAACATACTGTCACCAGTGCAGTACAGCATCATTCTATGACTGGTGTGGCAGTGATCAGGGACACTGACTAGTGACAGTATTATAAAATAACCTAATTAAATAAATACATTTTTATACATTTTTTTTTTCATTTTTTTCTTTTTTTACTTTTTCTTTTTTTTACAAACTTTTATTATAGTTCAGAGTCAGCTTAGTAACACTGTACTACTCTGGTGGGGGTATTTTTAAACGCTTTGATTGCTGTTACAATGATGATCACTCTAACAGCAAAGTTTTGAACTGCCATGAATGGGTTACATTCATAATAGCTGTGATTAATAGTGATCTGTGTTTGGCTAAAAATGGTCACATGGTACAGGGTGCGTTAAGTGACCCAGGTACTATGTGATGGCTATAGGCCTATCCCAACGTCACTGTAAAGGAAGCACAGCTGGTATGAATGGCATACATTCATAACAGCTTTGTTGACATTGGGATCATGTGATTGCATAGCCACTCAAAGTGTCTGGGTACCGGGAGCCACAATCTGCTGTGTCCGGTGGATACAACTGTTGCAGGAACAGTGCACTGCATGCCCTGGCTGGATTACATACATGTACATGATCCAGCCTGCCCATGTCGCCCGACCACAGTAAATGTATAGTGGGCAGTCGGCGGGTGGTTAATGTAAATACTGTACTATAACTGAAAATATTTCTCAATGAAAATACTGAAGATTTCTCTTTAATAGTGCTTAGCTATCCTTGTCTGTCAGGTGATGGAATGAAATAGCAGAAGATATTTTTTGAATGTGTCATGTGTGTTACTGTCAGTTTTTGGAAAAGTATACAGTAAGGAAAGCAATCTTTTGTACTTTTATATATACATTGAATACAAAATCCTTTAAGTCAGTGTGTTCTGTTGAAGATTCTAATGAACACATAAATCTGTCATGTACATTGCTATAACACCCACAAATGAAGTACTCATCCAACTACAAATGATCATTCCTTGAACAATTCTTGGAACATAGATTCTTCCACCCACTGACTCACTGTCTCCCTGTAATACGTCAACCAGTTGTCACACTAAAGGAATTTCCCGAGGAGTTGAAATCACTTGTAAATAATTTTAGATTACTATTGGAACATGATATTGGTGTTGTAACCTATATGTTAAAGAACAGTAAATGCCCATTTTCATTTTTAGACAGTGGTGATGACAAAATATTTATAAAACAATCCCATTAGATCTGTCAAACAAATGTGCGTCTATGTCTGTGACTATTTTATGCTTTGTTTCTAAAAACACTGTTGTAATTTGTGACCATAAAAATATTTATATATTTTTTTCCTTTTATTTTCATGATATTTATTTGAACCTGTTTGGTCTTCTGTGAGCCATACAATATTAGTCAATTCACTATGCTACATTAGTTTATTTACCTGTTTTTATTTTTTATATACTTATATTATTTTACTGAAATGTTAATTTTTCAGACAAAAATATGAATACTTCTTTTTTTGTCAGCAATGTTATTTTTGTGTTCACATAAAAAGATGTGCTTACTGCTGTCATCAATACACCACCTTCTATAACCTTTCAGTTAACACCAGTATTTGGAACAATATTAGCTTATTTTAGTCAATAGTTGTTCGATATTTTGTTTAGCTAATTTTGCACATAAAATGCTACAAAAATAGATACCATGTGTGCTGGTATTTCAACTGTTCCATGTGGGAATGTGTTTAGTGAATTGAAATCCTCAGCTCTTCTTTAAAGAAAAGCTAACAAAAAAAAAAATAGTATTTTTATGAAAAGCTTGTTTGAATAACTGGTAGCAGCCGATCATCTCGTACCTGATACATAAAGGATATTTGCAAACAGGCATCCTTTTCTTAAATTTAGATGCACCTGTGAATGTAATTCTTCCAGCACCCACAACAGTTGTGTTGCACTTCAACAAAGCTTGTATGAAAAAGTGTACTGCTCAGCTATGCTCTCTGTTAGGAATGAGATTTGAGCTCACAGGCATTAGGGGATGATCCCAACTCTTGCAGTTCATGATTCACAGACAGAGCAAACCAAATGGCCAGAGTTGGCCATGTTCACCTGCCTATACCTCCTCCAGCAGGAACTCGTTCATTTAGTGGAAGTATTAAAACTTCTCACTGTGTGGGTTGCAAGTGTTGTTGATTGTTAGTTGGCTTCCAGTATTCTGTATCTGGACTTTGCTCAGATAAGGGCCTAACGTGGTTTTTTTTTTTGGTTTTTTTTTTGTCTGACATTGATATCAGTGATGTCACTAGAGGCCCACCAGGTTTACAAACAAAAGCAGGCAAGGCACCAGAAATGTATTTTTCTGTGGCACGGGGTACATTTTTTTTTTTTTTAAATGTCACTTTTGCTTTAGTACATTCTACAGGTGAGACACTTCAGAGGCAGTTTATGGCATCCCTAAGAATGTTTTTTAAAGGAAATTAGCATTTTTAGATTTTTACATAAGTTTGCAATTTGCGGATGGTACAATGAGTTTATCAAACATCCCACAAATCAAATCGCTCATCACTACTCTATACTTTGTCAACTTTGACTGCACCGTCTAAGGGTAACTCCACTTTTGTTGGGAAAAAAATAGCAAATAAAGAAAAAACAATATAGTGTATACAATTGCGACACAGATCATATTGTAATCGAATGTTTTTAAAAATGAACTTTCCTTTTCAATCTGCAGCTGTTGTAATTTTTTGAAAATGCAATGCAATATGTCTACCTGGGTCTGTTCTGTACACAGAATGTGTACTGACCACGCCCAGAAACATAATTTCCTGCTTGTTTGATTGGCTTGCCAATTTTCCCAGAAGTCTGCACTAAGAAACAAGTCAGATTTCTGGCATCCCCTGCAACAAAAATGTAATTTTTAGTGAGATACTCCCAATAGGAAAACGTCTAAAGGGATGCAGGCCCAGCAGCTTTCTTCATTAGAGCCCTGCAGCTGCACAGCTGAATGATAATTATGAAACCACTCCCATTAGACCCAATCAGCACAGAGGCACAGAGAAACAAACAATGATTTCTTCAGAATAACAAAAGGTAGGAATCTGCAACAAAGTTTGTTAAAATCCTTGCAATGTACAGAGATCACCCAGAGGGGAATGTTTTTTTCTCAACAAAAGTGGAGTTACGCTTTAAGTATGTTTTTTTTTTTTCCATTCTGTCTTGTGTTTAAGAACGTGTAACTATGTAAAAACATCTAGTAGCTTTTGCTTGCTATCTTCTGTCTTTAAATGATGTAGTCAATGCAAAGCAGATAAAACATGCAGGGTGTTTTCATCTGGTATTCATTCTAGTATTTTGTGCTAAGATCTGTAAAATTTAAAGGGATACATATTCATTTTGGACACATTTCAACCTCTTGCAAAGACCTCTTTCAGTTTGTTTAAATTTCCTATTATTTGCTATTACATAGCTTTACATTACTCGCTTTTAAATAACTCTAATATTGCTAACAAGCAGACATCAAATGCATTTTTTGCAAACTGAGCATAGAAGGGTTAAAACTGCAGTGGCATTACATACATTTATTTTCAATCTCATCCTGATCGTTGTGAAGAAATAAAGACACCCATGTGAACATACTCTAAGCTGCTATGCTTTTTGCAGTTAAAATCTAGTTGAACTGTAATAACATTAGAGGCAATGCAAGAATTTGCCTGGATTCCTTTACTAGATACTGAAGCCTTTAGACTCCATTAGGCTGCAACTCATTGTCTAAATAAATGATGCAAGAACCATACTGGCACTTGCTTCTGCATAAACTAGATCACTGGATGGCACACAAATGTACTTAAAAAAGCAATTTGCATAGTAAATAAAATAACCATTGTTACATTGAAAATAATATTAAGTGTAGCTCGCCTACTGACTTGAATGAGATGCAATAATTACATTTACTGCAGTTAAATTGTCAAATCTGCACATAGGTTAAAACCTAGCAACATTACGCCATCTGGTATTTCTTGAGGCAGTGTTACTCTTGGCTCTGTGCAACAGAATACAGTAACTTTCTAAAGCTGTCACAGTCAGAGAGAAATCTGTTGAGGACACTATAGTGTATGCAGACAATCCAAGTAAAAAATGTTTTTATTTTAAACAAAAACTTTTATGTCCCACACCTTAAAATCGCTGTGGGTAATTGTTTAAATCTGCCAGTTGATTATATTTCTTTATCCACTTGACCTCACGAAGATTTACCCTCTTCATGACCAGACCATTTTTTTAAAGATACGGCGCTGCATTATTTTAACTGGCAATTGCACGGGTAATGCAACACTGTGTACATAAATTACATTTATGTTAGATTTTTTCACGCAAATAGAGCTTTCATTTTGTGTATTCTATCACCACTGAGTTTTTAATTTTTTGCGCTATAAACAAAAAGGCTGATAATTTTGAAAACAAAACAAATTTTTTTTACTTTACTCCATAAGACATATCCAATAAAAAGATAAAACAATAAAGTGTCCTCATAAAATAAAGTGTCCTCATAAAATTAGGCCAATATGTATTTCGCTACATATTTTTGGTAAAAAAAAATCCCAGTAAGCGTATATTTGTATACATGGTTTGTGCATTATAAACTGACTCTAACTGACACTTGGTGGGGGCTAGTGACACTAATACAGTAATCAGTGCTAAAAATATACAATGTCACTGTACTAATGACACTGGTTGGGAAGGGGTTAAACATACAGGGCAATCAAATTGTTACATGTGTGCCTAACCATTGTGTGCTGCTGCTTTCTTAAAGGGATGTGATAGATTTTATTCCCTGTTTTGCAGGGAAAGAAAATCCATCACATCCCCACTGACAGGACAGAGCTCTCCATTGTTTACATATGCAAATCTCCATCCAGCCTCTCTCCTCGATGATCAGTGGGTGCCCGTGGACATTCATTGGCTGGTACCCGCTGATCAACTTCTGCTGTGGCTAATCACATCAGAAGCAGGGTGCCAGCGGCATGTGTGCGTGTCACCTACCCACAGGTGCAGAATCACGCATACCAGGTGGTATCAAAAAGTTTTGTAACATGCCAACAGATGGCAGCACAAGGCTGCATGCACAGTCACAGGTAGCACCCACCTTCATAAGTCAGTGTGCCAAAAGACACCATCCTGTGTACATCAGGAGCTGTGCAACTGGTGCTATTCTGACCACGTTCATTAACACATCTGCTATTTCATCATGGACAGCAAGTTAGAACAAAGAGAAATTGTGAAATTCTGCATGAAACTGAGCAAATCTGCCACAGAGATGTTTGACATGATTTGTCGTTCGAGGTGTTGTGAGTGGCACGCGTGATTAAATCTGCTATAGGGCAGCCAGCAAGTGGATATCTACTTAATATATTTTGACATAATTCTCCACTTGTTTCAGTGTTACCCAATTTTACCATTACACACAAGCAGTATGTTTTAGCTTAATATAAAACTGTGGTAATTGTAAAACAAGTATCTATCTGAAAACCAAACGTTTTGGGACACCTGCCTTTGCATGCACATGAACTTTAATGGCATCCCAGTCTTAGTCTGTAGGGTTCAATGTTGAGTTGGCCCACCCTTTGCAGCTATAACAGCTTCAACTCTTCTGGGAAGGCTGTCCACAAGGTTTAGGAGTGTGTCTATGGTAATGTTTGACCATTCTTCCAGAATTGCGCATTTGTGAGGTCAGGCACTGATGTTTGACGAAGGCCTGGCTCGCAGTCTGCGCACCTATTCACCTCAAAGGTGTTCTATTGGGTTGAAGTCAGGACTCTGTGCAGGCCATTCAAGTTCTTCCACCCCAACTTGCTCACCCATGTCTTTATGGACCTTGCTTTGTGCACTGGTGCACAGTTATGTTGGAACAGAAAGGGGCCATCCCCAAACTGTTCCCACAAAGTTGGGAGCATGAAATTGTCCAAAATGTCTTGGTATGCTAACGCCTCAATTGATCCCTTCACTGGAACTAAGGGGCCAAGCTAATCCCCTTAAAAACCACCCCACACCATAAGCGCCCCTCCACCAAATTATTTGAACCAGTGCACAAAGCAAGGTCCATTAAGACATGGATGACTGAGTTTGGGTTGGAGGAACTTGACAGGTCCTGACCTCAAATATATAAAATACCTTTGGGATGAATTCGAGTGGAGACTGTGAGCCAGGCCTTCTAATCCAATATCAGTGGCTGACCTCACACTTGTGTTTCTGGAAGAATGGGGAAATACTCCCATAGACACACTCCTAAACCTTGTGGACAGCCTTCCCAGAAAAGTTGAAGCTGTTATAAGTGCAAAGGGTGGGCAAACTCAATATAGAACCCTACGGACTAAGATTGGAATGCCATTAAAGTTTATGTGCGTGTAAAGGCAGGCGTCCCAATACTTTTGGTAATATAGTGTATATTACAAATAAAATTAATCAATTAATTAACAAATAAACAGCATAACAAAAAAAAATAACCCATACATTCCATGGTAATTTATTTTGTAAATGCCGGCCTAGAAGCAAATTCAATATTGGAGTTTTTATTTATATCAAGTTCCCTGGATTTTTTATGTTATTCCAGGAAAATACAAGCTTGCAAGTGGATCCTTCTACAAAAATATAAAACACGAAAATCTAAAAAAAAAAAAAAAAATGCATTTAGTATTTTTCCTACTGTGTCAGAATGTTTGGGAATAAAAACTTGTCTCAGACCAGGTGTTTTGGAGCACATCCTTGTGGGAAATCTCCTGTTCAGACAAGTCAGAGAATTTTTCCAGGATGTTATATTTCTCACATCCTGCTTCCTTGCAGAAAACTGATATATTGCCTTGAATTCTGAAATGATACTAGTAGAGAAAAAAACCAGCATGCAATGCTTCTTCTAGACTGTGTAGCATGTCATTCCTGGCACATTTATGAAACACTGATCAATGCCTTGGGTAGTATCCAGAAAATGATATGAAGTTAAGTACAAATTATAAGACCAGTAAACATGTACAGTATTTTCCACAGAAGATATCAAGTTAGGTTTTGGGCTGCTGTGGGAATCAAGGACAAGCAATCAGAGGAAACCTCTCCAAAGTCAGGGGAATTCCCATCTTAAGAAATTGTCACTGAAACAGGTTTTGCTTTTGGATGATTTTGCAGTAGTGACAGCTCTAAAAGTTTGGATTTCCCCTAAATTTATGTCTAGGTGACAACCGTCAAAATTACAAATATGGGAGTGTATGGCCACAACTGGGACATAAACAACAATAAGTGTCGGTTCACACTGGTGCGATGCGGGAACCCTGCAAATCCACTGTGGGTTTGCGCATCGCACCCGACTCGCAGGCAGTTTACACTGCCATATGCAAACTGCTGGGAGTGTCAATACAAAGTTAACGATACCCCCAGATCAGTTCGCATATCGCAGTGCAGTGTGAGCACCCATGTTATACGATTCTGGTGCGGACTAAGAAAAGGGCCCTGCACGACTTTGGTCCAAATGCAATGCATATTCAGCCATGCAATCGTACAGACATCACATTTGATTTGCACAGCAATGCATTTACAGGTTTACTTATTTCCACATCTTGTAATTATTCCCACTTCTTGATACTTATTATATGAATTGTGTATAATTATTGTACAATATCATTTTCTTACATATTATTGAGATATTATGTAAGGATTAGGTCACTTTGTTTACATGTGGTGTTTTTGTTCATGTAGTGCATATAACTCTTTGTACGTGGATCCTGAAGATGCCACTGAATAGGGTGAATCGCATCGATCCATATGCACTTATACCCTATTCCTTGGATTCCATTAATATCGGGCCAATTATATGTATCACTGATCAGGATATTGTTCTGATCATTTGTAGTATGTTTTTAACATTTCATGTATTAATAAATGATTGATGTTTTATATCTGAGTATTCCATATATTTTTTTTATTACACATAGTACATTTATTGCCTGGCACCTTAAAATCCCTGTATCTTCCTGGCCAGTTTCTCCAGGAGGAGAATGGGCAGGGGCCCTCCCTGTCATGTTCCTTGTTAGTACATGAGCTCTCCAGCAATGATTCCTTGTGCTGCTGCCCCCTCATCTAGTCTGAACTCTGCTGTGAAAAACATTCAGAGGGACTGATAACAGGTCAAATACTGTACTTGCATTTCAAAAAATAAATTTCTTACTCTGCATTGATATGAGCCTTTTATACCTGCCTATAATTCAGTTTTTAAAGGTAAAATTCAGAAAAAAACAATTCCTATGATTAAAAATATGTTTTTAATAAAGAGAGTAAAGAAATTTATACTGATTCTGTAAAAGCTGTACATCTGTTATCTAAGGTCTCTAAGACGAGCCATCTCCCATTTAAATGTTGAAAGAACCAAAAAAAGAAAAAATGAAGTAGTTGGGAATGGTCAGAAAATGTTTTAAAGTTTACTATTACCACCAATGAGGCTATTAACTCAAACTAGATCACTATTGATAAGCAGGAACTGTCAGACAATTGGGTTGATTTACTAAAACTGGAAAATCCGGTGCAGCTGTGCATGGTAGCCAATCAACTTCTAACTTAAGCTTGTTCAGTTAACCACTTGCTGACTGCCTTATAGTAGTTTGCACATCTAAGCAGTGGGCATGAGTGCACGCCCCAGGCTGCTTGCTCCCACCGTGATTCTACAGAGCAGGAGCCGATCAGCGACTCTCGCGGACTCGACGTCCGCCGGCACCCACTGATTGTTCAGTACACGGGCAGAATGGCAGTCTGCCTATGTAAACAAGACAGATTGGTGTTCTGCCAGTACAAAAGGCATGGATTCTGCCTTTCTACTAGAAAAAGCACCTCCCACACTACACTAAAAAAACTAGCTAGGTACACAGTTAACCCTTTGATCGCCCCTGATGTTAACCCCTTCCCAGCCAGTGTCATTAGTACAGTGACAGTGCATATTTTTAGCACTGATCACTGTATTAGTGGCACTGGTTCCCAAAAAAGTGTCAAAAGTGTCAGTGTCTGATTTCAACATCGCAGTCCCACTATAAGCCACTGATTGGCACCATTACTAGTTAACGAAAAATAATAATTGTTTCATAAATATATCCCATAGTTTGTAGACACTATAACTTTTGCATAAATCAATATACGCTTATTAGGATTTCTTTACCAGAAATATGTAGCAGAATAAATATTGGCCCAACTTGATAAAGAAATTATGTTTTTTTATTGGATAGGTTTTATAGCAGAAAGTAAAAAATATAGTTTTTTTTTTTTTGTTTTTTTCCTAATTGTCGGTCGTTTTTTGTTTAAAGCACAAAAAAAATAAAAAAAAATAAAAAACATAAAAATGCAGAGGTGATCATCAAATACCAACAAAAGAAAGCTCTATTGGTGGAAAAAAAGGACAACATTTTTATTTGGGTACAGTGTCATGCAATTTTCAGTTAAAGTAACGCAGTGCTGCATTACAAAAAATGGACTGGTCATGAAGGGAGCTAAAGTGGTTAAGCTTTGACAATTAACCTGGTAGCTGATTGGTTTCTAAGCAGAGCTGCACCAGATTTTGCAGTTTTAGTAAGTCTCCTCCAATTGTTCTGGTCTCTAAACTTAACAGCCGGCTTACCTTCGTCAACATTTTTTTTATTTTTTACATTTTGCTTAACCATTTTGAGCACAGGATTGTGTATGTTTCTTTGAAGTCTGTTATACACAATCTCTAAAGAACATTTGAGCTAACTGTAGATTTGACATTTTATGTCTTATTCTTAATCCTTATCATGATATATCTTATCTTATTCTTAAGTTATCATCTAATGAATGAAACGTCAGCTTCTTCTGTCATTGAAGTTAAAATGCCTCAGCATATATTATAATGCAGTATAGATTTTCATGCCTGATAGTAATTAAAATTGAATTTCTAAATTGACTTGTTGCAAATGCAACCACATTTATAAATTAATGAGACACTTTTATTGGTGCATCAGATTTGGGTTTCTCTTGAATTTATATTCTTATGTTTGTTATGTTATAATTCCATAGCTCATCTTTGAGTCCTTTTGGGCAGTTTACTTTTTTGAAACCCTACATCCCCTTTATTGCCACAAGTTCTCTCCTCTGTATTCTCTTTAGGGACTCGATATAGAGATAGACTTAAAGTGGAGTTCCACCCTAATTTTATACTTACCTCCATCTTCTCGCTCCGGGTCACCTGAAAAACAAATGGATAATCGCATTTTTTTTTTTTTTACTTACCTCGTAGAGAAGAAAATATACTTACCTTACTTCCTTCTTCCTCCTTCCTCGGCCGTGGCCCATCGTCACTTCCTGGCTTTGCAATGATTCCTGGGAGCTGAACGTCATCGCTCCCAGGAATCATTGCGCCTGCACCGGCCCCGACGTCAGTTCCGGGGCGCGCGCGTCATTCCCTTCTAAACAGCTTCTGGGCATGCCCAAAAGCTGTGGAGGGATGACGCACGCGCCCGGAAGTGACGGCGGGGCCGGCGCAGGGCATCGTGGGACCGAACAAGAAGGAAGAGGATGCAGAAGAGGATAGCGCTGGCTTCAAGCTGCCCACATCTGAGATGGCAGCGCTGGACAAGGCTTTTTCAAGGTAAGTATTTGTCCTAACAGGTAAGTGCAACCCGGGACAGATCAGAGGCTGGCCATTGTGGAATGCACTAGCCCTGACTGTCCCGGGGGTATTTTTAAAAAAAAAAAAAAAAAATTCCAGGGTGGAACTCCGCTTTAACCATTTAAAACTTAGAGCCCTTTTCACTTTTTTTCCTATACTGGCCATATATGGGTAATATGCTGAACACAAATTCTTGGCAAAAAATCCTTAGTAGGTCAGATCGGTGTTTGTTTTCAACCACAATGGCTAGAAAATTCGAAGGAGCAGGTGCATTTTTCTTGAATAAAATAATTTCTAACATTATATGTGATTTTCTTTCAATAAAGCCCATTCATTTCAAAATCAAGTGCTAAAAGCAACAACATTCAAATGTTCTGAGAATTTTTGTTTCAATTTTCCAAAGACTTTTCCTAGGAATTTTCATTAAAAATTCTGTCTATCTATGGCCAGCTTTACTCTCCAATGAGAGTACCTAAGATGCTCGTAAGGATGTTTTCAGTGGCTAATGGGACAATGAATAGGTGGGAATAGGTTTTATAACCATAGCTGTAAGACTTATCTGTCATAATATGTTACAGCAAAGAAAATGGGATTCTGGGATGAATGCTTTTGTTGGCATATGTGCAAAAAATATGTGTTACCAGTTTCAGGTTTACACTAAAATTCTCCAAAAAGTCCAACACATCAATCAAAACCTTGAGAACGCTTTCTTTCCACCTTTGTGATTGAAGTTTTCACATGCAGGCAGGAAAATCTAATAGGCTTTCAGTTTTCTTTGCACTTACAGCTTATATGCTGTGTAAGAGTAAACATTCACTCCATGTAACTTAGATAACCCATCAACATGACATGTTGTCTATGCTCTTATTACACCTCATGCCAAACTCCTTGGATCCCATTCTATTTGATTTTTTTATAATAATGTCAATATCAGTGAAAAGGTAGTCTGACTGCCTGAGCATCATAAATAGAGAATGTTATGCAATACCCATTATAAACAATGTATGAAAGTGTAACTTTAATATTTAAAATTAAATACTAAGCTGAACATGTATATTGGATAATAAAAGTAATTACATTTTCTTTAGAAAATAGCCAATGTATATGTAAGTTGAATTTAAGGGTAAGTTGAAAAAAAAAAATCAAAAAATTATCATTCTGTTATTTTCTTTTGTCCTAATGGCATAGATCAGGAGTGCCCAATTCAATTTCATCGAGTTCTGCATCAGCATTATGGTTGCCATGAAAGACCATGTTGTATCTATCAGACTATATAAATATACCCAGGGATTTTTGTCTAAGAGAATTGGTGCATGAACCACACCCTCCTCTGATGAACGGCATTGAGCGGTGGGTGTGGCCAAACTGCAGTGGGAGGATCTTAAAGGGGCAATAAATGTTAGGAGTGCAATATGTGTGGAGTTCAGGGGTGCCCTATGTAAATAGTGTAGAGTTCAGGGGTGCACTGTGTACAGAGTGCAGAGTTCAGGGGTGCGCTATGTACAAAGTGCAGAGTTCAGGGGAGTGCTATGTAAAGAGCGCAGGGTTGAGGAGTGAGCTACATATAGAGTGCAAGGTTTAGGGCTGTGCTATGTACAGAGTGCAGAGTTCAGGGGTGCGCTATGTACAGAGTGCAGAGTTTAGGGGTGCGCTATGTACAGAGTGCAGAGTTTAGGAGTGCACTACATATAGAGTGCAGCGTTTAGGGGTGTTCCATGCCCAACGTGCAGGGTTCAGCGCACTTGGCTGTCCACATCTCACTTCCACCCCTTCTCGGCTCTGACCTCTGCACCATTCTCCCCCATCCCCCACCTATGCACACATCTCCCCCCCACCCTCCAAAAGGTTTCCTTACATCTCACCTACCAAACTCAGCTCTAGCACCTCCTGGCATGGTAGGTGGCTCCAACCCCCTCTTTCACTTGCAGGAAGATCGTTGGTTGGAATCTGTGCAACTGGGCACATATGGGGATCAAAGTGTAGCTTACTATGGGATGCCCCATCCCACAATGCACCTGCCATCTGAATCTTCCTTTTCCCTGCCATGAGTGCCGGGCAGGCAGTGATCTGTTAGCGTTTCCACTACGTTCCAGCTGAAAACAAGCCTGAGGTGTGAGGGCCACATAAAATGTCTTTGAGGGCCGCATTCGGCCCACAGGTCTTATGTTTGACACATGTGGTGTAGATGAACAGGCAAGAGGCATTAAAAAGGATTCCAGGGGGAGATGGTATGTCAGCCTCCCACTTCCACCAGCCTCTGCCAGCAGTCCACCACTTGTCTTGGATTAGTGCTTAAAAGGAGGCAAGTGCAGATTAAAAAGCAGCTATCTCCTTGCTAGCTACATTGTTGAATATTCGGGGGGGGGGGGCAGTGGGGGAGGTGGGCTGTAAGATGAAGCACACTTTTACATTGTAGTTAGGTTTACAGATGAAACATGATACAAAGCACTACATGCACTTTGTCTCCTAGGAGGAGGAACATTGAAAAAACTTGTGAAGAGTTATTTTTTAAAAAATATAAAGATTTATTGAGTTAGGGATAGAGTTATTGTCAATTAACCAATACATACTGGAGCTTAAATTTGATCTTGGTATGTTGCCTTGAATGGGTTCTGTTTATTAAAGGGTTAAAGAGCTTGGAATCCCAACACTTGATGGTATAAATCATGTGCAAGGGTGCCAGTTTTTAACTGCCTTATGGAAATTAAAATGGTTGTCTCTTTTTGTCATGGAATCAGTTAAAATAATCAATGGGAATGATTGCTAGAGACCTACCAGCCCTATGTTTCAGGGCAGCTTACAGACACTTTTTCAGCTTTATCACAAACATTTCCCTATCCATGCTGTTTGCATTTTTAATTAACATGGATTAACATGGAGTATAGGTCATCTTAAGGATTCGTGGGTCAATATTAATAATGGGAATGCCCTGAGCACTTCAAACTCTCCCAGGAGCTCATCCACTTAGCCTGTGTACAATGAAGGCCAGCCATGTCTGACATGCATAAAACATGTTCTATGCACAGTGCATTGTGACATAGTAATATGTAAATTTTTATATTTTCATCACAAATATCAGAGTTTCATTAAAGTAAAAAGATTAGCCACAAAAAACTAGTATTTTGTTAAAGAGCTATACAATAACAATAAAGATGTATTTGACTTATGAAGAGATGTTACTGGAGCATTATTTACACCGTTTGTTCAAACTTTTCTGTTTCCTAACAAAGAAATTAAAGTAAAAACAAAAAACAAAAAAAAAAATTGATTGCAATAAACTTTGTGCCTCTGTGCTGAGTAAGTCTAAAGGGAGTGGTTTTATAAGTATCTATAAGCTGCGGCAGCTGCAGAGCACTAATGAGGAAATCTGCTGGGCCTGCATTCCTTTAGACGTGTTCCTATTGCAAGTATCTCACCAAAAATTACATTTGTGTTCCAGGGGATGCCTGAAAAATAACTTGCATCTTAGTGCAGACTTCTGGGAAAATGAGTGAGCCAATCATGCAAGCAGGAAATTATATTTCTGGGGTGTGATCAGTACACATTCTGTGTACAGAACAGCTCCAGGTAGCCATATTGCTTTGCATTTTCAGAAAATTACAAAGGCTGCAGATTGAAAAGGAAAGGTCATTTTTAACAACATCCAATCACAATATGATTTGTGTCGCAATTGTATACGTTATATTATTTTTTCTTTATTTGCTATTTTTCCCCCCACAAAAGTGGAGTTACCCTTTAAGGGCTTATTTACACCAGTTGCAGTCATGCACATTTTTAAATGCAGCAAAAAGGCAGTGCAAACACATGTAAAAAAAATGCATTCCAATGAGCCTAGTTTACACCATTACAGTGTTTTCATGTGCGTTTAAAAAAGTACAACATGCATTTTCCTCACTGGGACACACTGCAACTGCATGTGAATGTGTGCAAATGCATCACAAACACACATAAAAAGCATGCAAATGCACCACAAATGCACATGAACGCATAAAGACACATGTAAATTCAACTTAATAAATTTTAAAAACACACTGAAATCATACTGCAAATACATATAATGCACTGCAAATGCATTGAATATGCACTGAAAATGCGCAATTGTACATACAGAACTCACATTTAATGCAGAGATTGTGGTCTACATAAGCCTCAAATGACCACAAAAAACTTAATAGAAAAAGATAACATTCATAAATATATAACGTTTCCAGAGATCAAAATACATAATATACAGTAGGTATGGTAGAGAATAGTATTTTTTAACACACATTTGATTTCCTGTCCCGCAGTCTCATATAAGAAAGCTGCAGCTGTTATTTTCCACTACTTGCCAGTAGACTTGATCTTGAAATTCAGATTGTTATATTCAGTCCAAATTTCAAGAGTTAGATATCCCAAGCCAAATCAGTGCTTTTCTTGGCAGCTCAGATTCTCAAAAGTTTCTTGGAGAAAAGAACCAAAAGATGCTCCAAAGGCTGGTAATACCTAATATCTGCTTTGGCTGTTCTCTAGATGCCCTTAGCTTAACTATCAGTGCCACCAGGTCTTACCCTTCCATCTTAGTATCCCTGGTAGAATTTTTAAAAGAAATAGCCCAGGCTGTTTTTTTTTTTTTGGCTTCATCATCTCATCAGGTAGGTTTGCCATTAACTTCCTGAACCATTCTGCACAATTTCAAATCTTTTCTTCCCTGGAATACACCATTTCTTGGAGCCAGGTTTAGATTCCTATTGACTTAGTTGTTACACAAGCTGTTGGAGCTATAAGCATCCTGTATAATAATGATAAAAATAATTATTTGGTTTTATGGAGATTTTATGGAGCTTCTCCTTTAGAAATTCTACATTTTGAAGGTTCATGGATTTATGGATTTTTAAAAGTCGACTGAACCACAAGTGATAAAACTTTACAGAAGTTTGCTAATATCTAGTTAGAAGTGGTAGCTAACATGCTACAAAGCAAACCGGCAAAAATAAACAATTGTTTTGTAGCCTTTCAGTCATGGCGCTCTCAATTGTTTACATGTTTAAATGTAATGAGTAGCTCCATATAGAAGTATGTTTTATTGTTTATGTTCATTAGTTTTTTTTAAAGTTTAAAACATCATTGGAAATTGTGTGTTTGTAGGTGAGCAATATTAAGACCAGTGGGTCTTAAAACATAAGTACAGCCAAAACTCATGTTGCTGTACTTCTCCTGTGGATCACAGGAGTACAGTTTGTTCTGCACTCCTGTAACCCATTTTCAGCAGACAGTGGGCTGAAGCTCGCTGTCAGCTAACATCACAGAGCTTGTCCAGGCACATGAAAGATCACGACCATATGATTAGGATCCGCCTAAATGCCTGGACTGGCACCTGGCTCAGCCTATCAGCGAGCCACTGAGAGCCTGATTCAGCCACTCCACCTCCACAAAGCACAGGGGGGCAGAGCAGAGAACCAGTGACTGACAGTCACCAGCTCTCTACTCGCAGAGCTGTAAGAACTGGGCGATTGGCTGTTTTTGATCGCCCAGTTCTCAGTGTTAAGGCCAGCGGGGGGCAAATGCAGCATCAGCGTCCCAGAACAATAGCCGCACCGCTCTGCTGTCATTTGATGTAGGAAGTAGTTTATTATGCTATAATAAAAGTGACGTGTTAGGGCGCAGTGGGTATTATGCATGGTGAGATACATGCAAAACATTTGCGTTATATTCTGTTCCGATTCCATTATTATATACTTTGATAATTCAGGCACATTATTATCAAGTGATCACATGCACAGCACAATGGCAACTGCAGATAAAACAGAAGGTAAGATGGCAGCTGTAAAGGAGAGATGGATTTTGTTCTGCTTTGACTTACTACAGCAGCAGAGATTGTTAACCTTTCAAAGTGTATGTTTACTTTGCAAAGTACATTTTTTAAAGTAAGATGAACCTATATTCACTTTAAATACCTAATTATGCACAAGGGAAAAAAATAAACACAATTTTTTTTGGCAGATGGATAGGCATTGAAAGTAAATGCAGGTTCATCTTAGGTAACATTAGGCACATTTCACACAGATGTGTTTTTGCTGCATTTTCAACGTGCTAAAAACATAACACAAATGCAATCCCTTTAAATCCTATGGGACTCTTCAAACCACCATGCTGTGGGTGTGGTGCCTTTTGAAAAGTCCTGCATCTTTGGTCCATTTTTCAAAAACCGCACCAAAAAAATACTGTGTGTTAGGCCCCTTTCACACAAATGATCCAATCAGATCCGCCTGTCAGTTTTTAAGTCGGATCTGATCGGATCCTCCATCCATCCCTATGGGGCAGCGGATGTCAGCAGAGACATACCGCTGACACCCGCTGCTATCCGATTCCGATACTGTCTGTGAAATCCGGACGGATGGAAACCCTATTTTCCATATGTCTAGGGGATCGGAACGGATGGGATCGGATGAGAGTGGACAGGCGGTCTGCTCTCGTCCGATTCCCCCATAGATAGCAGCGGGGCTTTGACACCTCCCTCTCTGCACAGCAGAGAACGGACCACACCGGACAGCGGACTTTGTGAAAAGAGCCATAGGCACCCAGAAAACGCACTGGAAACACACCAAAAACATGGCAAAAATGCATAAGCAGCCTTATTCACTTTGCAAGTAAAGTGAATAAGGCTGCTTATTCACTTTATTCACCTAGCAAACTGTTTGCTAGGAAATCAATACCTTATGTGACACAGGGATAGGAAGTGAGAGTTAATTCAATAAGGGCACAGACACAAGTAAAAACCTTACAGAGATTCTAACCATATGCACTTATTAAAAATTGTTATGGCAAGAGCTAGGCTTTAAAGTGTGAAAAAAGAATATTAAAAAAAAAATGTAACTGAAGCAAGGAGTATGTTCAAAAATGTGAAAGGGTTACAAGGTAATATGGCATTACTGTGTTCAATATAAACATAACTCTGTTCCTCTAATAATGCATATGCTCCGGGAGAATATATTGCAGGTGTTATTTTGACTGATTCAGAGATGGTTACTATTTTTGTATGCTTAATGGCCAACCTACTCATAGCACAAGTAGGTGATTTTTCATTTGAAAACAGCTGTTGCTTCTCTCTTTCCATGGTTACATATGAAAATGGCAGTGCAAACAAGGTTTAATTTTTTTTCTCAGTGGTTTATATTTGGAACTGCTGATTACTTTTTTTCCCACTTCTCATAGCTGACATCTTTTTTTGTAAATCCAGAATCAAATCAGATTTAAGATGCTAATATTATAAAAATAATTTATTACTTTAAAAATCACATTTTTGCTTCCAACTCCCAGATATTTAAAGCCCTAATGAACCTTCTTAGTCAGTCAGGCTGCATAATATATAGAATAATAAATATAGCTCTTTTTATCAGTTAAGTGCTGCAACAATTGTTAAAAACCCCTGTGCTCCCAGCCCATTAGAATGTTGGGCAGTGGCACACACAAGCTCTTCTGTGGTCCAACACGCCAGGCTGGTCTAATCAACATCACTCTCACTACCTGAGCAGTGCTGCCGCATTCACAGGGACATTTCAGCTGTCAATAACAGCAGGTATCCAGCACTAAGCCCAGGAATTGAAACAATCATCTCCTAGACTCCTGGCGATTTTTCAGATCCCTCCATAGGAGTGCACAATAGGAGCAAATGTAAACCCTATGCTTCTGTATAGTGTTTGCATTGGGAGTGTTTTGACATCACAACACTTAATGCCAGCACAGAGGCTCAGGCCGAGTAAGCAGTCGAAGCTCTCTGAAGACTCTTTCTACAGCAGTATTTCAATACTATAGTGGTAGTTTGGTGGCTGATTGAAGCCAACAGTTGTTCACTATCAGATGTAATCTGCTGCTGCACAGCTGCATGGGGGGGGGGGGGGAAGATAAATTCGGAGTCTGTATTTTAAACCTGGAATCTTGCCAACATCCCTGGTAAATATGGAACAATAGAGAACCCCTGAGGATTGGGACTTTCAACGGCAAGAACCGGGACTTGAGTATGAAAATATATAAATTTTATTACAAGTATTACAAAAATGGAACATACAAAAACACAAATAAAATATATGATAAAAACATGGTCATAGATACGTCTTGGAACCAAGAGGGTCTGAGGTGTCTGGATCGGACTAGACGCGTTTCGGTCCAATTGCCTTTCTCGATAGTCCAGAAAACACCAGAGCTCAGACTAGGAGCATAAAAGGTAACAGTAAGTGTGGTGCATATAGTAAGCGTAAAGTTAGATTTCAATATGTTAAACAATAATAGAACAATGCATCACATAACTCATTATACACAGTGTTTGTTGTATTTAGATGTAAAGAGGGGCAGAGGTGCCTCTATAACTACATACCAGATATGTAAGACCTCTGTGGAATCCAGGACGAAAGACCAAATGGATGGGCCTTGGTGGATGAAAAAAAGGCCTTCCAATGTCTATGGCCGCAAGTAGTATATGCCAACTTGGCTGGGTCTGTGCAGGATAGGCCCAAAACAATTTATGTATTTAAATGGGCTTCCAGAGGGAATTTGAATGGTTATAAGCCAAATAAAATAAACAGTGGCTTTGCAGGTGACAGGGGGGGGGGGTCTGGATTTTTCCCCCCATTGATCAAAGTGTAATAAAATATAAAACAAAGAATAAATATACTGTAAAACAAGCTCTCAGGTCCAAATAATGATGTTGCGTGATCTGGATGACAATTGTATTCATCAAATTTTCTCATGAGTAAAGGCAATGTCATTCCAATTTTTAGTAAAAACCTATAAAAAAGTTGCCATCATGCTAATGTGTGTCCTCGTCAGCCCAAATTAATCTTATTTTAATGTTATGCTAACCTTTTCGTTCCCCTGTGTGCGTTGCAGTGTAGCATCAAAAGGGAATAAAGCTCTCCTAAAGTAATGATTGAGGGAATTAAATTGACTTTGAGCTTTACCATTTCATTACACTACATAAAAGCAGCAATAAGATACTAAGATACTAAAATAGTATCTTTTTACCCAGACAAGATTGATTTCATTTCGCAGTGAATATATGGGGTGCCAAATTACTTAAAATTTGCACTGAAAATACATTTTTCTTTTTTTTTTTTTTTTTTTTTTTTTGCTATTCATTTTTTATACTCCTTCCCAAAAAAATACCAAGGAAATAATATATATATACATGTATACAATTTTCTACCAAATTAAAGACCAATCTGTCCCAACAAAGACTGATAAAACATTAAAGTGGAGTTCCACCCTAAAATGATACTTACCTCCATCTTCTCGCTCCGGGTCACCTGAAAAACAAATGGATAATCGCATTTTTTTTCTGGCTTTGCAATGATTCCTGGGAGCTGAACGTCATCGCTCCCAGGAATCATTGCGCCTGCACCGGCCCCGACGTCAGTTCCGGGGCGCGCGCGTCATTCCCTTCTAAACAGCTTCTGGGGATGCCCAGAAGCTGTGGAGGGATGACGCGCGCGCACCGGAAGTGACGGCGGGACCGGTGCAGTGCATCGTGGGACCGAAGAAGACAGAAGAGGACACAGAAGAGGACGCGCTGGCTTCAAGCTGCCCACACCTGAAATGGCAGCGCTGGACAATACATTTTCAAGGTAAGTATTTCTCCCAAAAGGTAAGTGCAACCCGGGACAGATCAGAGGCTAGCCATTGTGGAATGTACTAGCCCTGACTCTCCCGGGGGTATTTTTATTAAAAAAGTATTCCAGTGTGGAACTCCACTTTAAGGTGGACTACAGTTCCTAAAATATATAATGTGTGGTATTTTCTCCCTCAATCCCTTTGTGTCCCAGAGCATTTTTTTTTCTGTTTTGGTGATGTCTCTTCACCAAAACTGAAAAAAATGCTCTGGGTCACAAAGGGATTGAGGGAGAAAATGGCCCAGAGAGGGAGAAAATGGCCCAGAGACTCAATGGTTAGAGAAGTAAAAGATGAAGTTAAAGGCGTCAACCTTGTCTGCAGAATGTCTTTTGACTTTCGCTTATAGAAATCCTGCATAAGATTTATTTATTTATTTTTGTTAATACAAATTAGAAAAGTAGCTACAAACATGTGGCAAAAGCAATTCACTGCACATTTTCAATGCTGCCAACATTTTTCTATGCCCTCAAAATGCCAGAATAAAATAAACCTGTGGCAAGATTTACAGTTATGTGCCTTGTTTGCAAAAGAGGCAATCACATTACATAGATTGTGTTTAATATCTACTTTACCAGACTTGATCATCACTTTAAATAAAGGCATTTTAGACTAAATGCTAAAAATGAAAAAAACCTTTTATTTTCCCCATTCCCTTACCAGATGCGTATTTACTATAACATTGTGACCTTCAGTGTTTGTGCTCTTCTCCTACAAATCTCCTGTGTACCAGCCACTCCAGCACAGTAGCTTCCCATATATGTTTTGGGACTGTCTCCCAAGTGTTTTTGAATTCCAAACAAAGCCCCCCAAAAAAGTTTGGTGAAAGCTACTTATTGTCAGTAGGAGTTGTCTGCACATACCTGTAGCAACCTCTAAGAACCTTCTGTAACAGTTGAATCCTAGGTTGTTCTAATAATTCTAACATTGTATTGCTATGATGGGCTGCCTCACTTGCCCAAAAGAGTGTATAGGCAGTAAAAAAATGGCAACACGTTTCATTGCTAGCAGGAATTGTCAGAACTTTCCCTATCAAAATGGCAAGAGATTCTACCATAATTTCAAAAAGGTGTGGGTTGCCGCAGATATATGTGGAGAACCTCCCAGTACCATCATCACTCGGGCATCATCCAGGATAAGCATCTTCTTCCCAGAAATGCTGGTTTATAAATAACACAATAAAAATAAGTCCTAAAGTTTGTGCAGTCAATGGCTGTGTTCACAAATGTTTGACACATATCAGCTCCCTTGTTGCACTCTCCTGCCTTTTAACATAAGATTACAATGTTGAAATCTGATTACTGAGGGAGAGAACGAGGAAATGCTTCCTCCTGCCTGCAGCAGATTAATGACCTTTTTAACAATACTATTATTATTATTATTATTGTTATACAGGATTTATATAGTGCCAACAGTTTGCGCAGCGCTTTACAATGTGAGGGAATACAATACAGTTACAATACAATTCAATACAGGAGGAATTAGAGGGCCCTGCTCGTTAGAGCTTACAATCTAGAAATAATGATTTGTATAGCACCTTTATCTTTACACTAACAAATAAGGAACAGTAAAGCAGGTAATATACAGTTTCTCACAAAAATGAGTACACCCCTCACATTTTTGTAAATATTTTATTATATCTTTTCATGTGACAACACTGAAGAAATGTCACTTTGCTACTTAATAAACTGTAGCTCCCCAATGCCGGAAGCCCCAGACCATGATACTCCCACCACCATGCTTGACTGTAGGCAAGACATATTGTTCTCCTCACCTGTTAGCTGCCACACACACTTGACACCATCTGAAGCAAATAAGTTTATCTTGGTCTCATCAGATCGCAGGACATGGTTCCAGTAATCCATGTCCTTAGTCTGCTTGTCTTCAGCAAACTGTTTGTGGACCCCCCACCCCCTTCAACCTCTGCAGCAATGCTAGAAGCACTTGTATGTCTCTTTCCCAAAGACAACTTCTGGATATGATGCTGAGCATGTACACTCAACTTCTTTGGTCGACCAGGACAAGGCCTGTTCTGAGTGAAACCTGTTCTGGTAAATCACTGTATGGTCCGACTCCTGGCCATCATATTGCAGCTCAGTTTCAGGGTCTTGGCAATCTTCTTATAGCCTAGGCCAAGGTTTCTCAACTCCGGTCCTCAGGGCACACTAACAGTCCAGATTTTAAGTATTACCTTGGGGAGATGCAGACTAGAGTACTGCAATCCCTGAACAGCAAATGATATCACCTGGGATGTATTTCAGTTTTCTTGCAAACCTGGCCTGTTAGTGTGCCCTGAGGACCGGAGTTGAAAAACACTGGCCTAGGCCATCTTTATGTAGAGCATCAATTCTTCAACAATTCAAAAGTACTCATTTTTGTGAGATACTCTACATAAACTGTCACCATTAAAAAACACTTTGCATTAAAAATTTTTTTACAAAATGCAGGATTGAAAATATACTATTAGAGATATTTTTACTAGTATAGCACAGATCCAAAATATGCTAATATATTTTGTTCCAGAAAGAAGGCACCTAAATCTATGACAATCCATCTCTAAAATTTGCAGAGCAATTACCTTTGCTTGTGGCTAACATTTAAGTAGTTAAAATGAGAATGTTAAGCCAAATATCTGTTTCATTAGTAAGAGTTTACTTGGAAACTCCTGAATGTATTTTAAATTAAAATGATAACAATTGAAGAAATCATTGAAGGAGAAAATTGCAGATTAACTTACATTTTCGCTGAGAAATATTGACTCACAAGGAGAAAAACAGACAGTGAGTTGTTCTAAAAGTACTGCACATTGTTCTGAGTTTGATTGATTGAAATTTACTGGCAATAAACATGAGATTAAATAACATAGTCATGGGATAATTTCTGAATATCAGAATGATATGGTTTTAAGGACTAGTATGTAGTTTAATATAATTGTATTCCCTAAAATTCTACTAGCCATTGATAAATGGCCTCTACATTCTGTATTTCTATACAATTAAAGTGGTTCAGTGATTGTGAACTGATTTTTAAGCAGATTTGAATGGTGTATTTTGTTGACTTTGTACTTACTTTCCCTTTTATATGGTTCATACTACACACAGTACATGGGGGTCGTACCATAATGTAAACACATTTTGACTGAGCAAGAAGAAAACAAAATCTAGCCATGGTTGAACTGAAGTGTGCTTTGTTCTCCAAGAGCTATGAATCAGTATTTCTCCTTATAGACAGAATATTGGTATTTAAAATACACTGAGAATATATAAAATGAATTGTCACAACAGCTATTGACAACATACTAATTTAACAAACAATACAGTGAGGTCCTGAGCATTAGTTTAATATCTGAAAATATTTTCTGTCATGTCTCAGATAGCAAACTCCTCACAAAAGAGCAAACGTGTATCCTGAATAAGTACATATAAGATACAAAGGTTAGATTACTGTTCTAACCTTCATACTGGAATAAGTCCACAGTATAAATAACCACTTGACCTCCGGAAGATTTATCCTCCTTCATGACCAGGCTTTTTTTTAAGATACATCACTGCATTAGTTTAACTGAAAATTGTTCAGTCGTTTGACACTGTACCCAAATAAAATGTATGTAATTTTTACCCCACAAATAGAGCTTTCTTTTGGTGGTATTTTATCACCTCTGCATTTTTTTTTTTTTTTTTTGCACTATTAACCAAAAAATGCCGACAATTTTGAATTTTTTTTCACTTTCTGCTATAAAACACATCCAATAAAAAAAAAAAACATTAAAAAACAAATGTCTTTATCAATTTAGGGCAATATGTATTTTGCTACATGTTTTTGGTAAAAACAATCCCAATAAGCATATGTTGATTGGTTTATGTGGACATTATAGCATCTACAAACGTTGGGATGTACTTATGGAATTTTGTTCATACTAGTATTGGCGGCAATGAGCGGGACTATCATTTTGCAGTGGACATTCTGGCACTAATTGACACTTTTGACACTTTGTCTGAAACCAGTGACACTAATTCAGTGACCAGTGCTAAAAATATCCACTGTCACAGTACTAATGACACTGGCTGGGAAGGGGTTAACATCAGGGGTGATCAAAGAGTTAACTGCATGCCTAGCCAGTGTTTGTGTGGTAACTCTGTGCTGCTTTTACTAGGGGAAGTAATGTATTTCAGTGTCTGCTTTGCAGGACACAGAACCCATTCCTTCCCCCTACCTTGTTTTCATAGGCATATCTCAGTTCTCTGTGTATTGCCGATGATCCACAGGCAGCGGAGGACATTGTGTGCCTGGCACCCACAGATCAGCTTCTGCTGTGGTAATTCAGGCGCATGCACCACCTGCAGGCGAAAGTCCAGAATTAAGTATAAATACGTGATCCAGTGCATAGCTGCCACCCTGTAGCAGTAAAACTGCTATGGGACAGACAGCAAGCTGTTAAAGTAGAATTATAGGCAAAGCTTTTTTTCTATTTTGAATAGAGCAAGGGAGGATTATAACCCCTGTCAGATTTTTTTTCACCCCGTGTCCCATTGCTGAGATTTCCTTTCACTTCCTCTCCCATTACTGAACAGAAAGTAAAAAAGAAATTCCTGCAAATTAAGGGAATTTCTTTGGGATCACCAGATCTGGTGTCCCCATTGGAAGATTTCCTCACTATTACTTTTAATAAGTGTATACTGAGGGAAAAAGCAAGCAGCATGTTTTCAAATTGAGCCCACTGGACACAATAAATACCACATGCTAAAATGATACAGGACTTGTATGATGATCTCCACTTTTCTAAAAAAAATTATTTTACTAACTTTTTCAATTGGTCTGTAATGCTGTCTATATTTTGAAGCCCTAAAATAGAAGCTCGGGAGGTAGATTACGGGCTTATCTTAGAGGAAAATAAAAATTTGCATATAAATGTATCTCCCCATATTTCTGGATCTAATTAACATTTTGACATGTAGTTTTACTGAAGGTAGGCTCTGCTTATGCATTCATTCACTGTAAGCTCTTTCTGAATTGGCCATGCTTGTGACAGGTTGCTATTAAAGTAAATAGAAAAAAAAAATCCTTTAAAAATGCTAGGATGATTTTGTGCGGTCATGGCTTACGTTTTCTGAGACCTATTTAAAAAGCTGTATTTCTGCAATATGAAAGGGACAGTTCTCTAGATTTGTAGCAAACAGGTAAATGTATATGCTCAGGAATAAAAAAATGTTATCCAGACATAGACAGAAAACATTTAGGGGTTGATTTACTAAAACTGGAGAGTGCAAAATCTGGTGCAGCTGTGCATAGAAACCAAACA
Source organism: Pelophylax lessonae (assembly GCF_965119305.1). Classification (NCBI taxonomy): domain Eukaryota; kingdom Metazoa; phylum Chordata; class Amphibia; order Anura; family Ranidae; genus Pelophylax; species Pelophylax lessonae. The sequence goes on along the minus strand of NC_138770.1, from coordinate 325,755,239 downwards.
GCTTCCAGGATTGTTTTTGTCAAAGCTTAATTGAACAATCTGAAGTTAGAAGCTGATTGGCTACCATGCACAGCTGCACCAGATTTTGCATTCTCCAGTTTTTCTAAAAATCAACCCCAGTGATACATATCCATATTGCCAGAGAAACGTGTAAAGAACATTTTACCCTCAAGGGAAAACAGCTGTAATGTAAGTTGAAAATTCTCTGGGGGAAGTTTCCATTAAACAAACATTTTTTAACTTGCATGTTTCCTAAGTACAATTCATTACCAAATCTATTATAAGAAAAATTGAAAAAAAAAGTGTAAATCCAATTGAAGAGTTTATCCATGATATGTTTAAACTTTCAAATACATTGCAGGATTATGATTAATCTTCTTATACGCATTGTGACTATCTCTATTGTAAATACTAAAGGATTATTTGTGTGTAATATGCTAATAAAATTGACATTTTGAGCTGGAGTTTAAAGCTGACATTACAAATGCATTTTTATTGATACAGGCATACAATATCTGTCTTAAAGTGGAGTTCCACCCTAAAATGATACTTACCTCCATCTTCTCGCTCCGGGTCACCTGAAAAACAAATGGATAATCGCAATTTTTTTTTTTTTTTTTTTACTTACCTTGTAGAGAAAATATACTTACCTTACTTCCTTCTTCCTCCCCTCGGCGGCCACGGCGATTCGTCACTTCCTGGCTTTTGCAATGATTCCTGGGAGCTGAACGTCATCGCTCCCAGGAATCATTGCGCCTGCACCGGCCCCGACGTCAGTTCCGGGGCGCGCGCGTCATTCCCTTCTAAACAGTTTCTGGGCGCGCGCCCGGGAAGTGACGTCGGGGCGGTGAAGTGCATCGTAGGATCGAAGAAGAAGGAAGAGGACGCCGAAGAGGATCGCGCTGGCTTCAAGCTGCCCACACCTGAGATGGCAGCGCTGGAGAATACTTTTTCAAGGTAAGTATTTCTCCCAAAAGGTAAGTGCAACCTGGAACAGATCAGAGGCTAGCCATTGTGGAATGTGCTAGCCCTGACTGTCCCGGGGGTATTTTTAGTAAAAAATGTATAACCAGGCTGGAACTCCACTTTAAGTAACTATTTTTAAATATTACACAAAGTTAAATATTATATGATGTTGGATGCATGGACTTACTGCAGCCCTTTGTCAATACAATCTTCCTGATTAGACTATCATTAAAGTGTCATGAAGCAGTTACTAGTTAATGCAATGTTGTGTAAAATTAGGGTCAGGGTGTAATAACAGGGTAAAATGCAATTCACGTGATAAGCTTCAGTAGAGATAGTGGATGGATATAAAACTGACATTATAATAAGCTATAGAAGCGTGTATATCTATAGATATACAGTACATTTGCACAAACAACTTGTGACAGTTGGAAATACAATAATGTGATAGAAACTAAAAAAGCAAACACAAGATGCATTTCATTTTGGGAGTAGAGAGTAGCCATTATAGCCATTATAATAGGATTATGAGGTTATGGCCTGACCAGAACTTCATTTACAGTAAAAATGTTACTACTATCAAGTTAGTCATGTGTACTTGAAAAATATAAGCTACATCTCATAAATACATAAAAGTAAGACCTAAAAATCATAATATTTAATAATTAGGTACCATTATCTGAGAGGCAAAAAGGTTGGTTGTGAGAAATGCTAAAGGTTTGGTTTTTAACAAAATTAACCCTTTTCTGCTTTAATGCCCAGGCCAAATATAGTAGTGTCAGCAACATAACCCTATGAGTAATATGCATACCTAAATAATTTGTGCATATTTTTGAAGAATACAAAAGGCTTTTATTTAGAATGGTGTTAATACATACATTTCAATTATTATGATTTTTCACTAGGGTCTCTAATCTGTGTGTAATCAGTGGGGTTTATATACTAAAACTGAAGAGTGCAAAATCCAGAGCAGCTGTCCATGGTAGCCAGTCAGCTTCTATCTTCGGCTTGTTCAATTAAGCTTTGAAAAAAAACTGGAAGCTGATTGGTTTCTATGCACAGCTGCACCAGATTTTGCACTCTCCAGTTTTAGTAAATCAACTTCCGTGTGTCATAACTAACATAGTGATCATGTCATTGGAAACTTCTCTGTCTGGTTCCTGATTAGTAGTGGCAATGAAAGCTGTTTGTGACAGTCAGCACTGAGAGCTAAAAGCTGCACAGTGTCAGCTGCTGGCTCTTAACATAGGGAATGTTCTAACTGTACTCTCATGAAAGGAAATAGTGCGAGGTTAATTTTGTTTACAGGCTGTGGACAGGAAGCAAATTTTATTGTGGCCATCTTTCTTTTTCCTTTTCATTGCACCCGGGCACATGATTACACCTGCCCCTGTAAGCACATTCCTCACAATCTTAATTAGTTGCCTATCCATAAAAGCAAAGAAATCATCTTCTTTTTTCCTGTGACTTTATCACAGGGGCGTCAAAGGTTTTCTCTCCAAGTCTCAATTTTCTATGATTTTCATGATCTGTGCTACTGTTCTGAGTAGATCAGCACAAGCCAAGCAGCTAGAAATCTCAGCAGGGGTAGCAATAACGGTCCCCATATTACTTGCATAACATGTCTTTGCAGTCCTGGTGTAGTATTTTTTGGTTTTTATCAAATTTGTCTGACTAGGACAGGTGGACTGAATAATGGTTGTAGCTAGTTGCTTTTCTTAAACACTGGTTCGATTTGGACGTTGGTGTTATACAAGCGGTATCCATTAATTATCGACTTAGAGTATGAAGCAAGAGGGTGAGGTGAGCCCTGAGCAGAAACAAGCACACCTTGGAAACTGAAAAGGGAAAAATGGTGAACACACACAGCACAGAAGCCAAGGAGAAGCTGTAAAAGCAAGGAAGACAATGAAACATTGTTAATGTTAATTCTGGATCCAGTACAGGAGGAAAATAATCATCTAATGCCTCAATTAGGCATACTGTTGATGCTTCACACCAAGATCATGCAAACCTTCTAAAAATGGAATCATATCTTATATATACCTTCCGTAATTCTACCTATGTAATTTTTCATAATAGTAAAATAAAGAAATACAGTTTAAACAAAAAGGAAGTTCAAGCATCGAATCACAAAGCTAGGAATGTAACAACACAGACACTGGAAACAATGATAAGCATCAAATGGAAATGTTCCATAAAAAAAAGTCAGCCCAGGACTTCATAACAGACATTTGCTAAAAGCCTTGCTTTATACAATATATGACTTAGTTTCACTATAAGGAGATTTCACAGCTATTTGCTGCAAGTACCCTGTAAATACACAAATGTAGTGATAGTTCAAGAGAAACACGTATAGAGTTGAGACCAAATCTATGAATCTTGTATTATCCAATTATCAGACTAGAAAAACACACAGTACAGTTACCTATAACACTTTACAATTTCTGTTATCCATGGTCATGATATAGCAGACGCTAATGTGATACCATTTATCTTTTGTCATTTTAAAGCTTTTGTCAGTGGTGATTTTTTTTTTTTTACACAGTCATAAATGAAAGGATTTAGAATGGCTTTCCAGGCTGTCTTTTGCAAAATATGTTCAACTTCATAAAAATTATAGACATAAAAGAAAACGTTTTCAATGTGATATATCTGTGTCGAGGCTGAGCTAGAAGTGACACAATGAAAGTGGCATTTCTTAGCCATTATACATACATATGCGACAATCTATGTGCAGTGAAAGACAAGACTTACTCAGAGTTTATGGCTGCCAACTTGGGGCCAATGAAGATTAATAAGCAATGCAAGGAAGCGCAATGTGTGTAATATTTCAGCTGGAGATTATAGACAGTAAATGTCGTTAGTTGACCTAGAAGTCAGTTACAGCTTCAGACTAGCCATCTGGTTATAATTAAGTTGAGAAAAGACTTAACTTAAAATAAGCTGGAGGCTAAAGACCAAAAACCTGAACTGAAATCATTTGTACAAGGAAATGAGTTTGGCAGTTCGATTTACATGCAAAAATGATTTTCTGTAAAAGATTCCGTATCTAAAAAAAAAAAAAAAAGACGTTTAAAAAAAAATGTTATAATTTATAAGGAGTACTGGAACTCATTTGGGACACATTACTTATCAGATTGCATAGTTGATATAAAACTGATGCTTGGCCCCCAAGAAACCTTTCAGAGGCTTTTAACTTTCTCTACCTTTTGTACATGACATGAGCTAATTCTGGCTGCATTTTGTCAAATATATGGCCCAAAAACCTCTAATTTCCTTTCCAGGCTATTACATTCTCACAGTGTTAGTGATAAAGCATTGCAAGTGTACAGTTATGCCTGTTTTATCTGGAGGATGTATTTATATGAACATAAATTGTATGTGTGTGCCATCGTGCCAATGTGGACTTCTAGGACATTTTTAATAACAGTGGAGCTTTGGAGGGAATAATGTTAAAAGGACCAACATGAATTGTTTTAGGTGCCTAAGTTATAATTGAAAGTATCTGATTGAATGGTATAGGCAACACTCTGCTTTATTATGTCTTGCATGTGTTAATTTATTTCTTATCAGGGTGAAGGCGCCTGGTTCTTTTTGTATATGGATTAACCCTATATGAATTCAGGATACCTGCTGCCCTTTTTATTTTTGTGGTGAGTCACCCCAAAAATTACAGGTTAATATCAATGAAAAAATGGGCGCTGGCAATGGTATGGGTTAATGGGAATTAATGGGTTAATGGGAATTAATTCATTAAGGCTAAATATGTGTTTGGATGAGCCCTCTAAAAAAATGAACCCTCTAAAAGACATGCAGGAATTTAAAGACAGAATCATCTGGACACAAAACCGCATATTTTGACCATGTACCAATTTTCATCCAATATGTCGATAAATAGGAAAAAAAAAATTTTTTTCATATATACTAATTAAAATTTTTTTTTTATATACATACAACAGCGCATTTTTGGAAACAAAAACAACATAATTATTGAATTGGAAATTTTCTGATTATGTGAATGAAGGCGCTGTTTGTGGTTAAAGGACCTGTTTTACATCCATTCATTACACACTAGCCTTAGAGCAGTGGTCCTCAACTCCGGTCCTCAGGGCCCACTAACAGGCCAGATTTTAAGGATTACCTTGGGGAGATGCAGACTAGAGTACTGCAATCACTGAGCAGCAAATGATATCACCTGGGATGTATTTCAGTTATCTTGCAAACCTGGCCTGTTAGTGGGCCCTGTAGGCCAGGGTTGAGGACCACTGCCTTAGAGCATAACAAAAGTGGAATATCACCAGTATATCTCCCAATACAAAATATTTTGACCATACATGTACCAATTTTCATCCAATATATCGATAAAAGAAGAAAAAAAATGTTTTTTTTTACATTTTTTTTTTCAATTTTTTATACACCGATTAAAAAAGTTTTTGTATATATACAACAGCGCATTTTTAGAAACAAAAGCTGTTTTTTACGATGCAGCTGAACGTAGATTTTATGTGTCATAAATTAACTAATAGCGATCGGCATCAATGAAAGCACTTTCTAATGGCCAGTGTGCACACACACACACAATGAATAACGAGTGGGAGGATCTTCCAAGTTCACCCAACCAATTGCCATGTAGTCAGCTCTATATATAGCCGCCCCCTCCGGGATTCAGTAGGCTACCTGATGACACGAGATTGAAACAGGAAAAGCATTGTGGTCCTTACTGATACCCGGAAACACAGAGATCCTGCAATATCATATCCTTCCTGCTTGAAGCGCACACCGCAGCTGCTACCACGCTACCAGGGCTGTAGAGGAGTCTCTGGACAAACAAACAGAGCACCAGAAACAGACCCTTTTACATACAAACAGCGGTTTCACCTAGTGTCAGGAAAGGCACTACTTCTTGTAAGCAGCCATTTCTTATTTTTACATTTATTTTAAAAAATAAAAAATGGTATTATACCATATTTGGCTTCCCCACTATTTTTCCTATATACATCTGAGTGAGATCCAGAAAGAGGAGTGGAGGAGTTCGGTGTAGGACTGATCCATCCTATAAAGGGATCAAAAGCGATTTAGGTCCTGGCGACCTAAAGCCATCTGGTAAGAGGCAGAGATTGCTTATTTTATCAAGAGCACATTTGGAGAACAAAATCACCTTGAATTGCCCCCCGAAACAATACCAGAACAGGTCAGAAGCACAGAGGTTAAGAAATGATAAGCTCAGAGTCCTGTCTACAAATGCTCGCAGTTTAGGTAAAAAAATCAATGAACTTGGGTCAATAATGGCATCTGAGAATGTAGATTTAGTGGCTGTTACGGAGACATGGTTTAATGAAAGAAATGACTGGGACGTAACCATACCAGGGTACTCTTTATACAGAAGAGACAGAGAAGGCAAGAAAGGAGGAGGAGTGGCCCTGTATGTGAAAGATAGCATTAAATCTAACCTAATACAAGTTGGTGAGGCCAACATAGAGTCAGTTTGGGTTACGTTGCAGTTTGCTAATCATGCAGTAACTTGTGTAGGTGTGATATATAGACCACCTGGTCAAGTTAAAGAACTAGATGATCTACTAGTTGAAGAAATAGCTAAAATGACAATGAAAGGAGAAGTTATCATTATGGGAGATTTCAATCTTCCAGATATAAACTGGAAAACCAAAATAGCAAGTTCTACCAGGAGTACAGATATTCTAAATTCCCTACTGGGGTTGTCTCTGCAACAAGTGTTGAGGAGCCAACCCGGAGGGAGGCCATTTTGGATTTGGTATTCACAAATGGGGATTCGGTATATGATGTCATTGTAGGCGAAACCTTGGGATCTAGTGATCACCAGTCAGTGTGGTTTAATATAAGAACTGTGAAAGAGTCACACCACACAAAAACAAAAGTTTTAGATTTTAGAAAAACAGACTTTTCAAAAATGAAATTAGTCATAAATGAGTCCTTATCAGACTGGAACGGATTACATGGAGTCCAGGAGAAATGGGACTACTTAAAAGGTGCATTATTGAAGGCAACAGAAAATTGCATTAGACTTGTCAGTAAAAGCAAAAAAAGGAAGAGACCACTGTGGTACTCAGCAGAAGTGGCCCAAATCATTAAAAATAAAAAGCTAGCATTTTGTAATTATAAAAAAACCCAGAGCAATGAAGATAAGGAAATCTACAAGATTAGGCAGAAAGAGGCCAAGCAAGTTATAAGAACTTCTAAAGCGCAGGCAGAAGAAAAACTAGCTCAGTCTATGAAAAAGGGGGATAAGACATTCTTCAGATATATAAATGAAAAATGGAAATTAAAACAAGGAATAACTAAATTAAAAACAAAGGACGGAAGGTATGTAGAAGAGAATAAAGGGCTAGCCGACTGCCTTAATGAATACTTCTGTTCAGGTTTTACAGAAGAAAAAGGAGAAGGACCTCCACTTGAAAGGATGACTAATGAATCGTTTGATGCATGTGTCTTTACAGAGGAAGACGTTCTAAGATTGCTGTCTAAAGTGAAGACAAATAAGTCACAGGGTCCTGATGAGATACACCCAAAATTATTAAAAGAGCTTAGTGGTGAGCTGGCAAAACCATTAACAGATTTATTTAACCAATCATTAGTAACAGGAGTCGTCCCGGAAGATTGGAAATTGGCAAATGTCGTGCCCATTCACAAGAAAGGTAGTAGGGAGGAATCGAGCAACTATAGACCAGTGAGTCTGACATCAATAGTAGGCAAATTAATGGAAACCCTATTAAAGGATAGGATTGTGGAACATCTTAAATCCCATGGATTGCAAGATGAAAAACAACATGGGTTTACTTCAGGGAGATCATGTCAAACAAATATTATACATTTTTTTGACTGGGTGACTAAAATAATAGACAGTGGAGGTGCAGTAGACATTGCATATCTAGATTTTAGTAAGGCTTTTGACACTGTCCCACATAGAAGACTTATCAATAAACTGCAGTCATTGAGCATGGACTCCCATATTGTTAAGTGGATTAGGCAATGGCTGAGTGACAGGCAACAGAGGGTTGTAGTCAATGGAGAACATTCAGAACAAGGTCATGTTACCAGTGGGGTACCTCAGGGATCTGTACTGGGACCAATTTTGTTTAATATCTTCATAAGTGATATTGCAAAAGGCCTCGATGGTAAGGTTTGTCTTTTTGCTGATGACACAAAGATATGTAACAGGGTTGATGTTCCTGGAGGGAAACGCCAAATGGAAAAGGATTTAGGAAAACTAAAAGAATGGTCAGAACTCTGGCAACTGAAATTTAATGTGGATAAGTGCAAGATAATGCACCTGGGGCGTAAAAACCCAAGGGCAGAATATAGAATATTTGACACAGTCCTGACCTCAGTATCTGAGGAAAGGGATTTAGGAGTAATTATTTCAGAAGACTTAAAGGTGGGAAGACAATGTAATAGAGCAGCACGAAATGCTTGGATGTATAGGGAGAGGTATAAGCAGTAGAAAGAGAGAAGTGCTTATGCCGCTGTACAGAACACTGGTGAGACCTCACTTGGAGTATTGTGCGCAGTACTGGAGGCCATATCTCCAGAAGGATATAGATACTCTAGAGAGAGTTCAGAGAAGAGCTACTAAACTAGTACATGGATTGCAGGAAAAAACTTACCAGGAAAGGTTAAAGGACCTTAACATGTATAGCTTGGAAGAAAGAAGAGACAGAGGGGATATGATAGAAACTTTTAAATACATAAAGGGAATCAACTCGGTAAAGGAGGAGAGCATATTTAAAAGAAGAAAAACTACCACAAGAGGACACAGTTTTAAATTAGAGGGGCAAAGGTTTAAAATAAATAGGAGGAAGTACTACTTTACTGAGAGAGTAGTGGATGCATGGAATAACCTTCCTGCAGAAGTGGTAGCTGCAAATAGAGTGAAGGAGTTTAAGCATGCATGGGATAGGCATAAGGCTATCCTTCATATAAGATAGGGCCAGGGACTATTCATAGGATTCAGATATATTGGGCAGACTAGATGGGCCAAATGGTTCTTATCTGCCGACACATTCTATGTTTCTATGTCTCTATGTTTGAAGAACTCATTTATTTTCATGGACTATTCTCACTTTTAACGTTGTGGATACATCTTTTTATTGCATAAGTTTTATAAATATTTAATGAATTTTTATTAATAGCATTATTATTAATATTTCACAGCACCATCACCAGTGTCACCCATTTATTATTTGTTTTCACAACAAGTCACCAATTATGCACACTGTTTGTGTCTAAATATTTTAAATTATTTGAATTTTACAAAAAATGTTCATTTAATGGCATTATCATAATTTTATTTGAGTTACACACTGGTTGCACTTTAAATTAGATAAAGAACACTAACATAACTACCAGAACACATTTAAAGCCATCCAGACTTCCGAACACATCTGTAGCCTTAATGAATTAATTCACATTAACCCATTAATTCCCATTAACCCATACCATTGACAGCTCCCATTTTTTCATTGATATTAACATGTTGTTAATTTAGCCCAATACATCCTATTTTAGAGGGAAAATATTTGTATATTTTATTTATTTATTTATCATGCAAGACCTAAACATGTAAATTGTATAAAATATTGCATGCAATTATTTCATCTTTATTATATACAACCAACAGGTGGATTTCCACAGATTTATCGTTGCTGCGTCACTGCTTTACTGATAAAAACAACAACATAGGGGTATTTATAAAGCAGTGACTTTGACACTTACTAAACATTTACTGCAGACCAATCTTCTTGGTGTGTGTGTTTTAAATTACAATGATTGAGTATCCTCCTACAGTGACTGTTTTGGTGAATTTTACTTTCCCTGCTTTATAAATATGTAGTACATACCTATGTTCCCCTAAAAAAATTTAAAATCTTATCCTGTAAACAGTCACATTCCTACGTGTACATACTATAAGCATATATATACATAGATGCATGTGTTACTTGATTAATCTACAAATCTATGAATGAACATGTATTCACATGCCTACTCATATGCACCCAAATGTGCACACATGTACATGCATGCATGCCTTTACCTGATCTAATAAACCCCAAATTAAATGTTATTACTACTCTCTCTAATTGTTAACGAAATATTATGAATGAAGCAATTCATATAAATTTCTATAATATGGCCTGCAGGTACCATAGTGCCCAACTGATAAATCCATTTAGTTTTGTGTTATGAAACGGCTTGTTCCATACTAGTACCTCGCCAGTGTCTTTCTATTTTATCATTCGCACAGAAGCTCAAATGTGAAGGATCTCTATTATGATATCTTCGAAAATGTTCTGAAAGGCTGATGTACATGATTAGATTTGTGATGCCTTCTTAGGCTCACTTTGCTGCTTTTCAACTTTAGCAAATCCCTCCAATGTAGTCGTTTGACTCCACAGCATACATGAATAGGAAATAGGATTTTTCTTAATAGCCATTTATCTCTGGTGTTTACTAACATATATCTTGCATTGTATGTAACATGTTTAGATGCATCATTAAAATATAACCTAAAATGGTTTATTGAAGTCCAAAATATTTATACAAATATTTACATGTTTATGATTTGCAGTAATTTTACGTTTTGAATGTTTATAAATGAATTAATTGCAAACCCATCTGCTCTGCAGTAGATTGTGTAGTTCATCACATATTTAGTGCCACTGGCATTTTAAATGCTGACAGAAATGTTCCTTAGTTGATTATTTTTTCATTAACCTCATTTGAAATGTTTTATTTGGTTATATTATGGTGTAAAAATACTTAAAGAATGATGTACCTTTAAAAAAAAAAAAAAAGGCAGCATTTACATCTGTAATTGTTAACCACCAGGCTAATTTCAGTTTTCAGCACTGTCGCACTTTAAATGATAATTGTGCGGTCATGCAACGCTGTACCCAAATGACATTTTTATCATTTTTTTCACACAAATAGAGCTTTCTTTTCTTTTTTTTCACTACCAGGGTTTTTATTTTTTGCTGAACAAACAAAAAAAACAAAAATTTGAAAAAAAAACAAACAGTTTTCATAATTTGCAATAAAGTTTTGCAAATAAGTAATTTTTCTCATTTATTGATGTGCGTTTATGAGGTGCCACTGATGGGCACTGATATGCACTAATAAGGTGGCACTAATAGGCACTGATAAGGTGGCACTGCTGGGCACTAATAGGTGGCGCTGATGGGTAGCACTGTTGGGTGGCACTGATGGATGGCACCGATGGGCACTGATTGGTGGCACTGAAGGGCACTAATAGATGGCACTGATAGGTGGTACTGATGGCCACTGATAGGTGGCACTGATATGTACTGGTAGGTGACACTGATAGGCATCACTGATGATCAGGCACTGATTGGCAGCACTGATAGGCACTGATAGGTGGCACTGGTGTGCATTGATAGGTGGCACTGGCGGGCATTGATAAGTGGCATCGGTGGGCATTGATAGGTGGTACTGATATGTGGCACTGGTGGGCACTGATAGGTGGCGCTGGTGGGCACAGACGAGGGGACAGTGGCTCTCACTTTTTCGGGACTTATGTCCCTCTGACAGCAGCCGGTGATTGGCTTTTTTTCCCCCTCGTGCTGTCAGCTTGAGGGGGAAAAAAGCAGATTATCGGCTCTGTTTACATCACGTCATCAGCTGTCATTGGCTGACAGCTGTTCATGTAGTAAAGGGCCGGGACTGGCCCCTTATTCCAATCTGTGATCAGCCAAGTCTCATTGGCGGTGCTGATCACAGAGCGAGCCACGCACGCCGCGCAGGAAGCACGCATGCAGCTCATGCATGGGAGGTTGTAAATGGACACCCTCCTGGGAATTTAGGTCTGTGCTGTAGCCGTCTTTTGGCTATAGCATGGGCATGAAGAGGTTAAATGATTGTATATTTTAGATGAGGCTAAAAGGTAGTTTTCATGCTGCCACATCCTTTATATCCCCAGTGCTAAATTTTCCACTGCATCATCAATTACAAGATGATAATAATTGAAAGCTGCAAAAAAAAAATCAAATGATGACCGGAATAATTTTTTAAAATTGATATTCAATACTTAAAAAATCAAGGCAGCCTAATTCCTGCTATTGAGATCTTTCAGCTTGAGACCTAAGACAGCCTTCAGGAAAAGGCGGGTTGATTTGCTTTTGGTATTAGACTGAAAACTTAACACTAGGAATGAATGAACTTTTGAAAAGTTCGGTTCGACCAGAACACCCAAACTTCCCGAAAGTTCGGCCCGGATTTCAGAACCCCATTGAAATCAATGGGACCCGAACTTCGGTAATCAAAAAACACAATTTTGAAGCTCTAAAACCCAATAAATGCCCCTAAAAAGTGCCTAGGGTTCTGGGTCATGCCCCAGGGACTATTAATCACACAAAAAAAGTTCTTAAGAATTGTCATTTTTGATAGAGAGCCAATTATTGAAAAAATAATTGAAAAAAAAAATTATATTTAGTGTCTGGGGGGGGGTCTAAAAAGTGTACCTGTGAAGTTTCAGCTCTGTAGCATGTCCAGAACCAGAAAAAAAGTTCCTTTGTACTAGAATTGCTGTAGAGCAGGATAGTGGCTTCGCTATTTTCACACCCGGATTTTTGTTGCAGGCGTTCATAGGGCTTTTTTGTGGACGTGCTTGGAGGCAGGCATGACATCTGAACTTCTGTGTAGGGGTATATATACACACACACATGTATGTATATATACACATACACATATATAGGTGTGAAAGTAGCAGAACCCTATGCCTGCGCTAATGAAATAATTAGCAGGCATAGGGCTACGCTCCTATCACACCTATATGTGTGTATGTGTATAAATACATATAAGTGTGTGTGTATATATACCCCTATACAGAAGTTCAGATGTTATGCCTGCCTCCAAAGACGCCCATAAAATGCCCAAAAAAAACACCTGCAACAACACACCTAGGCGTTTTTGTAGCAGGCGTTTTTTTGGGCATTTTTTGGGCGTCTTTGGAGGCAGGCATAACATCAGAACTTCTGTGTAGGGGTATATATACACACACATTTATATGTATTTATACACATAGACACATATAGGTAATATAGGTGTGATAGGAGCGAAGTCCTATGCCTGCTAATTATTTCATTAGCACAGGCACAGGGTTCTGCTACTTTCACACCTATATATGTGTATGTGTATATATACATACATGTGTGTGTGTGTGTGTATATATACCCCTACACAGAAGTTCAGATGTCCTGCCTGCCTCCAAAGACGTCCACAAAAAAGCCCAATAGACGCCTGCTACAAAAACGGCCAGGTGTGAAAGTAGAGAAGCCACTATCCTGCTCTACTGCAATTCTAATAGAAACAATCTTTTTTCTATGGCGGTCACCCTGACATGGAAGGGTTTGGTCACCCTGCCATAGCAGTCAGAGTCAGTTAACCGTACACTACACTACATTCACCCTGACACTTAACACTTTCCCTACAGAAACTAGATTATTAAATCTAACTATAGTGGAAAATAGTACCCTAACTACACAAGATATCCCTTTCCTCACACTAATAATTGCTAAATGACGCTTTGAAGCAGGAGTAACAGAACTGCTTCCACTCTCTTCCACGTCCCTGTATTACAATGCTAGAGATTTGGCGGGGCTATGTTATATACTGGGGGGCGTATTCACTACTGATTGGCCTCTGGACCCCCTAGTCACTCTAATCACATTCCTAGCATCCTCCTGCCCCCTCAATTGGCTTTTACTGATGGTTCTGGTCCAATCACAGGCTTTTAAAGCCCAGTTCCTGTCCCACTGCATTTTGGTCGGTTCTGGTTGCCGAATTCCGATCTTTTTCAGCAAAAAGTTCGAAATTCGGCCGAATTTCGAACAGTCAATGATCGGGTCGAACCGATTGTCGACCCGAACCGTTCGATCATCACTACTTAACACAAGATTACCTATGGAGACATGGATTGGGCTTAATTTACCAAACAAGTAGATGATATTCACTATTCAAACTGTGTATTCGCTATGCAAAGAGAATATTGGTAAATATGGTAAACTGATGTTGACTTTGAATACCCACTTCTGCGTGTTATTTAGGCAAAACGTGATTTTTGCTGGAGTACAAACAGAGAAATACACTATATTGTTAAAAGTATTGGGACACCTGCCTTAACACGCAAATGAACTTTAATGGCATCCCAGTCTTAGTCCGTAGGGTTCAATATTGAGTTGGCCCACCCTTTGCAGCTATAACAGCTTCAACTCTTCCAGGAAGGCTGTCCACAAGGTTTAGGAGTGTGTTTATGGGAATGTTTGAACATTTTTGCAGAAGTGCGTTTGTGAGGTCAGGCACTGATGTTGGATGAGAAGGCCCAGCTTGCAGTCTCTGCTCTAATTCATCCCGAAGGTGTTCTATTGGGTTGAGGTCAGGACTCTGTGCAGGCCAGTGAAGTTCCTCCACCCCAAACTCGCTCATCCAGGTCTTTATGGACCTTGCTTCGTACACTGGTGCGTAGTCATGTTGGAACAAGGAGGGGCTATCCCCAAACTGTTCCCACAAAGATGGAAGCATTAAATTGTCCAAAATGTCTTGGTATGCTGACACCCTTAAGTGTTTCCTTCACTGAAACTAAGGTGCCAACTCCAACCACTGAAAAACAACCCCATACCATAATCCCCCTCCACCAAATGATTTGGACCAGTGCAGAAAGCAAGGTTCATAAAGACATGGATGAGCGAGTTTGGGCTGGGGGAACATGACTGGCCCGCACAGAGTCCAGACTACAACCCCATAGAACACCTTTGAGATGAATTAGAATGGAGACTGTGAGCCAGGTCTTCTTGTCCCCATCAGTGCCTGACCTCACAAATGCGCTTCTGGAAGAATGGTCAAACATTCCCATAGACACACTCCTAAACCTTGTGGACAGCCTTCCTAGAAGAGTTGTAGCTGTTATACAGCAGCTGCAAAGGGTGGGCCAACTCAATATTGAACCCTACAGACTAAGACTGGGATGCCAATAAAGTTCATGTGCGTGTAAAGGCAGGTGTCCCAATACTTTTGACAATATAGTGTAAGTAATCAATTTTCTAACCTCATTCATAAATGTAAAACTTTTAAAATACACATGAAGCCAGTAGAAGCATGTGACTTAAAAACAGGACAAAAAAATTAATACAGTATACAGTGAGTATAATGCCTTAGAAAACCCTCCCCTTTTTACTATGTGATATTTTACAAAGTGACCAGAGATCAGGGAATGAAAGGAGGAGACCCAGACTGTGGGATAGCTTTCTTGTAAATGGCAGCTAGACAATGTACTGGTAAGGGGACCATATACCAGTCCACAAAAGTGTAAATCCCATTTACACTTGAGAACTAATGAAATAGTACTAAATTGGAATTGTATTTTCTATTTCAAAGTTCCTTTCTGATTTTTTCAAAGCAGAATCTTTTTTAAATGCAACTTGTAAATGCATATTAACACATGCGTAACAGAGCAGAAAATGAGAACTACAAAACACCAATTGATTGAACAAATAAATAAAAAAAAATCTTTCAAATTTAAAGTTGAATGAGTTCTGGCTTAACAGTTTTTTTTTTTTTTTAATTCAATAAACTATAATTTATTATGACATGATACCATTTCAGTTAAAGTGGAATTAAATACAAAAAATGGCTTTTATGCCAAAATCTGTCATTAGCACCAATATAACAGTTTTTGATTTTCAGAGTCCCTTGTAAGTCATATAAAAGAGCTGACTGTTAAAATACCCGTCAGTGTTATGCAACTTGTGCCAGCACCGATAACTGAAAGCCTTTTCTGGACAGCTTGACCTGTTAGCAAAAGTGTAAAAATAAAGGTTCTACTGGCTGGATCAGCAGATAATAAAATATTTTTACAGGGGTAGCGTAAACTGCTGTGTTAATACTGGAACAGACTATATATGGCATTTTCACTTGTTTAAAGTGCAGAAATACAGTTGAGGCATGATCTTGAGCTACAACGTATGCATGGTGTTTCAGATAACCATGTGATTGCATCGTGAACATGCTTATATACTTATCTTCAAACTATCTTACAAATACACATTTGACAATAAGAATGTGCAGCTAGAGAGGGTATCATATGATTCAGTTCTCTTTCAGCAGTATGGAGCATCAATATGTTAAAAGTCAAATGTTTCACTAACATTTTTATAGAGATTAATGTGGTACTGTGCATTCTTTCCAAACACATTACTACACTCAGGATTTTTATTTAACCAAGACTGCATATTCTTTTACCTGCTCACCTATATTAAAAAAAAAAAAAAAGTCCAGTCCCAATTTTTAAATCCTCCTAAATCATTTTTGTGATTTTTCATTTTTTAGGAAATGCCCGTTTTAGCCAAATGAAACTTTTTTACCTGAAGTGGTTTTTGCTATATAGTCACATTTACTAAAATAGAAAGAAAATGTTCTTGAAGGATTGCATTTTCAAGTTTCAACATCACTTACTACATCTCAGCCATTTAATGTTATTTTCTGCAATTTCAGATTTTGTTATCCCTGTTTCTTTGAATCTCTTTCTTTTTAACCCTAGTAAAGTAAACTGTCAAATTATAACTCTTAAAAAGAAAGTATTCAACACATTTACTTTTGAAACTGGATCGCACTAAGTAAGAGAGAGGTAATGCTGATATGTCCATTATGTACATCCTTTAGAAGAGGAGACATAATCATCATTTATACATCTATATATTTTTTCCTGAAATAACTCATTTAGAAAATTATACCCTATTTTCCACTAGATGGGGCTGGAAAACATAGTGATTCATCATATTAATGAAAATTTTGGGGGAATTGTATGCAGCCTGAATTAATGCTTGTGACATTTGACAAATGTTATAAATTGACCCCTTGCTGTTAGACTAATACTGTATACCCTGAAAAGTGTGGGTGCAAAAAGTCTATGTAGAACTTGGATAAAGATTAACAATGAACAATAATTTAGCAGTCAGCACCCAAAGAAAAAGGTATTCTAGCTGATAAATATAGGTGCAATACATTTCTACCTCATAACAAAATATACTACAAATTTGCAGTGCTAAAACCATATAAAGTGCAATTGTGATAAAGTCCCAAGTGAAACAATAATAAATGAATGTCCAAAATTACCAGCATTTACTGAGATGTAAATCTATCTTACTTATCACCATTAAAGTGCTTCAAGTAATACCAGGAATGCTGTGAATTGAATTCTCCTCCACAAAGTGAGCAAAATGTACACTCACCAGATGGACAGGCTGCCAAATTAGAAGCAGCACAAACTCTCATTCTACTCCACATCTGGTTCTCAGCACTATTCACCCTGGTTTTCAATATTCCCACTGGTCTCCACCGGTTTGAAAACACTTCTTCTATATCCTCCATGTCGACTGGCCTTGACTCAGGCGCACTTGAAATCATGCCATAAAAAGCCCCTGTTGAACCGGCTGTCCCTACATGGAGGTGTAAACAGCAAGAAGGTTTGAAATATTGACAGCTGTCTGTTGTAGCTCATGCTGCCAGTGGTGGTGGTCAAGGTACGGTTCCGCTGATCATAGAGCCTGCGTGCTGTAATAAGCAGATAATGGTTATCTCCGGCCCAGGTCATGTGATCCTAAACAGTCTTAATAGATCATATGACCCCATCCCTACCAACCACCTTAAATAAAATGAAATACTGAAGATGAGAAAGAAAATAATCATGCAGGTAAATTACTTCATCATAAAGCTTAAGAGACACTCTAATTCATTTGACAAAGATTTAAGATTTTTTTTTTGGTAATCTTTGTTGAATGGGACGTAAAGTTATTAGCCTTAAGTGAAGGTCTGATCAAAATTATAAAAAAAAAAACATATTTAGTACATCTTTGCAATACGTGATGTCAGTCCAGGCTGACTTCTCTCCTGCTGGACTATAGAACACCCCCTCTTCTTCTATCCATAGCATAGTGTTCTGTAGACCAGTAAGGGAGAACTTAGGCAGGGATGACAACTCTATTTGGGATTTTGGTGCAACAAATGCAGTATCGTCATTTAAATATAATATCTTAGGCATCACTAGATTTCTGGCAGGATCATCTGTTATTTTTATGTACTTGCAGCATTTGTAAAAGGGCAAAACATAGGTAAATTCAGATGTTGTACTGAATAAGTTTTTTCTTTTTTTTCCCCATATATATATATATATATACATATACATATACATATATATATATATATATATATATATACAGTATATATATATATATATATATATATATATATATATATATATATATATATATATATAGATACAGTTCCCTTTGCAAAAGTGAGTACACCCCTCACATTTTGTAAATATTTTATGAAATATGTTTTCATGTGACCACACTGAAGAAATTACATTTTGCTACAATTTAAAGTAGTGAGTGTACAACTTGTATAACAGTGTACATTTGCTGTCCCCTCAAAATAACTCCACAGACAGTCATTAATGTCTAAACCGCTGGCAACGAAAGTGAGTACACCCCTAAGTGAAAAAGTCTAACTTGGGCCCAAAGTGTCAATATTTTGTGTGGCCACCATTATTTTCCAGCACTGTCCTAACCTTCCTGGGCATCAAGTTCACCAGAGCTTCACAGGTTGCCACTGGAGTCCTCTTCCACTCCTGCATGAATGACGACATCACAGAGCTGGTGGATGTTAGAGACCTTGAGATCCTCCACCTTCCATTTGAGTATGCCCTACAGATGCTCAATAGGGTTTAGGTCTGGAGACATGCTTGGCCAGTCCATCACCTTTACCCTCTGCTTCTTTAGCAAGCCAGTGGTCGCTTGGGGATGTGTTTGGTGTTGTTATCATGTTGGAATACTGCCCTGTGGCCCAGTCTCCAAAGTGAGGGGATCATGCTCTGCTTCAGTATGTCACAGAACATGTTGGCATTCAAGGTTCCCTCAATGAACTGTAGCTCCCCAGTTCTGGCAGCACTCATGCAGCCCCAGACCATGACACTCCCACCACCATGCTTGACTTTAGGCAAGACACACTTTTCTTTGTACTCCTCACCTGGTTGCCACCACATACAATTGACACCATATAAACCAAAAAGTTTTATCTTGGTCTCATCAGACCACAGGACATGGTTCCAGTAATCCATGTCCTTAGTCTGCTTGTCTTCAGCAAACTGCTTGCTTCTTGTGCATCATCTTTAGAAGATGCTTCCTTCTGAGATGACAGCGATGCAGACCAATTTGATGCAGTGTACTGTGTATGGTCTGAGCACTGACAGGCTGACCCCCCCCCCCCCTTCAACCTCTGCAGCACTGCTGGCAGCCCTCATACATCTATTTCCCAAAGACAACCTGTAAATATGACACTGAGCATGTGCATTCAACTTCTTTGGTCGGCCATAGTGGGGCCTGTTCTGAGTGGAACCTGTCCTGGTAAACCACTGTATGGTCTTGTCCATCGTGCTGCAGCTCAGTTTTGGGGTCTTGGCAATCTTCTTATAGCATAGGCCATCTTTATGTAGAGCAACAATTCTTTTTTTCAGATCCTCAGAGTTCTTTGCCATGAGGTGCCATGTTGAACTTCCAGTGAGAGCGATAACACCACATTTAATACACCTGCTTCCCATTTATACCTGAGACCTTGTAACACTAATTAGTCACATGACACCAAGGAGGGAAAATGACTAATTGGGCCTAATTTGGACATTTTCACTTAGGGGTGTACTCACTTTTGTTGCCACAGGTTTAGACATTAATTTGTTTGTTGAGTTATTTTGAGGGGACAGTACATTTACACTGTTATACAAGCTATACACTCACTACTTTACATTGTAGCTAAGTGTCATTTCTTCAGTGTTGTCACATGAAAAGATATAATAAATAAATAAATATATATATATATATATATATATATATATATATATATATATATATATATATATATATATATATATGTATATATATATATATATACATATATATAGTGCATGGAAATGCTGTTACTGAGAGCATAAGTTATTTAGTCTCAGCCACTATCAGATTCAGACTTTAAGGGCAGGACTGATGTGGATTGGTGTCTGAGGTAGTAACTCCAGTTCCTAATAGGTAGACTTTGATACATACAACCTTAAGGATTTGAATAAAAATATGCTTTGATCTGATTAAAAACATGAAACATGAGTATTCTATTTTTCTTTATTAATCAGCCAGAGGAAGTGACTCAGGGTTTAAATAAATAAAACAAGCATTTTAATATCATGAAATGTATTTGCTGAACAATTAACTATGTTTTGCAAATGAGGCAGTTGTAATCAAGAGGTTAATCCCAGAATACTAATCAGAAAATGTTTATTTAGCTTTAAAAGTTTCGAGGTAAATGACAAATAGATAAAACACGATCATGCATTTACACAAATAAATTGTGATGTTTCACGTTGTTGTCATAAAAGGTGCTATGATAAAAAAGGAAAATCAAAAATATCTGTAAACTCCTGTTACTAAAAGAAGCCCCTGCTAAGAGAAATGCAAAGCTGCCAGTGCTAACCTACTGCTTAAAATTGTTGGTTACCTGTCACGCCAACCCCCATTAGGAAGTGGGGAAGCTGATCCACGGTATCGGCGGCCATGATTGCTGCGGGGCACCCGCGATCGCTCCCCGCTGAGAGAGAAAGATGGTCTGCTGTTGTAAACACAGCAGACCATTGTTGCTGGAATGAACACACAGAGCCTGTTATCCTCCTATTTAGGATCACAGGTCTCTGTGTTGTATCCACAAGTACCTCCCCCATACAGTCAGAAAACACTCCCCTAGGCTCAGACTTAACCCTTTGATCACCCCTGGGTTAACCCCTTCCCTGCCAGTGTCATTCTTACAATAACAATGTATATTTTTAGCGGTGATTACTGTAGTAATGTCACTGGTCCCACCAAATGTGTAAAAAAAAGTGAGTTAGGGGTCCGATCTGTCTGCCGCAATGTCACAGTTCTGCTAAAAATTGCAGATCGTCGCCATTACTAGTAAAAATAAATAAGAAAAAATAAAAATAACAAATCTTTCCCCTAGTTTGTAGATGCAATAACTTTTGTGCAAACCAATCAAAATACGCCTATTGGGATTTTTTTTTACCAAAAATATGTAGCACGATACATATTGGCCTAAAATGATGAAAACATTTGATTTTTACATATTTTTTTTTTATTGGGAATGTTATATAACAGAATATGAAAAATATTGTTGTTTTTTTTTTCAGAAATGTCCCTCTTTTTTTGTTTATAGCGCAAAACATAAAAAAAGCACAGGTGATCAAATACTACCTAAGGAAAGTGCTATTTGTGGGAAGAAAGGACATCAATTTTATTTGGGTACAGTATCGCGCGACCGCGCAATTGTCAAAGAAACGCAGTGCCGTAATGCAAAAAATTGCCTGGTTATTAAGGGGGTAAATCATGCCAGTCCAGAAGTGGTTAAATGTGCTTTATTTGCTAACCGATGATGAACAGAGTTAATCTGTGCTAGTTTGTCTTATTAGCCTTGATAATTTCTTTTCTTATCTTTTTCTGCTAGGCCCCAAGTTTCTACTTCATACACTATAATGCTACATAATACTGCTACAGGTCCATTGGGAAATCTAACAAAAGTATTTCTAAAGCTAGATTTCACCAGGTTTAATCATAATTCATTTGAATAGCTTCTTGGGACATTGCATGATTTAAATAAATGCAATATTTGCAACACATTAAATTGCATAAATGGGCATAAGAACCTTTTTCCCCCTGGGAAGAAATAAGGATGCACAATCCAAGGTCAGCAAAACTCACTACTGTATATTCTGTAACCCTTTCAAACAAAACAAGATGTTTCATTGTTTGCCTGTATAAATGGCATATACGTACAGTTTTTGTCCTGGGGCTGCTGACACAAATACTGACAAATTGCTGAAATGACCAGAACAATATCTGGCTTAAGGGAAATTGCGAGATATAGTAATTTAAGTAGCTGGAATGTCCAGAGCTCTTTTATTTGCTGGATGTTCACAGCTCATTTTTTCCTTAAAGTGACACTAAACGACATCCATATCCTTTAAAAAAAATCCATGCGCATCCACTACTTAATGGCCCTGTAATCGATTTCTCATGAAATTCTTTCCTACTGTAGATTTTTGCCTCTCCTTCCACCCTCATTTCTATTTGTTCTAAACAAGCAATGCACATTAGTTGCAGTCCTGCAACTACCCTCTCTTGCTCACTCCCTAAATGGAGTAGGGACTAAGAACAAATCCCATAATCCACAGTCCCTAGTCCATCTAGGTAGCTGGTAAGAGGGTGAATACATTTTTCTACATACAGTGGGACAATGGAGTAACTCCACTTTCTTTATTTAGGATTACACATTTAAAGAGTAACTCCACTTTCATTGGAAAAAAATAACAAATAAAAAAAAATATATAGCATATACAATTGCGACAAATGTCATATTTAATGTTATTAAAAATTACATTTCCTTTTCAATCTGCAGCTCTGTAATTTTCAGTAAAATGCAATCCAATGTGGCTATCAGCGGGTGTTCTGTACACAGAATGTGTACAGAGCACCCCCAAGAAATAACTTGTCCTGCTTGCAAGATTGACTTACTGATTTTTCCCAGAAGTCTGCACTAAGTCAGATTTTTGGCATCCCCTGCAACGAAAATGTAATTTTTAGTGAGATACTCCCAATAGGAAATCACGTCTAAAGGGATGCAGGTCCTGAAATTTTCCTCATTAGAGCCCTGCAGGTGCAGCAGCAGATTGATAATCATGAAACCTCTCCCTTACAGATTCATTTTCAACATGGAGACAAACACATAGTGATTTCTTCAGAATAACAAAAGATAGGAATCTGCAACAAAGTGTGGTAAAACCCTTGCAATGTACATAGATCACCAAGAGGGAAATGTTTTTTTCTCAACAAAAGTGGAGTTATGCTTTAACCGGTTCACACCCACTATATAGTAAAATGATGGCTGGCCAGGACCGATCGTTCTTGGAGGACATTAAATGCTGTGCATGCTCACCCCTGGGGGTGTGCAGTGCAATGATCGGTGGTGAGCTGTGTCCCTCGGACACAGTAAATCACCGACAAGGGTAAAGAGCCAATAACGTTGGTTCTTTACCATGTGATCAGCTGTGTCCAATCACAGCTGATAACATGTAAACAAATGTTGGGTATCCGCATTTCCATTCCCCAGGCTGTCACTGTTTGAGA
Source organism: Pelophylax lessonae (assembly GCF_965119305.1). Lineage (NCBI taxonomy): Eukaryota > Metazoa > Chordata > Amphibia > Anura > Ranidae > Pelophylax > Pelophylax lessonae. Next base: position 325,732,011 of record NC_138770.1, on the reverse strand, counting down.
AAAGAAAAGCCCTGATGATTAGTGCAGCCCCATCAGTGCAGCATATCAGTGCCTATCTGTGCTGCCTATCAGTGGCCATCAGTATGGCCTTGTCAGTGCAGTCCTATCAGTGCCTCTTCTTTAGTGTCCATCACTGCAATTTATCAGTGCTGGCTTATTAGTGCTGCTTTATCAGTGCCGCTTTATTAGTGCCCATCAGTGTCGCCTCATCAGTGCCCATCAGTGTGCAGCCTCATCAGTGCCCATCATCGCAGCCTATCAGTGCCCATCATCGCAGCCTATCAGTGTTCATCAGTGCAGCTTTATCAGTTCACATCAGTAAAGTAGAAGAATTACTTATTAAGTACATTTTATAACAGAAATGAAGGAAAGGTTTTTTTTTTTTTTAAATGTTTGGTCTTTTTTCGTTTGTTTAGCAAAACATAAAAAAACCCAGTAGTTATTAAATACCACCAAAATAAAATCTATCTGTCTCAAATAAAAAAAAAAAATAAAAAATGTCATATGGGTACAGTGTTGCATGACTGAGCAACTCTTTAGATTTATCAGGATCCGTCTCAGTGGTTACCTTCTTCTTTATCAATCTAAGAATCTCACAGTACCATCCAATAATCTAGTGTAGTGTATTGATATAGACTCAGGGTTGCATAACATATTTCTCAAAAGGACAGTAAAGTATCACTACAACTCATGCCAATGTGCCCACTTAGCAGACTTAAATGCCCCCTCACCAAGAAGCGGGCAAAGCTATTTCACATCAAATTGAAAGGTGGTACTGTATATCCCTTTAGAACCAATGATCACCAATAGAAAATGGAGAAAGAGAAGGGCCCACAGGGGCCTATAATGTTGGGAAACCATCCCTGGATGAAATGGGGGGTATTCTCCTTAATATTAATCTTCTTAAATTGGGACTTTAAGGGCAAGTGGGTTTGTCTTACCTTGAGATTTCACACAAAATTGTTAAAACAACGTCTGTATTTAGCATCAACACAAAGATAAAAATATAAATTGTATAAAAAAGAGGTTACAATCATAGTGTTGGCATCACTGCCTGGATATATTCCATGTGGATATAGTACTATACAGTACTATATAAATTGGACTTTATAGTACTATATCCACATGGAATATACCCAGGCAGTGATGCCATCACTATGGTTGTAACAGCTTTTTTATACAATTTATATTTTTATCTTTGTGTTGATGCTAAATAGTAAAGACGTTGTTTTAACAATTTTGTGTGAAATCTCAATGTACGACAAACCCACTAGCCCTTAAAGTCCCAATATTAGAAGATTATTATTAAGGAGAATACCCCCATTTCATCCAAGGATGGTTTCCCAACATTATAGGCCCATGTAGGCCCTTCTCTTTCTCCATTTTCTATATGTTCACAATTAGGGATGTGGCTGTGGATGCTTGTCCTTAGAACCAATATCTATATCTGTATATTCCATGATCACCAATAGTTGATTCAAACAGAAAGCTTACCAAACTAAATTGACCCCTTCATAGAATTGTAAGTCAAAAAAGCTCAGTTTTCTTCTCAGGCAAAAGAAAACACTCCCATAGTGTTAAACTGTTTAAAATCCCCAAGCGCTTTATTAAAATGTACTCACTTAATATAAAACATAAACAGGCTCCTTAGAACAACAGATACCAATCAGCACTTCCAGGTGTGCTATGTGATGATGTCACTTCCAGTCAACGTGCTTTCTTATTACCACTTCCTCAGGATGTGTTGCCAACAACCGAGCACGGAAGCTTTGTCTTTGGTCTTGCCCATACATCAAAGACAAATGGAAAACTTATTTCATCCTCTCCAGCTGTCCTCAATGGCTACCTAACTTTGGAACTACATGCACTCTGCAGTGTAGCTGAGCATCATTGGAAATGTAGTTCCAAAGCATCTGGGGTGTTCACCATCATGGACCGGATCCTCAAATTTGGGGCTCGTCTATGAACAATCTGTGGTTTTTCAAGTATCATAGTACCAATGACACTATCCTTCTCAATAACACTCTAGACATCTCTATATTGGAAATTCTAATCCAATCCAATAGCAAACTCTATACTATAACCTTCTTGCTCCCTCCTATCCCTCTCCATTCTATCCCCTTCCCTCCTGTAACCTTCACTTTTCTTCCATCTCAATTTTTCCAGAGGTTTTTTTCTTATATTCTTTTTAAACAAATATTTTAATAATCATATCAGTTTGAATGATAAAATCTTCAAACTTTGTGCCATTCCTTTCAATCTGTTACATGTGCTCATTGGGAATAATATTTATTTACTTGGGGTGATGACAGCTATTTTCTGGAATGTACCCATTCTTATCGGTGGGCTTAAAATACATATATACGTTTTCACAATGGCTCCTTCTTTTAAAAAAATCTCTAAAATTGAATCCAATGCTTTTTGCCATCAATATGTGCAAAAAAAATCTAAAAAATCTAAAAGGAACTGATCACCCCCAACACCCCAACCCCCCCAATGATATAGGCTGGAAGTGTTTTGTAGTCCACAGGAATAATTGGGTACAGTGGTCAGCGGAGGCGTATGCAATTTCTGAAAGGATTACCATGTATTTTTTTTTACTTATTAATCAGATAGAATAAAGCAACACAAAATAGTATGTTTACCAGACCAAAGAGAGCAAGTAAGAAAAGCTAAGATTTACATATACTTTAAGTGCACATTCACTTTGCTAAATAAACATTTCTCCTTTAGTAAATCAATCCCCATGATGAGGTTCAGACCCATTTTTTAAAACTGCCTAAAGAAAGTCTTTTTTTTTTCCTGTCAACTGATAGGCTGCTATGAAGAGTTAGCTCTCTGTTCATAGACATTTACAAATAAGGCCCAATGTAGCCTCTTGGCACATCTACATCTACTGATCCATTTAGTTAAAAAGGGTAAATGCCAAGAACAACTTAGATTTAGATTACCTTGAAAGCAGTTCATTCGAAATTAAAAGCCCTTAGATAGTTGTCCCCGAAACATGTGGTGCCATGGAGGATTTACCTTCACTGTTTTGTTTTGGTCACAACTTTAAAATGTTGTATTTCCCATCTTTTTGCCATCAATAATCAATAGTCATCAGGACAAATATGGTGACTTAATCTATTTTAGTTTCGTTTCAAGAAAAATTGCAGGTAGTAATGGACAATGCTTTCATCTATAGTAACGTCATTTAGCTCTGCAGCTAAGATCACCAAAATAAAAATGACATAGAAAAGTCTTCACTGAATCCTTCTTGAATCCTAATCATAGCCTGCAGGATTAGGCCTAGCGACAGTGCTAATCCCAATACAATACTGGACCACTTACAATTCATAATAATTGTACATTGTCACTAATGTTTTGTTTGACATTTTTTTTCTTCATTCAAAAAACATTTTAATGCTTTGATTTATAATAGGCTACAGCCAAATACAAACTGAGCAACATTATGAGACATATTTGTTTTGCTGTAGATTAGATATAAAAGAGTCCAAACTGAGATCCTATTCTTGAGTAATGCATGTATTAACAAATAAAGGAATATATGTGAAAAGAATGATGTCCTAAATCAGTATACCAAGATTAGTCTAATGTTAGTTACTTTGGTAGGCCTCATTCACATTTGCGATTAGGAATCTAGTAGCCAGAATCTGTAGCTTCCTGGGGCTGGAATCAAAGGGGGTTGCAAACAGCTGAGCCTGGGAAACTTGTACGGAGGAATGACAGGCTAACAGGAGCCATGGCCATCCACCACTGTTTACATGTAACAGCACATCCAGTAGTTACCTGCAGTTAGTGACAGCTGATTGGCCCTAATACATGCTGAAATGTGTATTGGATGGTGTTTAGTGTGTTACAGAAGAATTTATGAAATCATAACCATTGTATCAGATTATATCTTCTTGGTTTTTCTTTTTCATTTATTGAATCTATAGAAGTACATGTATTAAAAAAAAACATCATATATAAAACCCTTAAAGAAGAGACTGAGTACTTACCTCAAATGCCATCCCCATCACTAAATGATGCTTCAGTGTAGAAACTTGGTCCTCCAAACTTTGCCAAGAATCTGTTACTTCCAGGATTTCTGATTCCCATTGTTTCCTACAGCCCTCATTCATCTCCTCTCCATGTCATTGCCCTCTTCTGCAGTGATGTGGAGGTCAACAGGAGGAATCAGTGAGATCCCAGTGATCATTATTTAGTTTCCAAGAAAAGTTTGGGGGGGCATTTCTCTGAAACAGGGCAGCAGTGAGTGGCATGGGTGACAGAAGAGGTAAGGATATTGCCTCTTCTTAACAGGTATGTACTTTACTGTAGGAATTTTATTATGTGACAGGGTCTATTCAAATGTAAAACTCTAGCATTTTCATTTCCCAGAATCTATGCTGATTCAGTGGGCACCTATTGACATTGTATCGGACTGTTTAATATTCAAGCACGCAAACTGTGTAATGTGGTTCTGAACAGCCACAAAAATTATCTCACAAATAGGCCTTCCAGGCTTCATAGGCCAGTACCTTGTCTCAGTCACTGTTTGCCTTACAGTGCATCTGAAAGCAATATATATATATATATATATATATATATATATATATATAATATTTCTTTTTTTCTTTTTTCTTTAATTTAACTGGTAGAATAGGAATTTAAATGTTTTATGGTTGAAATGACATGTAATATAAGTGGGTGGGAATTACCCTAAATTAGTATTTTAAGTAGTCACGAGGATGTTAACATATCAGTCATTCTCTTTTTTTTTAAAACAAGTGTACAAAACTTCATGTACCTTTTGATTTCTTCTAGCTACACTTTTTCTGTGTAGGATGCTTTAACACCACACTTCAAAGGCAAAGAATTATTAATTATTTATAATTAAACTGCATGGAAGACAAGCTCAATTTACTTTTCATTAGCATTGATATCTGATTACCCAAATTGCCTTCAAATGTCATAGCCATTAGCTTCATATATAGAGTATAGAATCAAATGAAGACATTTTTTAAATCAGGATGCAATACTTATAATTAAATCTTTGAAAATCAATTAAATGATTTCAGGAAATTTCAGTGATACCTAGAGAAAAAATGCTAATAGGCTTGTGATGCAATCATTTTACTGTATGCACAATTTAATATCCAGTAACTAGAGCTTTGGATTTGAGTCTCACTCACTGCCTTTTTGTCTGGCCAGTCAGAATGACTGTTTTTGAACCATACTACATCATATTCCCTGAATAAAAAAGCAAAAACAAAAATAAATCAGCATGTGGCCCCCCTCAAAATCCACATTAGACTCTAATGGTAGATAATAGTCAGTTATGGATCTTGAAGGGGACCCTATGCAAAAAAATTAACCAAAATAAAATGGTGTTGGGAACCTCCAAAACACATTCTGGGCCCTTAATTAAGGCATGCAGTCTAGCTGGCCAGGACAAAGAGCTCCCCTTCTAAACCATATTGAGCCCCATGCCCTTAACATTAAAAGAATACTCTGCCAGGGTCCCCCCTAACAAGTCACTTGTCCCACAGTTGATGGGGACAAAGGCCTCATCCTCATATCTCTGGTCAATTTGATCTGCAGGGGGCTTATTGGGAAGTCTAATAGCCATCCCTCCCCTAAATGAATAAGCACAGGGTACATAACACTTCTTTTCGCTCATTCACCAAAAAAATTAAAAAACAAATAACCACAGAGAAAAATTTAAAAAGTATTTTTTTTAAATAAATAATCCAACATCAATCACGTCAACCAACAATGTAGATCCATCATCAGTCATGATGAGCAACACCTCAGCAACCTGCTGACACATTGACCCATAGCTCCCATAGCAATTGACAGTTCCTCAACTGACTGCTGAACCAGGAATGGTCGCTGACATTATTGTCCACATGTGGTCATAACCCTATGTGGTCGGTGATGTCACCCAGGATCCCCTTGGTAACATCAATTTATTTCCAAACAAAAGCAGTCTTTGGATCTTAACTATTATTTAGTGACTTTAGTTTTTGCTTTTTAAATATCACTTTTGCAGGAGTCTTATGTATGGCCTAGTTTACGTGCAGGTTTAAAACATCTGTCAAGTATGTTGTTTAAAGGCATTGGGACCTGTTAATGTTTCAGTTTAAGCTGCATTAAAAGGTCTATTCTCCACTAAAATGTTTTTTGTTTTCATTGATTTATGTCACCCATTGCAATGCCCAACTACCTGATTTAGAGGAAGGAGTTATTACAGCGTGAGGAGGGTATTTTCACATAGTTTGTATAGTTTAACAAGAAAGAGAGTGAAAGAGACATTGGGTTAATTTGGCAAAAGGAAAGTTTATTTTGCAAAGCAAATGTTAGTAATGAAGGAGAACCTGCATAAATTTTGAATACCCAATTATGTGTGGGGAAAGGTAAATGCCAACATGTTTGCTAACAAATGATTAGTTGGAATAAACGGTTTCATTTTATTTACTAACCTTAGTAAATATTAATTTTGATTTGATGCAGGAGGCAGCAATGAAAAAATAACAGAAACGTTCATGTTTCTGTGAAAGAAAAGACAACTCTGTTAAATCATAGGCATTAACATTGTTTCCCAATATGTGAGATTACATCTTGATGCAAGTACCATACTTATGCATACCAAACTGTATATAGCATTGCATTATGCAATAAAAGACATATAGGTCATATAATATTCTGCATTATATATTCAACAAAGGTCTCAAATGTAGGCATTGTTTGGGTTACATCCTATTCATATTTATAAAGGTGCTGGCACACTCCTATTTCTGGTCAAGTGGAAGGATCGTGTTTTGTATAGTCAACGCAGAATCAAGAAACAGTTGTAAAAAGTTGACGAGGCTTTCTTTCACAAAGCCTGTATTTTTCAATGATCTTGTCGCAAAAGAAAAAGAAGCTGTAAATCATCCGCTAATGGTACCACAAAATATAACTATTACCTGACTACATAAGGTGTTTGCAATAACTTAGTTTCTCAAATACGCCATTTAGGAATGGAGGTCAGAGATGCATTCTGTAAGCATTAGTGTTTTCACCCTGGTGATCACATAACTGAAAAAAGCAGCCTTGGTGTAGGGCTAAATTATACATTAGGAGGCATTTAGTGGAAAACATGAAATGCCATTCTCTGACTCATATGCTGCATTTCTGGTGCAGTGATGTTGCTTGTACTTAACCATTTTAAGACTGGAAGGATTTGCCCCCTTAATGACCATGCCCTATTTTATGATTGGGCACTGCGTTACTTTAATGGACAATTGTACGGTCGTGCGACGCTGTACCCAAATAAAATTTACCTTTTTTCCCACAAATAGAGCTTTCTTTTGGTGGTATTTGATCACCTGTGCGTTTTTTTTTTGCGCAAAAAAAGAGCAACAATTTTGAAAAAAAAAAACAATTTTTCACATTCTTCTACATGACATTCTCAAAAAAAAAATTAAAAATCAAAACTTTTTTAACATCTTAGGTCAATTTGTTTTCTGCTACATATTTTTGGTAAAGAAAAATCGCAATAAGCGTATTTTTATTGGTTTGCGCAAAAGTGATCGCATCTACTAACTGCGGGAAAGATTTATGTCATTTTTATGTTTTTTTTTAACTAGTAATGGTGGCGATTTGCGATGTTTTGCGGGACTGCGACATTGCGGCGGACAGATCGGACCCTGTCCCTGACTGACATTTTTGACACTTTTGGTGGGACCAGTGACATTACTACTGTAATCAGTGCTACAATATGCACTGTTAATGTAATAGGGAAGGGGTTAATCCTATGGGTGATCTGTGGGTTAAATGTGATTCTAACTGTGGGGGGCGTGGCTTGTGAAATGACCCTAGAGACATGTGATCCTATATAGCAGGATCACATGAGCTATGTGGTCGTTTCAGGGAGAAGAATGATCGGCTGTGTTTACAACAGCCGACCGTTCTTCTCTCTCAGCGGGGAGCAATCGCAGGTGTCAGGCGGCAATTGGAGCCGTCTGACCTGCGGATTGGCTTCCTCGCTGCGCTTGCCCTGTAGCTTCCCGCTCACGACCGACGTAGGTCCATGTCGGTTTGTGCAGGAGAGCCACCCTGCCGCAGTAAAACTCCAGTGGGTGGTCGGGAAGTGGTTAAAGAGTAACTCCACTTTTGTTGAGAAAAAAAAAACATTCCCCCTGGCTGACCTCTGTACATTGCAAGGATTTTAACAAACTTTGTTGCAGATTCCTACCTTTTGGTATTCTGAAGAAATCACTGTTTGTTCCTCTGTGCCCATGGGCTAAGTGAGTCTAATGGAAGTAGTCTCATAATTATCAATCAACTGCTGCACCTGCAGGACTCTAATGAGGAGATTTGCAGGGTCTTCATCCCTTTAGATGTGATTTCCTAGTGGAAGTATTTTGACAAAAATTATATTTTTGTTGTAGGGGATGCCAAAAATATGACTAGTATCTTAGTACAGAGTTCAGTATCTTAGTACAGAAAATCAGTGAGCCAATCACACAAGCAGGAAGTGATGGTTTTGGGGGGCGTTCTGTACACATTCTGTGTACAGAACACCTCCATGTAGCTACATTGCACCACATTTTACAGAAAATTACAGAGCCATTTTAATACCAATCAAATACAACATGATTTGTAACATACTTGTATATTTGTATATGCTATAATATTTTTATTTTTTTTATATTTGCTATTTTCTTTCCTATTAAATTGGAGTCACCCTTTAAGATAAACCGCAACTATGGAAAAAAAAAATACTACGCTAGTGCTATACCCATAACCACCACTATTTTTTGCACTCAGAATCAGGGAACCTATTTAGGTAACTAGGGCGGGGGATCTTTCATGTCATTGTACTAAAATATTTGTTGGTTTACTTTTGTGTTTTATAGCAAATATTTTTTGTTTAAAGGAGAAATATGGGGTTGGGTAAAAACGAACCTATATACTCATCTAGATGGCTGTAGCATTAATCGTATGCTGCAGCTGTCCTCTGCTGGCTCTAAGCCTGAGAAATGAGTAATGACATAACTGCTTATCACTCAGTTCTTGTTCCTCATTAAGCAGGAAGTGGTGACTGTCAGTCACTCACTCTCTGCTCTGCCCCTCCAGTACTCACTGAAGCACCGGGCTGTGGAGGGGGAGGGAGCAGATGGCTAAAGATCTCACTAGTGTGCTGAGCCAGCTGGCGGTAAAGCATCTGGGTACATGCAATTGGCTGGATATGGGTCACAGGAGTGCAGAAATAAGTGCACTCCTGTGACTCAGAAGAGAAGTATGGCCAAAAAGGCTCTTTTAATTCATATTCAGAGCTGCAATCTCCAAAAAAATTGTATGTTTTTTCTTAAACTATTTTAAAACACTGTTTATTTTTAATTGCACATAACAATGGGTTACAAAATGCTGTAATATTTGTTATTTAATTTATCCCATGGTGTTATACAATTATATCAACCATTGGAAGCAGTTTTAGAGAAAACAAGAATTATTGTTTTATTTTTTAAGCTTTATATTAATTTATGAAGCTATGAAATGATATTGCCATAAATGTCAGATTTCTGTACAGAAAATTTTAAATAATGATGCTGAAAAAGATGCAAGTGATGCATCTGATTCATTGCTATTAATGCCTCATCAAAGATGACTGATCTAGTCTGCTATCATTAGTCGACCTTTATGTCAAGAGAAAAATATTACTTATTGACTACCAGATTAATAGCTGTGCCTATAACTCCATCTACTCAACATAATATGCTAGGGAGCCTAGGCATACACAAATACAGTTTGTTATGAACTCATTAATTTGAAAAACATAAAGAGAAAACAAAAACTACTACCTTGGTCTGCTACCTACAGTATTTCTCAAAAGTGAGTACACCCCACACATTTTTGTAAATATTTTACTATATCTTTTCTTCTGACAACACTGAAGAAATGACACTTTGCTACAATGTAAAGAAAGTAGTGAGTGTACAGCTTGTATAACAGTGTAAATTTGCTGCCCCCTCAAAATAACTCAACACACAGCTATTAATGTCTAAACTGCTGGCAACAAAAGTGAGTACACCCCTGAGTGAAAATGTCCAAATGTGTCCCAATTAGCCATTTTCCCTGTGATTAGTTAGTGTTACAAGGTCTCAAGTGTGAATGGGGAGTAGATGCGTTAAATTTGGTTTTATCGCTCTCATTCTCTCCTACTGGTCACTGGATGTTCAACATGGCACCTCATGGCAAAGAACTCTCTGAGGAATTGAAAAAAAGAATTGTTGCTCTACATAAATATGGCCTAGGTTATAAGATTTCCAAGACCCTGAAACTGAGTTGCAGCACGGTGGCCAAGACCATACAGCGGTTTAACCACTTAAGCCCCGAAAGGTTTTGGCTGCTCAAAGACCAGGGCCTATTTTGCGATTCGGCACTGCGTGATTTTAATGGACAATTGCGCGGTCGTGTGACGCTGTACCCAAATGAAATTGACGTCCTTTTTTCCCACAAACAGAGCTTTCTTTTGGTGGTATTTGATCACCTGTGCGATTTTTATTTTTTGCGCTATAAACAAAAAAAAGAGCGACAAATATGAACAAATAACAATATTTTTCACATTTTTTTATATGAAATTCCCAAGAAAAATGTAAAAATCAAAAATGTTTAACATCTTCGGCCAATTTGTTTTCTGCTACATATTTTTGGGGAAAAAAAATCGCAATAAGCGTATTTTGATTAGTTTGCGCAAAAGTTATTGCGTTTACTAACTAAGGGAAAGATTTATGTCATTTTTATTGTTTTTTTTAAACTAGTAATGGCGGCGATCTGCAATTTTTTTGCCGGACTGCGACATTGCGGCGGACAGATCAGACCCTTGACTGACATTTTTGACACTTTTGGGGGTACCAGTGACATTAATACAGTAATTAGTGCTATAAATATGCACTGTTACTGTAAAAATGACACTGGCAGGGAAAGGGCTAACTTTATTGGTAAACAGTGGGTTAAATGTATCCCTAGGGGCGTGATTCTATTTGTGGGGGTGGATGGCTTGTGATGTAACCACAGAGACATACGATCCTACATAGCAGGATCATATAGTCTCTGCAGTTACACCAGCCGTCTGCCTTTCTCCCTCTCCAGTGGGAGATCGCGAGTGGCCGACGGACATCAGAGCCGCCGGTCACTCGCATGGGGATTTTAGTGAACGAGCGGGGGCGGGAGCTCACCCCCGACAATGCACGCTCGCCCCCGGCAGCAGGCGCTCTCCCCCTAGAGGCTCGTGGGCGAATGACGTACCCCTATATCACTTTGCCCAGGAGGGGATGACCGCCCCAGTACATATACTGATGGCGGTCGGCAAGTGGTTAACAGGACAGGTTCCACTCAGAACAGGACAGTGCTCAGACCATACACCGCACACTGCATATTTTAGACAGTTTGAATCTGCAGTGGCTTTGTTCCAATTGGGTGCAAAACAGCCCAGGTTTAGGCTGACAATTCTACAAAGACCAAGGATGCAGTGTGGATTGTTTTGCCCTGATTTACTTGCTAGTTATATTTCTGCTTTGCTTACTCAGGTGCTCAACTGGTTGGTAGCTGATGAAACCAACGCTGCTGTGGTTTTAGAGGCAGCATATCTTAGTTCATATGAAGCCTTGCACTATATACTATATAGAGGCTACTCATCACCTCTTTCCAACTACACCTTCCATAAAATCTGTCCCTAATATACTGAACTAAATTATAAACGCAACATTTTTGTTTTTGCCCCCATTTTTCATGAGCTGAACTCAAAGGTCTAAGACTTTTTCTATGTACACAAAAGGCCTATTTCTCTCAAATATTGTTCACAAATCTGTCTAAATCTGTGTTAGTGAGCACTTTCCCTTTGCCAAGATAATCCATTCAGCTCACAGATGTGGCATATCAAGATGTTGATTAGACAGTGTGATTATTGCACAGGTGTGCTGTAGGCTTGCTACAAAAAAAGGCCACTCTAAAATGTGCAGTTTTATCATACAGCACAATGCCACAGATGTCACAAGTTTTGCGGGAGTGTGCAATTGGCATGCTGACTGCATGAATGTCCACCAGAGCTGTTGCCCATGAATTGAATGTTCATCTCTTTACCATAAGCCGCCTCCAAAGGCGATTCAGAGAATTTGGCAGTACATCCAACCAGCCTCACAACTGCAGACCACGTGTAACCACACCAGCCCAGGATTCCACATTCAGCATTTTCACCTCCAAGATCATTTGAGACCAGCCACTCAGACAGCTGCTGCAACAATCAGTTTGTATAACCAAAGAATTTCTGCACAAACTGTAAGATACCGTCACAGGGAAGCTCATCTTCATGCTCGTCATCCTAATAGGTGTCTCGACCTGAATGCAGTTCGTCATCGTAATCGACTTGAGTGGGCAAATTCCCACATTCAATAGCATCTGGCACTTTGGAGAGGTGTTCTCTTCACAGATGAATCCTGGTTTTATTATATCTTTGAGTTCAGCTCATGAAAAATGGGGGCAAAAACAAGTGTTGCGTTTATAATTTTGTTCGGTATATATGGGCTTCTAAAGGGATAAAATACCTTAGCCAAATTTGTACAGGTGTTCTTCAGACTTTTGACTTCAGACTTTTGATTCCCTTAAAGAGACTCTCTCCTTTACTCGTACCTGTTCTGTTACCTTCAGCTGCGCCATGCATTTCAGTTGCAATTTTGCAATCAACCAGTAGTGATGGACCAAACACCCCCCTGTTCCGCTCGCACCAGAACATCTCGAGCAGGGAAAAAGTTCTAGCGAACATGCAAAATCTAATAAAGTCTATGGGACACAAGCATGAAAAATCAAAAGTTCTAATTTTAAAGGTTTATATGCAAGTTATTGCCATAACAAATGCATGGAGACCCGAGTTCTGCCCCGGAGGACATGTATCAATGCAAAAATGTTTTTTTAAAATGATCGTTTTTACAGAAGCAGTGATTTTAAAGATGCTTAAAGTGAAACAATAAAAATGAAAAAGTCCTTTTAAATATCATGCCTGGGGGGTCTCCGTAATGTGCCTGTAAAGTGGCGCATTTGTATGATGAATGTAGCCAGTTGCAGCAATACTGACATTACTTAAGGAAAAAATTTAATTTAAACTTGTTTGCGGCTGTAATATATTGTCGGATCCTGGCAATACAGATAAAAAAACATGAAAAAAACGGCATAGGGTCTGCCCCCAGGATCCATAGCAGTCCCTTATCCGAACATGCAGCCTGGCAGGCCAGGATAGGGGGGACGAGCGAGCGCCCCCCCTCCTAAACAATACCAGGTTACTTGCCCTCAACATGGAGAGGGTGTTTTGGAGTGCCTCCCAAACCACGGTGTCCTCTTCCCAACAACCCTGGGCTATGGTTGTGGGGGTCTGTGGGTGGGGGGCTTATCGGAATCTGTAAGCCCCCTATAACAAGGGGGCCCCCAGATCCCGCCCCCCCAAATGTGAATAGGTATGGGGTACATCGTACGTTGATGAATCCATACGTGGGTCCAACCCCATATTAAAGTCTCCCACTACAATAAGCCTTCTTTTTTTTTTTCCAACAGAGAGTTTATTGAAAAAACAAATGCAGTACAAATAGGATAGCATATAGAAAAAAAAAACAGTACGGTGAACAGCGAACAGCATCAATCAGGTACAACAATACAGTCATTTCACGTTAAACAATTGTCGTGACATGTGAGGGATATATACATCTAGTATGTCAGGTACAGTCCATTTTTGCCCAGCAGCAAATACCAATACAATGATAGGAGAACGTGTGAAATCAGAACCCAGCGTGGCGAGGGCCGTAACCAGTGCAATTCTATATATTCGTGTCCGGGCAACTTACCCACCTGTCCCAGATCTTATCGAACTTGGCAGGGTTCCCCCTATGCTTATAAAGTAGTTTGTGGAAGGGGACTATGGAGTTAACCTCGCGTAGCCATGCACTAAAGGTTGGTGGGTCACTACGCATCCATGTCCTGGCTATTAATTTCCTGGCCACAAACAGCGTCTGCTGCAGGAAAATATTCATGAATTTATTCATTTCCCCATCCGGATAAATACCAAGGAGACACTGCTTGGGGTCCAATTGTACATGGGAGCCCATCTTATCATGAAGAAAGGCTACCACTTGTTGCCAGTACCCCCCAAGACGAGGACAGCTCCAGAGTAAGTGAAAAAATGTACCCGCATCCGCTCTGCAAAGAGGACAGTCTGGGTTCGGTGCAGATTGGAACCTGGACAATTTGATAGGTGTGAGGTAGGCCTGATGGATAATAAACGTTTGGGTAAGTCTGTCAGACAATTTCGGTGACACCTGCTGACAGGTCTCCAGCGCCTCTCCCCATTCCTCATCCTCTATAGGCCCTACCTCCCTAGTCCATCAGTCCTTTAGACCATAAGCTATCGCGGTAGATGAGGGTTTGTGCAGCTCGGTGTAAAAAAGGGAAATTAAGTGAGAAGGTTCTTGGCATTTGATCAGTTCTAGTAGCAACACAGGCTCCAGGCTCGGCGAAGCCCCGGGGAACTGGGCGCGGAACGCATGGGACAGTTGTAAATACCTATAGTACATATGGGCAGGGAGGGAGAACTGTTCTCGCAGGTCGGTGAAAGATCTCAGGGCTCCCCCCGTCATTATATGTCTCAGCAGGAACACGCCCCGTCCGCTCCACAGAGAGGAGTCAGGCAGTGAGCAGAACTCCTGAAGTGACCTATTGTGCCACAGTGGGGTGTAGTCATGAAGGGAAGGGCCCTGGAGCCTGTGCATCACCACCTCCCAAACCCGGCTGTAATGGAAGAGCAAGGACACAGGGTCCATTTGCTCCACCGCTCCCCGTGTACCTCGCAGTATGGCAGTCAGTGGGTCCTGGGAGTGATGAGTCCACGCCGGGCATAACAAAATCAGAAACCGTTCTCTATCAGTCTTGTCAATATGGAACATCTGGGATAGCTGCGATGCCAAATAGTACAGGTTGAAATCCGGGAGCGCCAGGCCCCCCAGATCTGTTGGATTTTTAAGCTTCCTCCAGGAAATCTTATGCCTACTCGATCCCCAGACAAAGGCCTTGAGGAGCGACTCCAGTTGTTTAAAGTGTTTCAGGGCTAAATATACTGGGGAGTGCCACCCAGCGTATAACACTTTGGGGAGGAGAACCATTTTAACCAGATTTACTCGACCCACCACCCCCAGGGGTAACTTGGACCACACCTGAATTCTAGATTTGATCAAAGGGAACAGAGGTTGGATGTTGTCCGCAACATAGTCCCGCGGGTTCTTTGTCACCTGTACCCCAAGATATTTAAACCGGGGGACACATTTAAGAACCGGGTTCGCAGGGGTCACTGCGGAAGGGGCAACGTCCATAGGGAGTACCTGTGTTTTATCCCAGTTGATCTGGAGGCCAGGGAATCTCCCAAAGCTTTCAATAAGGGATAGAGCTGACAGCAGGGAGTTCTCCGGGTCCTCCAGGTAAAGCAGGGTATCATCAGCATACATACTGATTTTTTCCGTAAGGGAGCCTCTACGGAAGCCACGGATATCAGGGTGGTCCCTAATGGCTATCGCCAGAGGCTCCGCCGCCAGGGCATAGAGCAGGGGGGACAAGGGACACCCCTGGCGGGTGCCCCTGGAAAGGGAAAACTCCGACGAGGTCCAGCCGTTGGCCAGGACCTTCGCGACTGGCGCACTGTAGAGTAGCTGTACCCATCTCGTAAATTTAGGTCCAAAGCCGTACCTCCCGAGACATGCCCACAAGAAGGGCCACTCAACTGAATCGAAAGCCTTGGCCGTGTCCAGTGTCACCACGACCCTCCTCCCTGAATTGTCATGTTCGGCTTGAAGGTTCATGAAGAGGCGACGCAAATTAAAAGAAGTATTCCTACCCGGCATGAAACCTGCCTGATCGGGGTGGATGAGGGTCAGTATAACCTGATTGAGGCGGATAGATAGGATTTTAGCGAGAATTTTTACATCCACCTGGAGGAGGGAGATGGGGCGATATGACTCTGGGAGGTGGGGATCTTTACCTGGCTTAGGGATTAGGACTATCAGCGCCTCTCTCATTGTCAGGGGAAGCTCTCGATCTTCAAAAAGTTGGTTAAAGAGTGCTAGAAGTCTGGGTAAAAGGAGCTCCGAGTATTGGGCATAAAATTCCACTGGGAGTCCATCAAGCCCCGGGGATTTCGATCTAGGGAACCTGGACACAGCCTCCGCAATCTCATGTTCGGTGAGCGGCGCCTCCAGCAATGCCACCTGTTCAGGTGACAACTGCGGGAAATCGACTGTCCGTAGAAAAGAGTGCATGTCCGAGTGGTCAGCAGGGGCACGGGAGGTATAGAGGTCACTGAAAAAAGTGCGGAACCTGTCTGCAACCTGCGGGGGGTCAGTCAGGGGGGCGACGCCATCCGTCGTCAGGGAGATTACAACCGGGGGGCGATCCTCACAGTGAACTAAATAAGCAAGAAGCTTTCCCGCCCGTTCGCCATGGGCGAACAGTCGTTGTTTCTGAAAGAATAACTTCGTCTTCGCTCGTTCAAACTCTAACTGGGCCACTATCTTGGATGTCAGTTTGTATTGTGATTCATTGGCCTGAGACGGGTCCGCCAAGAACGTGCTCTCAGCCGAGGCAAGGTTGGCAGTTGCCCGGGAGTAGGCCGCCGCTGAGTCTGCTTTAATAGCCTTGACTCGGGATTGTAGGGTGGTTCTGGCGTGCAACTTGAAGGCTTCCCACACTGCCCCCGGGGAGGCAGTGTGGTCATTGTCAGCGAAAAACTGGCGCCAGGAGTCCGTGAGCCCGCCATCCTCAGCCAGCAGGGTCAACCACGCCGGGTTGAGCCTCCATGTCAGCGGCGGCCGACTGTGGGGCATAGACAGCACCACCCAATAAGGACAGTGATCCGACAGAGATCTAGGGGCGAACCCCGCCTTGAGTAATCTAGGGAGCAAGGGCCGGGACACCAATATCAGGTCAATTCTGGACATGGTGTGATGGGAGGCCGAGAAGCAGGAAAACGACCGCTGGGAAGGGTACAGTGCACGCCACGTGTCCTGGAGACCAAAACTATCCATCATCCTAGCAAATCTAGTGCCACCCACCGGGGCCTGCGGCTGGAGCGCGGCACCCAATCTATCCAGCGTCGGATCCAGGACATTGTTGAAGTCTCCGATCCACACAGCCGGCAAGGCCGGGTGCTGAGCCATAAAGGTAAAGCCCTCCAGCAAGACAGAGCCACGGAACGGGGGCGGTATATAGTAAGGCAATATGAGCATAGGTTCACCAAATATAGAGACCCTTAGAAAAACGTATCTCCCAAAAGGATCGACATGAGACTCCAGGAGCTGAAAGTGAACGGGTTTCGCCACCAACACAGCCACCCCTCGGGAATGAGAGGTGTAAGCCGAATGGTCGAATGGTAAACCCACCCCACCCATGGGCGTTTGAGTGACAACTGCATGCTCCCATCCAAATGTGTCTCGACCAATACCAATATGTCCGCCCGCAGCTGCTTGAGGTTGTTAAATACAGCCGTCCGCTTAATCCTATCCCTCATACCCCTCACGTTCCACGTTGAAATTTTCAAGGTGGCCGTACCCATTTAACCAGACAGAAAAATATTTGAGCTCCCGGGGTCTCGTCACACATAAAAGAATAGCTGTAGACAAAAGAGCCACAGAGGGCACATCTCGATTATGACAAAATACACAAGTGGTACCTTAGCAAAAACATTAATAACATGTCCGTACTGGCATATAGAAAATTGTTGTACTAACTGCAAAACTTCAGCCCCCCACCCTGCCCTGCACCATCCCCAACTCGTGCGGGCTTGGATCCCCAAAAAACCCAACAAAAATAGAGTCCCTGAGACAATCTTAGCACAGCATAAGAACAAAAAAAAGGAGAGTTGCAGAGTCCAGCCGCCCGTCAAACACAGTCCCCCAGGAGGCGCTGTGCACAGAGGGACGGCACGACCAATTACAAAAAGGGGCACACTAGAGAGTAAAGAAAAATGAAACAGGGAACATACACCTGAAACAACAGGTGCTAGGGGCGAAAAAAAATTCGCTGGGCAGCACAGTCCGTGAGAGATGTCCACTCCGCAGGAAACGGAAATGATAAAAATAAAAAGAAAAAGCAAATGGAGCATAGGAGGGGTGAAAAGAAAAAAAAAAAAAAGTGAAGGGGAGAGAGAAAACCAAAAAAAGGGCAAACTTGGTGTTGCAGTGCTCCGCCGGAACATGCGACTAATCATGGGTCCGCAGGCAATAACTGGAGAAGTACAGGGCGGCAATGTTGGATCTCATCAGCAAGCTGGTGGCTCGCCGAAAGGGGCCAGATAGTAGGCCTGGTTCACAGGAAAAAGTTGACATGATGAGGGTATGCAGTTCCAAGGATGCGATGCAGGATACTCCGTGCAGGAAGGTGCCAGGCAAGAGATAGGGCAGTTTACATCAACCGAGCAACATCCCAGGGGAAATTCGGGTGGAGAAGGCAGCGACCCCCTCATCCGCGAGCTTCAAGGTGCTCCAGCCAGGTGATGACAGACTCCGGATCCTCAAAAAAGTGCACCCTGTCTTCTCCTTCCACCCTGAGGCGAGCTGGGAACATCATGGCATATTTCAAATTCTTAATACGCAGTCTGCGTTTGGCCTCCTGGAAGCTTTTACGCCGCCTCTGGACCTCCGCAGAGAAATCCGGGAAAATCGCGACCCTGCCATTTCCAATCGGGATGTTACCCTTCACCCGTGCCAGTCGCAGGATAGCGTCTCTATCCTTAAAGTTGAGGAACTTCGCTATGAATGTGCGAGGCGGTGCTCCCTGGGGCGGCGGGCGACCCGATAGACGGTGGGCACGCTCCACCACAAAGGTGGGCGAGAGAGAGTCCCTACCGTAGGTTTGGATCAGCAGGTTTTCCAGGTAGGAGGTTGGATCAGCACCCTCCGATCCCTCAGGCAAGCCGATAAACCGTAGGTTACAGCGCCGCAGCCTGTTCTCCATATCGTCTTGCTTCTGGAGGATTTGATGCACTTGCTGCTGCAGCCTGTCTGTGGAGTTCTGTAGGGGGGGGAGGGAGTCTTCAAGCCCGCTGACCCTGTGCTCCATTTCAGTGACACGCTCCCTTAGTTTCTGCATGTCCTGCCTAATTAGGGATATGTCAATCTTGACCTCCTCAATCCTAGCGGTGAGGGTAGTCTGGCAGACCGATATTGCTTCAAGCACCCTGGCTGTGTCTTGTCCCGCCGCCGCTCCCGCCTCGAGTTCCTGGGCAGCGCCATTTTGGGATGCAGTGTCCTTCTCCTGGCGGCGGAATTTATCAAGTTTTGCCACAGTGTTCGTAGGTTTTTTCGGCGGGGACATGTCGCCGCGGGTGCCCGGAAGGTAGGTAAGTAGAATCGGGGTGTTCAACGGCCGTGGGACCCCAGGATATTCAAATTAGGATATCGATCCGGCGGAGCTCGCTTCACCAGCGTCTCACTTCATGCTGCGCCAGGCCACGCCCGGACAATAAGCCTTCTTTAAATATCATCCGTCTTTTCAAAAAAATTCCTCAGGAACTTATTTGGCTCTCTATTAGGGGAGTAAATATTTGCAAAAGTACATACCTGCATGGATTTCCTCCCACACTCCAAAAAAAACATACTGACTGGCCCTATTATGTATGAATAAGAGTTAGGGACCTTGGATCGTATGCTCCTTGAAAGCAGAGACTGATGTGAATGTACAATATATATGTAAAATGCTGCTTAAATGATCAGCACTATATAAGTACCTGAAATAAATAAATATATTTTATACCTACTAATCATTCCATACCTACATAACATTTTCAAGCTGGATTGAAAATCCCAAGCATAAAAATGGTCTAGAAAAACAATGTCATATATGCATGCTTTGTTACTTGTCCTGATTACTACCCAACAGTTTGAAGTTAGCATAGTGTCAAAAGGGGAAGATATTTAAAAAAAAAGTTTGGGCATATCATTCTTATCTAGAGATGTTTTCTTTTTCTGCCTGAAATCCTGTATTTGCCATCTTCTTAATAGTTTAACATGTACATACTGCTAATATATAAAGTTCACTTGATCAGTATTTTGGCGATCACCTGAAAAAACCTATGCCAAGTAAGATATCTAGTCTACTATTATTTACCTCTCCTTCTGAAAACAGTGGTTGCCTGACAGTTATGCTGATATTGTGGCTTCAATGTTCTCTTAGGACTTTACTGCATACTTTGTGTCAGAAGATTTTTAGGCCAGGATCAGCCAGGTAACTCACATTTTATACAAAGATCAACAGTGGCAACCTTCATAATTCTCTGAGCACAGGTGTCCACTAAGAAGAAAATACATTATGATCTTATATATGAATATACAGTATGATGGAAGAGAGCTAACCTAACGGGTGGATTGGAAATTACACAGGCCTAAAGGCTTTCTCCCTATTTTCTATGTGATAGAGCTGAATGACTGAGTGGCCAATCACCAAATACCAAATCCCATGCTATTCTATACACAAAAGAACCAGGGTAAGAGGCTCGAGAGCAAGCAAGGGAAAAGTAAATATGTATGGCTAATGGGGCCATGATTAAAGTGAACCTGTTGCTTAAAACATACTGAAAACATGAATTAATTGTATTCATTTTAAAATTTTTAGCTTTATACTATTAATATTATCAATAAAAAAAGATACAAAAGCGAATGTTTTACAGATCAAGATTATTGTGATTCATATTTTTTTTTTTTTTAAGCAAAACAGAATATTTATGAACTTTAAGTACTAATTCTCCTAATTCCTCACAACAAAACATTTATTTCATCTTATTAATCTTTAACGGAGTGCTATGCTTCACAGAGCTTATTAAGTCAACTACTTTTCTTCAATTCCCCAAATAACCTTTAGCTAACCTTGAAAGCAGAGAAACATTTTTGCAGGTGATTGTTACATTAAGACTATATTTATTGCTACTAAATTTCAAAGTATTCCAGTCTTTTAATATGTATTCATGCATTATATTTATACACTTCATCTAAATATGTATCAAGGTTATATAAATGATTAACATTAATGCTAAACATAAACAAGACTAGAGTTAACATATTGCCATAAAATTACTAATTTTTTTGTGCCTAATATTTAAAAATCTGGAAAACAAGTCTGCAGATAACTGTAATGCTAAAACAAAGATTCAAGGACTACTGTTTATTTTTAGCAATTCTTTAAAAGATATACTACTACTGATGACAGGATAATAATAGTGCATCTGAAAATAGAAATCCCTGGGTAATAAAAGGTCAAAAGGAGAATAGTCTATTCGAAGTAAAGCGAACTAACACTTACGAGGCTGAGGGTGATTGATAGAAACATAATTTCTAGTCAATTTGGTCACTAGTTTGAAGGAACCGAAAAATGAATGATTGGAATGGTAAGGGATGTGAAATATGTGTCATTTTTTCTTTATGGCCTTAATGACAACTAATAGAAATATAGATTATTTTTTTTTTTTTATATGACTGGTATATGACTGCATGATTTTCATAATTTTAACCAGCACTACATTTGAATCAAATGGGAGTGTTATCATGAACGTTTTGTGAAACAAAGGTGAATAAAGAAGAAAGGAAACTGGGCCATGCAGCTATATGATCATTAAAGTGCATGTATATCCTAACACTAAACTTCTCCTCTTTGCTTCCCTTTGGTTTGCTAAATAAACAATTAAAATAAATATATATTTTTGTTAAACTGTTTGATAAGTGCAAAAAAACCCAAAAACCGCTAATTTCACCAGAAATAATGTAAGTTGATAACTTCCTGCATTCTCTTTCTGTGCACAAGGAGGGGTTATGGAGATGAGCAGGGGGGAGGGACCTGTGTTCTTTGCAATGCATCAAAAACAAAGTAGACATGATGATATCCTCTTTGAAATTCATGTTATGTCAGAAAAGAAGATAGGAGCACACTATGAGCTTAATTTATTAAAAGGAAATAGCTTGTTCACTTTGCAAGAGAAATGTCCCGTAGCTTAGTGAATGAGTCGATTTGCTAATAGCACTTCCAAAGAGAATTTTCAGATTGCAAGAGAATTATCCCTTAGCTTAGTGAATGCGGAACAGGAGATTTTTATAGAGTGAACAAAAGACACATAGAAATTGCATGAATAAAGCTATCTCTTCTTAAAAATGCAAGAGCAATCTATATAAAAAAAAACACGAAGAGAATAAATAACTAAATAAAAAAAAAATAAGAAAACAAGAACTGGCCCTTTTCTCAGTAGTACTATTAAAATTGCTCATTGTGATTAACCATATTGAATAATTAAAGGCAGATTTTAAAATCCTACATGTGTTTTTTCAGCTTCATACATAAGTGCAGTATATGTGTTTTTTCTTTTCCTATACATCACTGCCTGAAGCCATCCCTGCTGTATTAATTACTCTGTAATATAAAGTGATCTCCAGGTAATAGTTTCAAATTGGAGCTGACTGCTGCTTCATCTTCCAATGATATATTTCTTCTATTATTTCATATTACAGTAAATAAAACAGTAGGGTTGGATATAGTCAATACTGTACAGGCACTAAGAATGAAAATGAGAATGGATGCACAGAAGAGGGAGCAGGAGGGCATATTAGAGATGGTTTGCCAAATATCCAGCTGATTTTTTCATATCTTGACCCCACGAGTAGGGCTTGTGTCCCTTGTAAAGTTCAATATACTAGAAAAAAATAAATTGTTTAGTTAAAGCACATTCCAAACCAGATGTAAACCAAATATGTATCTTTTCTTTAAAGGTAAAAATAGATTATACATACATTTTTCTTGCTGTACAAGACTGAGAACTAATTTCATATTACTCACTCTAGAACCAACCAAGCAGCAGATATATTACAGAGTAAATGAATGTAGATGGTAACTATCATGATAACTTACTATAACTTAAAACAATCTTAAATGTTCACTTTATTACTATTACTAATTCATTTAATATTACCATATTGCCTTATCAGTTATTCCCAGTTAAAGTTTTTGCATTTCTCATATCAGCAGCCTAACAAAAATAAACTAAAGAAAGTCAAATGGATTTTTACATTACATACCAATTGTGAATTTAAAGAATGGGTTTCCTTAAAGTGAATCTTCCCCCTCAAATGAAAAGTTCCTCCTGTCCACTCTGCTTCCTGAAAACCAACTTTTTAAAAAAAATTGGGTTCAATCCTGCCTCCAATACACATAATTTGTCTAGGCAAATGAAGTGTACTCTGCCTGCTGTGCCTCTTGGGATATGTACATCACATTATTTAGGAGGCCCTAATGTTTCATTCACAGAGGAGGAGGGAGGCAGGCCTAGCAATGCATCATTGAGAGGCTGAACCCGGAAGAGTCAGTGGGCTTCCTGATGATGTCACATACATCATTTTAGATATGTGTCTCTCCTGTTAAAATGTACCAGAAAATATTAAAGTGACATTAAATGATATCCTTATTTTACAAAAACAATCCATACACATCCACTACTTTAGGTTTTTCTGTCTTTCGTGAGCTCCTTAAACTCCCCCCCCCCCCACCTCATTTTTTTTTTGGTTTGAAATGAGCAGTGCATATTAGTTGTGGTCATGTGCACTGCTCCATTTACACTACAAATCCCATAGTCCCTAGCCCATCTTGGGAGTGAGCAAGATAGGGTGGCTACATTCTTATATAGAGGGGGACCATGAAGAATGAATTTAGCCACCCTCTTATAGGAAGCCAGATCACAACAGCAAAATTAAAGGAATTTGGAGATTTGCAGGAGGCTGAAAGTAATAGAAAGCACTTTGTTAAGTTAAAAATACATAATTAAATAGAATTCAGTTTCACTCAGTTAGGATAAGTTCATATTTCTCAACATGTTACGTGTTACACCCGTATTTAAGGTGTAACATTTTGAGAATCCACCACCTCACTCTACAATCTGCCCCCATTCCTGTGGCAGCAAGCAGGGGACCTTCTCCTTGCACTTGCTGTTAAAATTTGGAAATAGTATGGCCATGCGGGGATCTGCCCACACAGCCACTTCATTCATTCACAGGGTTCTGTGAATGAATGAACTATAACTACCATCAGCCATTGCGGCTGAAGGACTGTAGTTCTCAATAAAGTTTGAGGGTACTGGTGAGTGTTCTCTTAGTCCATAGAGCTTACTGGACTTCAGTAACTGCCTGCCTATATCGGAGCTTCAGGCAGACCGTATACTGACGGTCTGCAAGAGCCAGACCTTGTACCCACGATCAGCAGATACTTTACAGGCTCCCAATGCTTTACGGGCTCCCAAGAGAAAAAAAACGCACTTTTTTTTGCCTGAAAAAAAGTGCATGTATTTATTTTATTTTTATTTTTTCAAGGTGAATTTAGCCTTTAATTTGATCCATAGAGAGCTGTAGATTTTGGAATGATATATTGTTTAAATGCAGTTATCACTAAATTATATTTGCAGGGGGTTATTGATATAAACTATATAATTTCTGTGTAACAATATACAGTGGACTATACACATTCCACCAGCAGTATGGAGAAGAAAAAAATAATGTCCACAAAATGCAAGATTTTGTGAGAGAAATTTCCCTTTTATGGATCTTCTATATAGTAAGAGATTGTTCCTGTGATTGCATGGTCTAACAAAGATTGTCAATAGTGAGCTCCAAGGAAAACCCCACTTATCAGTAAGCGAGACAGTAATGATTGCACAGGAGGTTGGAATGTATGTGTGTGATTGTCTTAAGTGCAGCTCTCCAATCAATTGCTGTTACTTGTTTAAAGCTTGCACTGAAAAATCAAACATTAGAATGAAAAGGTGTGATGGGAATTACTGATTCACCAAAGATAAAGCAATATTCCATGCAAACCGTAAAATACTCATTTTAGATACAATTTTCTCAACTACTTTGCCTGACAGATGACTTTTTTCCAAGTTCCTGGTTCACACATCTCTGCGTAGCCTGAAACATAATCCTACTATTTATAATAAAGCTTTTTTGCTCACCTGCCTATGTATAGTGGTGATCGAAAGTTAGGGCACCCCAGGTAAAAATTTGTATTAATGTGCATAAAGAAGCCAAGGTAAGATGGAAAAATCTCCAAAATGCATCAAATTACAGATTAGACATTCTTATAATATGTCAACCAAAGTTAGATTTTATTTCCATCACTGACACTTTCAAAATTACAGAAAACAAAAAAATGGCGTCTGCAAAAGTTTGGGCACCCTGCAGATTTTTTAGCTTGCACTGCCCCTTCGCAAGGCTGAGACCTGCCAGTGTCATGGATTGTTCTCAATCATCGTTTGGGAAGACCAGGTGATGTCAATCTCAAAGGTTTTAAATGCCCAGACTCATCTGACCTTGCCCCAACAATCAGCACCATGGGATCTTCTAAGCAGTTGTCTGGAAAACTGAAACTGAAAATAGTTGACGCTCACAAAGCTGGAGAAGGCTATAAGAAGATAGCAAAGCGTTTTCAGATGCCAATATCCTCTGTTCGGAATGTAATTAAGAAATGGCAGTCACCAGGAACAGTGGAAGTTAAAGCAAGATCTGGAAGACCAAGAAAAATATGAGACAGAACAGCTCACAGGATTATGAGAAAAACAATTCAAAACCCATGTTTGACTGCACGATCCCTCCAGAAAGATCTGGCAGACACTGGAGTTGTGGTACACTATTCCACTATAAAGAGATACTTGTACAAATATGGTCTTCATGGAAGAGTCATCAGAAGAAAACCTCTTCTACATCCTCACCACAAAAATCATTGTTTGAACTTTGCAAATGAACATATAGACAAGCCTGATGCATTTTGGAAACAAGTTCTGTGGACCGATGAGGTTAAAATTGAACTTTTTGGCTGGAATGAGCAAAGGTACGTTTGGAAAAGAAGGGGCACAGAATTGAATGAAAAGAACCTCTGTCCAACTGTTAAGCATGGGGGTGGATCAATCATGCTTTGGGGTTGTATTGGATTCAATAACATTTCAGCAAATTTTGGATGGTAACTTGAGCCTAAACACACCTCGAAATCCACGGGGGATTACATCAAGAGCCATAAACTGAAGGTTTTGCCATGACCATCACAATCTCCTGACATCAACATAATTGAAAATCTATGGATAGACCTTAAAAAAGCAGTGCGTGACAGACAGCCCAGAAATCTCAAAGAACTGGAAGACTTTTGTAAGGAAAAATAGGCAAAGATACCTCAAACAAGAATTGAAAGGCTCTTGGCTGGCTACAAAAAGTGTTTACAAGCTGTGATACTTGCCAAAGGGGGCAGTACAAGATATTAACTCTGCAGGGTGCCCAAACTTTTTCAGACACCATTTTTTTGTTTTCTGTTATTTTGAAAGTGTAAATGATGAAAATAAAATCTAACTTTTGTTGACATATTATAAGAACGTCTAATCTGTAATTTGATGCATTTTGGAGATTTTTCCATCTTTCCTGGGCTTCTTTATGCACATTAATACAAATTCTTTACCTGGGGTGCCCAAACTTTCTATCACCACTGTATTGAACAAAATCAGGGGTGACGTAAAAACTTGCAATCAACCCATGAACTGGTGGTGTATCCTATTTGGTGGTTCAGTGTGGAAGGGTTAGTTGAAGTATGATACTGGAGAACAGAATAAAAAATCCTTACTATAGCATGAACATAATTTACATGAAAATATAACAGAGAAGCAGTATAGTTAGTGAAAAATAGCCCACAGATTCAAATACCCCTATTCTAATCGCATGAGACATATAAATTATTTAATGTGGTTAAAGGGTTAAAGGGTAACATTTCCTTTAGGCTAGCAAATGGTGAGTGTAGAGAAGGTTATGTGACTAACAGCTGCAAATTTACCTTCACTTGATTAGTGTCACAAATGTGACAGGAGTCACTTTGGGCATGGGGGTTGTGGACTCCAAATTCCTTTAGAGAGGTTGGGGGGCACCATACCCAGCCTTATGGGGCTCTCTTATGTTTAAGTCACCCTGCATCTGTTATGGATGCAGGGTGACCAAGAGGGTGGTGAACACTGAGAATATGGTTGGACTCCTTCAAATGGGACAATAATATGCATTAACCATATCTCTCAGGAAATATGGAGACCTATCATATTTCTTTAGACTGTCAGGCACAGGAAGTGCAGCGCCTAATTTGGGCATCCAGGAACTGGTAGATACAGCATGGCTGCTAATCATTGAAGTGCTTTTGTCTAAAATAGGGTCTGAGACAGCTTTTCCATTCACCTATTGTTAACTGTGCTAATGAGCTCACCTTTGTTCTGTCTGTCTGCCTTAAGAGAAACTTATAGGAATGTGGATTAGATGCTAAGGGGGAGGGGGGATTGTCCCACATTGTATATTTTGTACACTGTATGAGAGTGTAAATCTCTGTTCCTATTGGATGGTGAATATTTTTTTTTTTTTTTTTCATTCAATAAGTTTTTATTGAGTTTTTACATAAGCAAATATTAGAACAAATATAACAGGAATTACAGATTTTCAACAGGTTCCAATGCATGTACACAGATAAATGAACTATAACATAGAGGAATCAGGTATAACCAAAGCATTACAGGTTATAAAGAGGTATGGCAAGTGGAAAAGTGGTAGTAAAAAAGAAAAAAAAAAAAAGGGGAGTAGAATAGGAGTGAGAATCTCCACCGTTCCGGGCCCAGAACCCTAAGGAGCATTGTCACTAGGTCCGGTCGGGGGGAGCACCACCACTATCCTTATGGCTATTAGGCAGGTATTATTATTTCAAGAGAGTCTTAATGCCTGATTTAGATAGGGCCAGCTTTCCCAGGACTTTTGGAATTTTTTATATGACAGGGAATTGATTGCTAGAGATTTCTCTAGGAGATAATTGTCATTAACCAGAGATATTACTTCAGGTAGATTGGGAGTGGTAGTAGATCTCCAATTGCGGAGAATAAGTGTCCTGGCTGCTAACAGTATGTGAGTTACCATTTGTCTATGGCTGTGAGGGTATATGTCAATGTTAATATTTAATATTGCCAGTTCTGGATTTGGGGGGGAAAATACTCCTGTGCATGAGGAAATACACTGGAATATTTTATGCCAAAAACTCGTGAGGGATGTGCAGCCCCACAGGATGTGATGCAGGGTACCTGTTTTGCCACATTCCCTCCAGCAGAGTGAGGGTATTGACGGGGCCATCTTGGCCAGCCTGTATGGTGTGTAATACCATCTGTTGATGATTTTAATTGTAGTTTCCCAGTGATTAGTGCATTTGGAAAATTTATATATAGAGCACAGTGCTGTATGCCACTGTTTGAAGGTAAGATTTAGCTTCAGATCTTTCTCCCATTTAAGCATATTTACCGTTTTCTCGGAGGTTGTATCGCTTGTTAGGATATTATAGAAGGTAGTTATACCTTTATTGGCTGGGGGGTTTGATACCAGGAATTTCCATGTGGTTAGATTAACATGGGTGGAGGTAAGGGAGTGTTTCCCTAGTAGAAAAAGTATCCTTGATAGGGTCAAGGATGTTTCGGGCGGTAACTTAAATTCTGACATTATGTCTTCTCTATTTTTGAGACCTAGGGGTGACCAGAGTTGTGAGATTTGCGTTAGTCCTAGGGTTTTTAATTTGGAGACATTCAGATTACTGTACATAGTCGTGAGGATAGAAAGTGGTAGGTTGTGAATGTCAGTAGGTATGGCTCTTGGTTCTATTTTGTTTACTGTTCTCCAGGCTTGGAGAGAAGCCTTAACCGTAGGTGGCAGTTTGGCTAAGTTCCATGGGATCCAAAGGTCTCTTAGCAGCATTAGATTAAGGTTAGAGGTAGGTACTAGGTATTTTTCGATATCTGACCAAAGGGGGGTATCGTCACGGGGGGTCCAGTGTTTAAGCTGGTCAAGTCTAGTGGCCCAGTAATAAGCGGAAATATCGGGTAGTCCCGCTCCTCCTCGGTGTTTATGATTTGTGAGTATATCATATGCAACTCTTGCTTTTTTACCCAGCCATAGGAATTTCCTCAGTGTGGTTACAAGAGTGTGTAATTGTGTTTTGGTGAAAGGGACAGGGAGGGCTCGGAATAGGTAGAGGATTTGTGGTAAGATATTCATCTTAATAGCAGAGATTCTAGCCCCCCAGGATAAGTTTAGGGAAGCTATCCTTTCTAATTCAGATGTTAGCTTTTGTCTAAGGGGGCCTAAATTATTTTTAACAAGATCTGTGGTTTTGGAGGTAATATAAATCCCCAGGTACGAAATCTTGTCTGTAGTCCAGGGAAAGGGACAGGTGTTGATTAAGGTTTGTTTAGTTTCAGGAGATACTCCTAGGTCAAGGATTATCGATTTCGTGGTATTAATTTTGTAAAATGAAATTTCACTAAATTTAGTCAAGGTTTGGTATGCAGCGGGTAGAGAGATTTCGGGTTTCGTCATCATTAATATAATGTCATCTGCAAATAAATTTATTTTATGGTCATAACCATCAATTTTAAAGCCATGAACATGTCCGTTAGAGCGTAGGGCTGCAGCAAGTGGTTCTATAATTAAATTAAAGACCGTAGGGGATAAGGGGCATCCCTGTCTGGTACCATTGGATATGGTGATCGATTTGGACAGTGCCCCTGAGGCGAAGACTCTGGCAGAAGGTTGTGAATAAAGTGCCATAATGGCAGAAAATATATTACCTCGAAGGCCGAATTTGTGTAGGGCGGCCGTCATGTAGCTCCAGTTGACTCTGTCAAACGCCTTCTCCGCATCCAGGGAAAGGAGGAGAGAAGGCGTTTGACCTTTTTCAGCCATGTGTAGCACATTTACTATACGTCTAGTAGCGTCCGAAGTTTGGCGACCTGGTATGAATCCCATTTGATCTTTACCTATGAGGGAGGGAATCATCTCCTGTAGGCGCCCTGCAAGCATTTTGGCATAAATTTTAATGTCTGTATTCAACAGAGATATAGGGCGGTAGTTGCCCGGGAGAGATGGGTCCTTCCCTGCTTTTGGTATGGTAACAATGTATGCTCCGAGCATATCTGCAGGAAAACTCGTCTCGGTTGCAGCTTTAGTATAAACATTCAGTAGATGTGGTATTAGAGTATCGCTGTATAATTTATAATATTCACTTGGGAACCCGTCGGGTCCCGGGGATTTACCGTTGGGAAGTGAGTTTATAGTTTTCCTAATTTCGTCATGTGTAAATGGTGCATTGAGTATAGACAATTGTTGTTCGGTAAGGGTCGGTAGGTCTAATTTGTCCAAAAAGGCAGATATTTCAGCTGTAGTCGGGGTGTGGATGGTATTGTCCTGGTCAAGATTGTATAGTGATTGATAATAGGTTGCAAATTCATTTGCTATGTCTTTAGGATGGGTATATTTGGTATTCGTCTGAGTGTTAGTCATGTGGGAGATTTTGGATTTAGTCTGTTTGGCTTTGATTCTATTAGCCAGTGTTTTTCCAGGTTTGTTAGCGTGAGCATAGTATGTCGTTTTGAGTTTACGGAATATTTTGTCATGTTGTGTAAGCAAAAGTTGACGTAGGTCATGTCTCAGGTCATGAAGGGTATTGCCTAAGGATGAGTCAGGTACAGCTTTGTGTTTTTGTTCTAGGGTGTTGATTTGGGACAGAAGGTTAGAGAGTTTTTGGTTGTATAATTTTTTCATTATAGAATTTTGTTGGATGCATATGCCTCTTATGAATGCCTTATGGGCACCCCATAAGGACCATGGATTAGAGACCGAGTTTTCGTTTAAACTAAAGAATTCCTGCAGGTGCTGGGATACACACTTACCAACCTGTTCATTCTGAAGGTTTCTGATGTTACATCTCCATACTTGCCCTGCAGATCTCGGGATTCCTTCATTCACAGTCATTTCTATTGCTGCATGGTCGGACCATGTAATGTTTTTAATCTCTGCAGAGGTAGTTCTTCCCAGGAGGTGCCAGTCCACCAGAAAGAGGTCAATCCTAGAATACGATTTATGTCGTGCTGAATAGAAGGTGAAATCTCTTTCTGATGCATGAAGGCACCTCCATGCGTCGTAGAGATGTTCACTATTGAGTAAGTGGAGCAGAGAAATCCTACGACCTTTTGGGGAGGCAGAGGTGTCTATGTCCGGATCTACTGTGAGGTTGAAGTCTCCACAGATGACCAGGTTTCCATATTTCTTCTTGGCAATGAGCTTAAAAAGTTTACGCAGGAATCTGAGCTGATGTGTATTTGGCGCATAGATTGTGACAAAGGTCATTTGTAGATTATTAAAGTCTCCTGTAATGATCAGGTAGCGGCCTTCTAGGTCAGCAATCTCTTCCTTCAATTGAAAGGTGATAGTGTTTTTTATGGCAAAAAGGATTCCTTTCTTCTTAGCTGGGGATGTTGCTAGGAAAATGTTGGGAAAGTCTCTGTGTGAACACTTGGGATGGTTTGCGGTTTGGAAGTGTGTCTCCTGGACTGAAAGGATGTCGGCGTTTGAGGATTTCACTTCTTTCCACATTGCGAATCTCTTAACCGGGTGGTTTAGACCGTTAGCATTGATTGAGAGACACTTGAAAGGCATTACGGTGGGTATTTTGATTCATTTATTGGCGATGTGGCGCTAGTATAATTGATAGCCCGGTTAATGGCTTGGTGGGCTTCATGAGAGAGAGGAATGAAGGTATAACCAGTGTGTACAAGATGTGCATTGGAAGAACAAAACAAAAACGAACAAGGAAGAAGGGTATGAACTAGTAAAAAAAGGGACCGTAGTATAGGTCCGTGATTAACCGAAACAGTTAATAACAGTTCTGGGTGAGGGGCCATATGGATTTAGGAAGATCCATGGGCCTGGGGACCGTGATTTTGAGGATGAGTAGTGGGAAAACCATCCGCGTGGGATTTGTTGTTTTGTTTTCCCGATTTCTTTTTGGACACAACATTCCATTCCTCGGGTAAATGAGAAGGGCCAGGCCCCCTGTGGGGGTTGGTTATCTCCGCTGGTAATAGTATCCCCCATTTTTGAAGCAGGGCAATCCCTTCTTCAAGCGCTGTGACTGTGGTAGAGTTCCCATTATAGGTGATGACCAGGGAAGCGGGGTACTTCCACTTGTGTGGAATCTTGTGGTTTCTAAGCGCTTTAGTAATGGTCGATAGGTTGCGTCGTTTCTGTAGAGTGTGCCGTGATAAGTCCGGCAAGATTTGCAGGCCTGCAAACTCTCCTGACAGGTCATTGATTTGGCGGGAAGCTGACATGACTTTTTCTTTAGTTTGAAAAAAGTGTATTCGCAGCAGGACGTCTCTGGGGATTTCTGCTGCTAGGAATGCAGGTTTTGGTAGACGGTGAATCCTGTCAATGGCCAGATCTGCAGCAGACAGTGAGGGGACTAGGGTGGTAAATAGACGAGTCGCATACTGCATTAGGTCAGGGGCTTGTATTGTTTCTGGTATACCCCGCAGTTTGACGTTGTTGCGTCTCGACCTATCCTCCAAGTCAGCCACTTTATCCTTCAGCCAGGCAATATCATCAGAGTGGTGGTTGTGAGCGTCCACCATAGTATTGAAGGATAGAGCATGATTCCCCAAAGATTCTTCGACTATATGGATTCTGTTCCCCATGCTGGACATTTCCTGTCTAATCTGGTGCATACAAGACATCATATCCGCATGCATCGAGGCTTTGAGTGTATATAACATATTCTTCAAAGTAGTCTCTGAAGCAGGTTGACCACCAGTGGGGAAGGATTCAAAGGGATCCTGAGTATGAGGTATTTGGTTAGTATTGAGGCCTGTCTGTTGCAAGGGGTTACTGTCCATGCCATGCCACTGTTTAGCTGGAGAGTTGATTCTCTGTTTAGCTTTGGCAGGACTCTTGGAGGATGGGGAGATAGGAGAGGCTGAGCCAGAGGATCCCTCACTATCTGGATTGCCTATCTGGTAGATTGGATGGATGGATTGAGCCGGATTACAGTGTTGAGAAGAGCTGCCTCTGATCTGCTGTGTAGAGCTGCTATTTTGGAAAGATCCGGGGCTGAGATGAAGCCCAGTTTTGCTCAATTTGCTGAGCTCTGGAGGATCTCTCCTTCTTCTGCCCATGTTTGTTTATGGCCCAGTGTCTTTGTGATCCTGTCAGTGATGTGAAGCTGCGGTTGATTTGTGCGGCAGATGTCACGGTCCCCTCAGGCGGTAAGGAGTTACAGTGTTAAGTTGTCATTCCCCAGTCACCACCTTCCTAACTGGAGCTGTATGTATTGGTTGAGGGTGCCCACCGCACATGGGGGCAATATGGCGGTTATTGCCCAGTTGCCTGAGGATGTAATACTAGTTTATGTGATGGGAGAGGTCGGAGGGTGTTGTGGCCTGGTTGCAGGGGGTAATTTGCACTTCTCCTCTAAGGCAGAACACCGCCGCTTACCGGAGTGGTGGCCGCCCGATCGCGGGATCCCGCAGGAAAGTCCGCGGCTTCGGCTGTAATGTAGGCCTCAAATCCGGATCGCGGAAATCTTGGTCCGTTTTTCCCCAAACTTTCCAGGGTTATGAAGTGGGTCCCGAAGGGTGCCTCCACCGATTTTGGGGGCAATTGGTGGATTTATAGAGGTGGATGGACACCGATTATAATTGACTTCGGCGGAGCTCTTTTCCAAAGCGTCCGTCTTCCGCGGCTTCCGGTCCCGCCCCGGATGGTGAATATTATGTTCAGTCTTCAACAAGGTCCATCTGGGTGGTAACTTTGTGGGTGAAAACTGTATATAAGTCGTGTTCAATAAAGTTGTGCTGAGTTCATTCAACCTCAATCTAGAGTTCTGTCTCTTATTGGGGGAATCTGCTGCAGGGATTGCTATGGTCTTCCATACTCCCTTAGAGAATCACTAAGCTCTTGTAAGAGCTTGTGTAAGAGCTTGTTCTGCTGCACTCTCTGGGAAAAGAGAGGCTCACCCACAGGAACCTGGAGCCTTGTCGTAGGTCCAGGGTGGGTAGGAGATGCCAAGACCCTAACCAAGCTGCGGCGGTTTGTGGGGTCTGAAGTGCTTATGGTGTCTGGTGGAGTGCTTGGAGCCCTCGGAAAGCACTAGGAGCATCTTTCAACGGAGGTACCAGGTCTGGGGTGCCCTGTTCCGTTACAACAAATATCTTGAGATGTGCTCCTGTCCTTCAGCTTTATCTACCTTTCTTGAGGGACAGAGGCAGAGGTGGGGGACTTGAGTCACACAACTTGACTTAAGTCAGACTTAAGTCACCAGTTTGAGGACTTGAGACTTGCTTGACTAAAATTAATAAAAGACTTGACTTGACTTTGACTTGGTATTCATGACTTGAGACTTGACTTTGACTTGAGACATATGACTGGAAATGACTTTACTTTTTTAAGTTATTAAATATTTGCATTTTCTTAAGATGTGTTAAAGCAAAATGAATGTGCCTGTTATGTTTCTGACACCACAGTCACTTAAAACAACTCAGTGTGTTTTGATTTTTAGGACACTGGCTGTTTAACAATGGAAATACTTAACATGTTTTTAGTGACTGTGGTGTTGAAACAAGACCGGGCGAAGGATTTTGAGTTGTTTGGGCATTCAAAGTGTTTCTTTAATATGCCGGGAAAAAAGCACTAAGCAGTTTTGTTAATGCTGAAAATAAAACAAAACCTTTCCTGACCACTGACATTTAACTGATTTAAAGGTGAAAATTGGGGAAGATCAGTATTTTGACTTGATTTGTGACTTGACTTGACTTGCTTGACTTCTAGCAGGGACTCGACTTGACTTGCTTGCTTTTTTCGCCACAGTAACTTGGGACTTGCTTGAGACTTGAAGGTTAAGACTTGAGACTTGCTTGTGACTTGCACATGTGTGACTTACTCCCATGTCTGGACAGAGGATCTTCCATTCCAAACCTGCACGGAAATCTTTGACTCAACTCAGCTAAAAAACCCTTGCAACATTTCTTTCACATAGGCAAGTTGTAGCAATCTGAGTGCTGAACAAATAGTAGATTTTAAGCTATTTATTTAAAGTGTTTTTTTTTTTTTTTTTAATCAACACAGAGAACAGAACTTACATTCAATAAGATGTGTCCCTCATGCTGGTGGCCACTGTCATCATTGAAATTTTTTAGTCCTTTGTCCCTCAATATGGAGACTACTGCTGTAGGGGTTAATACAGCCGCATGACCTGTCATAGGCACTCATCAAGAGTGCAGACTATGCCCAAACTTTATACTCACCTTCTCCATTCATAGTAGCTGTACTATAGTTTCCATGAATGTAAAGCGGTCTATGAATGAAGGATGGGTGGATAAATGAAATGACCGCTGCTTCCATTTATAGATCACTTTTCACTTACGGAAGATATAGTACAGTTTCTCTGAATAGAGGAGAGGGGAAGAAAATGCAGGCATAGTCTGGAAGATTACTGCTATGGGGGTATAGGGGGAGGGGGCAGAAGACAGAGATTTAAATTAAAACAACATCCACTAGCAGAGGGGACATATCTCATCAGCTGTAAGTACCAACCCCTGTGCTGACTTTGTTTACACTAAGCTTAGGTTTTAATCACCCCCCCCCCCCCTTAAAAACAAAAAAAGTTTTGCTAGAATCATTCTATAAAATACAGTCAAAGTTAGTTTATATGAAATGTGTACTGTCTACATTTGAATATAAATGTAAGAATCTGTGTGCAATTCCATATATGTTGTTTTCTTTTACAGGGCAAAACTGTGGTGGTTTAGTCCAGGGTCCTAATGGTACAATCGAAAGTCCAGGATTTCCACATGGATATCCAAATTATGCAAACTGTACGTGGATAATAATCACTGGTGAAAGAAACAGGATACAACTGTCATTTCACATTTTTGCTTTGGAGGAAGATTTTGACATTCTATCAGTGTACGATGGACAGCCGCAACAAGGAAATCTAAAAGTCAGGTAGGACATTGTTATATTTTTTATAAAAATCTGACTCTTATGTACTCATAAGTGTTTCAGATCACATTGGAAACCTTTTGATTGTTTAATACAAAAAGGACTGTAGTACTATAAGCATGTCTGCAGCACATCAAATGTCCAAAATGTACTATATATTGTACAAAAATACATATTATTTATTGTGCTTTCAAATATATTTCATAGTTTTCAATTACATTTCTGTGCATCCAAGTAGTCACTGGAAATTGTTTGCCCCCTTTGGGTCATTTGTATCTGCTCTATGCTTTGATGCATACTTTTGTTTGACTACATCTATATGTACCTCTGTTTGTACCACTGTACATTTTCAATAAACTCAACTGTTAAAAAAAAAAACAACAGAGATAGTTTGTAGGTCCACTAGGGGTTGGGGCATCTCTTCAAATTAGACAGAAGTTATTGACCTGTGTATAAGTTATACCCATAATAAAATAAATCTCAAGGCCCACAGACATTTTCTAGGAGATTATTACAGGTGGGTAAGATTTGCTGATATACTTGGCATGCTTACTTTAAGGGGTGTATTTATAAAAAAAAATCTTGATGTTACCATATCACCTCTCCACCTCGTCCAATTAGAGAAAGCTTTGCATTCACAGAGACTATGCAAAGTGCTTCTGAATGGTGCCTGTACTGAGCACGTGATCTACTGTGTTCACTAAGCAGCAGGGCACCCACTTAGCACAGGATATAGAAGCTAGGAGTGCCTGCTGTAGTAGCAGAGATCTCACAGGTATGGAAAATCTATACTTAGAAGCTGGACCAATGTAACCATTCAAATTTTAATTATTTTTTTTAAATTAAATCAAAGGAAGCAATACAATTGTTTGACTATTTTCCCAATGTTTTGGACCAAGGTGGTGCTGTGGACATAGCATATCTTGATTTCAGCAAAGGATTTGATACAGTTCCACATAATAATCTAATACAAAAGTTGTAAGTTGCACAAGCTAGGACCTAACCCTTGGGTGGTTCAGTGGATTTGCAGTTGGCTAAAGGATAGATACCAGAGTAAGGTAGTAAATGGAGTTCTCTCGGGACAGAAAGCAGTTACTAGTCGTGTATCACACGGTTCTATACTGGGTTTTGTTCTATATCTATAAGTGATATAACTAAAGGCTGATGATTCAAGGGTGTGAAATAGGGTTGATATCCCTGAAGGTGTCTGTAACATTTATTTTTTTATATATATATATAATTATTTATTTTATTTATTTTCTTAGAAAAATTAAATCAAACTTTAATCAATATATATCAATCAACAAAGAGATAAAAAAACACCAAAATAGAGAAAAATTAGAAAGAGAAAGAAAAAAGAAAATAAACCCTTCGTATACTCCCCAACATAACCTTTAAACCTCCTCCCTCCTTTTCTGAGCTCCCACCTTTCCCCTTCTCAATCTTTCCTGATTGGCCGATTCTCTGCATACTCGAGATATGATATTCCCATCTATTCTCGTTCGCCTGTATTTAGCATTTCCATGTATCTCTCAAGTTTCTTCCAATTATTTTCTCCAAGTATATTATATCTCTCTATTAAATCCTCCCCTGCATGTAATGTCTCTTTGATGGAACATGCCTGATCAATGTTTAGTAACCATTCTTTTTTTTGTGTTCGCCAATACCTGGGGATCAGGCCTTTAGCTGCATTTAATAGGTGTGGTACCAGAGATATCTTATATTGTATCTTATATTGTTCTATATGTTTATCTGTTTTATGAAATTGGCATCCCCAAGTTTCAACCTGTATATGCTCCCCTGTTATTTCCTGACTAACCTCCATGATCTCCTTTCAAAATGCTTATATCTTAGCGCATTCCCACCACAGGTGCCCCAAGGTTCCCGACGAGCTGCATCCCCTCCAACACAGAGGGGACACATTCCCTGAAGCTCTGCACCCTCAGCAGGGTCACATATCATCTAGCAAAAAGTTTGAAACTCATTTCTGTTGTCCTGGCATCCCTAGAGGAAAAACACGCTAGTTTTAGTATTCTCCTTTTCTGGTTTTCATTTAATCCTACCCCCAGGTCCCGCTCCCTATTTCCAAGGTAAAGCGGGAACTCAGGTTCCATTTCTTTCACTAGTACCTTATATATTTTGGAGATGCTATGCTGAACACTTTATTCGGAGCTAAACAGCTTTTTCTATTGGTTTAAGTTTATCGTTTCCACGTAATAGCTGTGGCAATGTCTGTGCAAAATGTTGTATTTGCACGTGTCTCCATTTATCAGATGGCATACTCCCCCATTTTTGATTTAGCTCAAAAAGTGAACAAACCCTATCCCTTGTCATCACATC
This sequence comes from Pelophylax lessonae, assembly GCF_965119305.1. Taxonomy (NCBI): domain Eukaryota; kingdom Metazoa; phylum Chordata; class Amphibia; order Anura; family Ranidae; genus Pelophylax; species Pelophylax lessonae. The sequence goes on along the minus strand of NC_138770.1, from coordinate 325,693,765 downwards.
TTGTAACTGTATTATCTCCTTTTTTGCCCATCTAACAAAATATAGGTAATCTTCTTTCCCAGGTGTAAAATAATTTGTGTCTATTATTGAAGTCAACGGTGAGTTGTGTTCCCAGTGATAGTGCCTACACAGGTTATCCCATATTCTAAAAACATTTCCTGATAGCGGATTTGTGCTATTTGCTAAATCCCAAAATAATCATGGGATCAAAACCATCTTTCCTAAATCTATTTTACTTTGTGCATACTCTATCTCAACCCAACTTTTATCCTTATTATTGTGAATTCAGTCTGCCAATCGTGAAATAGTGATCGCCGGATAATACTTTTTATGATCTGGTAATGCCAGCCCCCCTACTTTCTTCTCCTTAGCCAGCACAGCATATGAAATCCTATGGCATCTGTAGGCCCATATATACTTCAGTATAGTAGTTCTAAGTTTCTTAAAGTATTCCTGGGGGAGGATAATTGGGAGCATTTGAAATTCATATAGCACTTTAGGCATAATACTTATTTTAAATGCATTTATTTTACCTATCCATAAAATGGGCCTATGTTTAAGGGAGTTTAAATTTTATATTAAGTAAAGGGATGTAGTTAGTCTTATAAAGCCCCTTCAATGATGTTGTTAGTTTATTTCCAAGATATCCCAGTTCTTCCTTGCACAACGCAAAGGTAAACATGGGCTGGATTGCCCATTGCTCTCTTAACGGCACTGTTATGTTAAAAATCTCTGATTTTAAAATTAGATAATGCCCCATATCTCCTTACTTCCTCAAGCACATTTGGTAATGTCAGCCTGGGGTTGGAAATATAGAAAAGGATGTCATCTGCATATGCAGCTACTTTATATTCCTTCTACCCAATTCTAACGCCCTTAATGTCTGCGCTCTACTGAATTGCCATGAACAGGGGCTCTAAAGCGATTAATAAACAACATTGGCGAAAAGGGGCATCCTTGTCTAGTTCCATTAAATAATTCAAAGGATGGAGATAGACTTCCATTTACCCTAATTTTCGCTGTCGAGCGATGGTATAATGCCATAATCCACGTCATAATCTTATTTCCTATTACTAGGTGCCTCAAGGTTTCAAACATAATTTCCCAGTCTACCCTGTCAAAGGCTTTCTTAACGTCTTTTGACTGCAGTAGAACTGGGTCCTTTCCCCGTTTAGCTTCATGGATCAGGAATAGTGTTTTAAGGCAATTATCCCCCCCCCCCATCCTGCTACAAATCCCACCTGATCATTATGGATCCATTTGGGCATTAAAAATGTTATTCTATTAGCTAATATCCCTGTGAATATCTTTAAATCCACATTTAGCAGGGGGATCGGCCTATAGCTTGCAGGGTCTGTTGGGTCTTTCCCCTCCTTTAGGATGAGGGTTAGATAAGCCAGCAGTGACTCCTCCCATAGCTTTGTCTCATCTCCTAGTGCATTCAAATATTTTCACAGCCATGGAAATAGCTGCCCTTGAAACCTTCTATAATACATAATCGTGTATCCATCAGGGCCTGGACTTTTCCCCGTCGCAGTATTATTTATTGCCTTAATCCCCTCCTCCTGTGTGATTGGGCATTCTAGTTGATCTAACTCCTCTTTGGGCACAGTCGGAAAATCCAGGCTCTAGGGCCGGGACTGCTGTTCTAATTCTTGAATTTATTTTAAAAGGAGATTTCATTTCTCTCTTCTTTGTTTCTTCTTCTGGGCTCCTATTTCCATCAAGATTACCCTTATATAGGCCTTGTGAGCCTCTCACAGAGTTGTCTTGATAGGCGTGGGGACATCTCCTGAGGAATCCATCTGTGAGTCTAGGCACAAATTTAAATCTCCTGCTATAAACAATTTCCCTTCTTTAAATTTAATTAACCTTTTCAATGTTTTTTTTTCAGGAACTTATTTGGTTCTCTATTGGGAGAGTAAATATTAGCAAAAGTGCATTTCATATTAAACAGTCTTCCTTTGATAAATAAAAATCACCCTTTCGGATCTGCTAGCTGCCCCTCTACCGGAAATGCAGTAGTACCATCAAATTGAATGGCAACCCATCTCAAACTATTCGAAGTTGAGTCACATAGAACCAAATTGGGAGGGTAATCTACACCTAGAAGCATGTGAGATATGTGTCTCTTGCAGAAATACTATGTAATTCTCTATTTATCTTGCATCTTTTACTGGGGCTATTCAAACCTCTAACATTATAGGCCTTATTCAACTAATGAACCAGCCAAAAAATCTACTTCTTGTATGGGAACCAGAGAGGAGAGGAGAGGAGAAGAAAAAAAAGGCCAATAAGGATCTATCTATGCGCTCTCTGTAAGATTTTCACTTGCTCTCACATTTCCTCTAAAGCTTGATCATGTATGTCCAATCTTTCCTCTACCTCCTCCACTCAATCAAGAACCTTCCCCAGGTCAGCCCAAGCCACAGCGATGTCTGTTTTTAGTGACACCTCCAATTTTGCTAGCAACTCCACTAGGACATCCTTTGTTAATGGTACAAACTGCAAATAGTGGGAAAACACTTGCGCCAAATATGTTAGCAAATAAATAATAAATATATTAATTATTATATGGAAATATACAGGATTGCAGCTGCTACACATCCACCAAAAGGGGAAACAATGTAGCTATATTTCGAAGTTTAAAACCTCAATTCTAGCAGCACAAAATGCTACCATACAATAAAGTGCATATGTGACTGATATATTTTCTCCTGTGTGTTTTAAAGTGCTATAGTAGAAAATGAGGGGTCACCCCCTTATGTGAACCATATATACAATGCTAAAACTCAAATACAATGCTGTGCAATCCTGAAATATTAATACATCTTAGTGGCATACCAATCCTTATATAAATATAAATAAATAACCGTGCAATATATATAAATTGATAAGGTGCAAAAAATATATCAATCAATAAAGTGCTTCTGTGCTCTGTGCAATTATCCACTCAGGTTATCCACTCAAAGTCCAACCATAGTCTATGTACAACCTATAATGTCCCAGTGAAGTAATCGCAACCATGCAGGGGAGCAGTGATGGTGGATATCTCCTAGACACTCGTGCAGGAATGACCAGAGTCAGAGCTTACCAGATGCAGTTGATCCCTGTTACCCTATGGCAACCTGGATCATGTAATGCTTGTTTAAATACTCCAGTATCAGGGTACACTCTTGTCCACTCTCCTGGGTATCAGGGTGTCCTGTATATCTCAGGGTGGGTATTAAAACAGAAACAGGGGACTCCTCATGGTGTAGTATTTTCATAAATCAAATCCATTTATTAAAAAGATTTAAAAACATATAACCAACAATATATCAGTGCCCTATCGGCATCATGCAGCTAAACAGCCGAATTCACTAATTACCAGATGGGGGGTGTGTACCTAGCTCTTCAGTATACAAAGAATTTGTTTCTTCCTGGAGGACGTTCCGACACCCGGTGTGCGTTCCACAATCCACAATGAGGCGGCGTGCGTGTCAGCTTGACATGTTTCGTCATTACATTTACGTCTTCGGAAGCTGAGTTTGATACGCTTGATTGAGCTTCCTGGGTCATTACTGTATCTCCAAGTGATGTCCCTAGCTCTCCTGCGAGCTTCAATTCTTTTTTAAGTATTTTAGGGCTCCCCAGGGAGTTGCCCCCCCCTTATGCTTTTTGGGTAGCTGGAAGCTTGACCACATTTATGTGCACCCTTTGCAATATAAATCGCAGACTTTTGCTTGCCTGCCCCTGCCCGAGTGGGCATTATCTGTATTGAGCTACAGGCACTTTCTTCTGTCAAACTCATCTCTGCTGACATATACCATTGGATCACCCCCTGGGCTAGGGACTGTCTGCATGGTTTTTCCACCTCCCACCTTGTTTGTTTTACCTCTCATCTTAGCCTCTTACAGCCAAATAAATTTGCCCCTCCCTTTCCAAGGAGAGTAGTGGGTGCTAAGGTTGTTGGACAAGGAGGCAGTTTTATCTTCCACTGTTAATTTGTAAGGATAAGTTAATAAATGTATAACTGTTGGTTAGCTATATGAATGAGTAGGTGGGTAGATAAACAGATGAAAAAGTGAGTGGGGGAATGGGTAGATGTATAAGTATACACACAACTGGCTAGGTTTCATAGTTATATGAAATATCAGCGATAGAAGAAGTTCATGCAGAGGTTAATGTTAATTAAATGGAACACTTTAACACATCCAGGTGCTCTGGTTATCAAAAAGACATAAGGAGAGAGGTGGGTGGATTGGTGGGCGCATGGATGGATGGGTAGGTGAATGGATGGATGAGTGGGTGGAAAATAGTTAGTATAGTCACAAACAGGGAAGTCTCTTTAAAACATGCATGTGCATATCCAATTTCCTTATGTCTGAGCAAGGCATCTGTTCACTGTGTCAGTTTCTTTCAGTCCCTTTATCATTTCTACACCAACCTTGGGTGCCTTCTAGGAAGCACAGCTACGTCCCCAGCCGGATCCAGGGTTTAGTTTGCTAGGGCTCCACCAAATCCTCTCCTCCTTCCTCCCCCGTGTCTTTCTCCTCCCTGCAACTACAGCTTCCTGCCAGCTATCATGTGTGTCCTCCGTCCAGACGTTCCACTGGGAGGGGAAGGGAACACACAGGTGCCTCTCCTCTGTTCTCCGCCTCCTTGGTCTGGGCTAGCAAGCAGCAGGCGGGGAGTCGTGGGTGAGCAGCGGGATGGCTGCAAACAGGCACCGATCCATCCAGGTGCAGGTCACTGCTGGTGTCTATGTGGCGGTTAGCGGCGGGAGGCAAAGTAGATGCCCGCTACCCCAGCGTGGACGACATCACCTAGCACCTCCCCCCACCTTCGTGTCTGTAACATTGAACATGATCTGGCATTGCTGGAAGATTGGTCAAAGCAGCGGAATGGCAACAAACTACGGTCAATAAAAATCTCCATGGGCGACGCTTTAACATTTTTTTTAACAGTTACCAGTTTAGAGTTAGAGTGTAGCTCTTTTTTTAAAATTATTGATGACACTGGCAATCACGGCGATACCTCACATGTGTGGTTTGAACAGCGATTTAATTTGCGGCGCGACTTCCATATACGTTTTCTTTCGTGCGCGAGCTAACGACGACGGGGGCGGCTACATTTTTTTTCCTATTTATTTATTTATTTTTTTCATTTTAACACAGGTTTTAAAAAAAAAAATCTGATCACTTTTATTCCTGTCACAAGCAATGTAAACATCCCTTGTGACAGCAATATGCAGTGACAGGTACTCTTTATGGAGGGATCGAGGGTCTAAAAGACCCTAGACCCCTCCACTACACTTCCATGTATTCAAAATGCCAAAAAAAATATTTTTGAATACATTCGCTTTTTTAAACTGCCGCCTTTAGCAGCCGAGTAACCCGGACGTGACGTCATGGACGCCGCCTCCAGGTTACGTCATCGGAGATCCGATTGAAGCCACTTCTGGCTTTGATCGGGACTCCATCCAGCCAGCGGATGCGCCAGCTGGTTGCTCTGGTCTCCTGGTGGGACGGGAGACCCGGACAAAGCCGCGGAAGGCGACGGGAGGGGAGGAATGTCCCCTCCCACTCGCCGGGGTAACGATCGAGAGGCACACCGAGCCGCATCGGTCCTTACCGCCGGAAATCCGACCGCCGGCTCTAAAAAACGGTACCGGGATGATGCCTCTAGCTAGAGGCATCATCCCGGTATAACCACGCAAAGTCAGCCAACGTAGGCCTACGTCGCTGGTCGTAAAGTGGTTAAAGCTGATCTCCAGGTAAATGGCAGAAAACATAAAGGGAATACCTATATAAGAGGCGATTTACTTGCCAAAGTGAATTGCCCTACAGTAAAGGGGATCTGAAATTTTCATAACTGCAGGTTCCCCCTGTGACTAATTGATACCAGAATAAGCAGCACATTGATAAGCTCACCCCTTTGTCACTGTTTTATCTTCCTTGCAACATGTTTCTTACATGATAGTTACATAGTTAGGTTGAAAAAAGACAAAAGCTCATGCAGTTCAATCAATAGAAAAAAAACAAATGGAAGGCCTTAATATACATGATCTTATACCCATAAATGATCTATAAGAAGCCACCCCCCCCCCCATGGAAGCCTGATCCAATTTGGTCAAGCAGAGGGGGGGGGGGGGATACCTTTATCCCTGATCCCCTGGGAGGCAATCAGATACCAGATATTCCCTGTTGTTATTGCCTATTAATGATAAGATCCATTTATTTATTCATTTTTGGAATTTAGAAATGCATACAGCTGTTTTTTTAAAACATTAGCCTGAGCTTGCCAGGACTAGTTCTTGATGGAGTATTTTCCACAATTTCACAGCTATTACTGTGAAGAAGCCTTTCCATATATGGGAGTTAAATCTCTTTTCATTCGGACAAAAAGATTGCCCCTTACTCTTCATATTCTCCCTTTATCATCTATCCTCAGGAGAGAATAAATTCAGTTCAGCTAATCTTTCCTCAAAGCGAAGTGCCTCCATGCGTCTTATCAGTTTGGTTGCCTTTATCTCCTCTTTCTCCAGTTCTTCAAGGAAATGCATATTCCAGATGAGGTCTTACTAATGATTTGTAAAAGAGCATATTTATGCCTCTCTTTCTTTGGAGTCTATACCTCTTTTTAATACAAGAATGTATTTCACATTTTAGAAATTGCAGCTTGTCGTTGCGTGCTGAAATGTGAAACACTTATGAAGTGTTTGATCTCTCTGAACACCCAAATTCTTCTCAATCATTGACTTCCCCAGCTGTTCTCCTAGAATGATGCATATATGCCCAGCCCCTCCCCCCCGCCCCTCCCCCAGTGCACAGCTTTATCTTTATCAACATAAAACATCCTTTGCTACATACTTGCCCAATTAAATAGTGCATTGAGGTTGGCTTCTACATTGTAGATATCCTGTAAGGACATTTTTCCACTGCATAGCTTGGTGTCATCTGCAAACACTGGAATGGTTTATTTCATTTATAAATATGTTAAAAAGAACGGGTCTCAACACTGAACCTGTGGGTACACCACTAATACCATTGCTTATTTAGACTTTGAATCAATAATCAATATTTTTTATTACATATTTTTAGCCAGTTTTCTATCCATTTTTACCTTACACATTAGCTGTGTGTGGGGAACTGTGCCAAACATTTTTGCAAACTCCAAGTATACAATATCTACAGCCAATTTTTATCCTACTTTGTTTTTGCTTGCTTTCCCATAAAAAAAATCCGATTTGTTCAACAACATCAGTCTTTTGTAAACCCTAGCTGATTATTGTTTATACTATTTTTTTTTTTAATCAAAAACTCTTCTATGTACAATGTTATCAAACTCTCAAGTATCTTCCCACTTATACAAGGTAAACTAAACAGTCTGTAGTTACTGGGTTAAGACTTTGATCCTTTTTTAAATATAGGCATGACATTGGCCTTACACCAATCCAGTGGTACTGTGCCAGTCATTAAAGTGCCTCTAAAAAAAAAGAAACAGTGGCTTTGAAGTACCAGAGCTCAACACTTTGGGGACATGTAGGTGTAAGCTATCTGGTCCATGTGCTTACTCATTTTTATTTTGTCTTAATGTTTCTCAACTATATCAATTTTGAGTCATTGTAGTTCATTTGGTGCTGTGCCAATACTATCCTCATTATGTACTTGAGCACCCCTATTTTACTTTGTATACACAGAACTAAAGAAGGTATTTAATAAATTTGACCCCTCCTTGTCCTTACTCACCAACATTATATTATTTTGTAAAGGGCCTGCCTGCTCAGACATGACCTTTTTACTATTGATATATTTGAAGATTTATTTTTTTTTTTTGGCGGGGGTTGGTCCTACTCCCTTTATAACCTGTCATTCTTTTTTAATTTGTGTGGGCTTGATTCCCTTTTTACATATTCTATTATATTCTTTGTAACTTCTAAATGATGGTAGCGTTCCTTCATTTTTATATTTTGAAATGATCTTTTTTCATTATTTAAACCTTTTTTAACATTGAACATGAACCACATAGGTTTTATTTTGGTCTTTTAAATGTATTGCCTATATGAATATTTTTTGCAGTGTATTTTGTATGCAGTTGATTTGAAGCATTCCCGTTTATGTTCTGTGTTCTTTAACTACTTGAGCTCTTTGGACATGCTACATATGTCCACAGAGTAAACCTTTGACCACAAGCTGATAGTGTAGAAGTGTGTGTAATTTCTTCAGCCAGCTCCTGGCTTTAAAGTGAAAGTAATGCAGCAGCTCCCTAGCCTCCCCCCCCCCGACTTTCTTCAAATTAAGTGCTTTATTATTTCAGTATGTGCTTGCTGTTTGCAGCTTACATCAAAATGAAATCATGTTATGGTCACTGGCGCTCAGATGTTCTTATTTTTGAACATTTGTAATAAGCCTCACAGCGCTTGAGATTAACAATGCCAGCAGCGCATCTTTTCTAGTTGTGGCTTCCAATGCTGTACTATAAAATTGTAATAGGTTTTACAATGTCTGCCTTGTTACCGTTCCAGCAGCTTCTTTACTTCAGTCAATTCCAGGGTAGCTAAAACTATTGTTATCTGTGAAATGAGCTAGGTCCCCCCACATTGTTATCAGTAGGTGGCCCATAACAAGCTCCAATAATGATCTTAGAAGTATGCACACATATATGCTGTTCCACCCATAATGCTTCACCATCAAAGTCTTCATCAACAAAATCCTCTTCCACACTTGCTTTGAGATCACATCTAACATAGGGACAGATTCCACCACCTTTTCATTTTACCCCGTGTCTCTGATAGAGAGCAAAGCCAAGAATATTAATAGCCCAATCGTGTGAGGAATATAGCCAAGATCCATCTATACCAATTAATGCATCAACCATTTCTAAAGGAACCTGACAAATGTCAGCACATGTGTACCAATGTCAGTTCAATAGAAGCTGGTTTCTAACGACTGACTTCTGTTATACAGTCAATCCAGAACACAAGCATTCAATCAGCACTTTCAGCCAATAGCTGCAGCAATGCTCTGTGTTTTCTAATGAGGGTAGGGGTCCCTCCTGTTAGAATACATTGGAACAACAGGTGAAATTCCTGCATAAAAATCACTTGTGTTGAGGCAGGGATCTTTGAGTTTTTTTTTTTTCTTTTCATTTAATCAACTCAAACTCACAGTATGCTTTACTTTTCAAATATGATTTTACTTTGTTGGCAGTGACATGTGCAGTAAAGGCAGAACTTGCCTCTGTGACCTCTTTTTCATCTCTCTAATGTTTGCCCAATTTTCTGTGATATAGTTAGCTGGCTGGTTGATCAAAAAAAAGATTAATCTATGGCCAGCTTAAGCTTCATGTCCCCACGTGCCAATGTTTGGTGGCTTAGTAAATAAGCCACTTAGGAGCAGACCATTACATCATGGGAGAAAAAGAAGAGGGTCATATAGTCTCATATACCTAGAAATACCTGGTATTTCATAGTGCCATGAATGGGAAAAGTAGCAGTTTTATTTTAAGCAAAAGTATGCACTAAAGAAAGGTTCAGCTGAGTAGTCAGCCAAACTGCAAGAACATTATGGAAAATAAATAAAAGGCATTACAAAGAAGTCAAAAGAAGTCTCTGAGCCATGAAAGAGAAGAGATGTGGCCAACTGACAGAAATTATGGAATGAAACATGGTCGATAGAGGCATCAGGAGAATCGACTGGCTGGGCATGATATGGTCTATGCCAGCTTATTGCCAGTCACTCAGAAAGTAAAAACAAGTTTTTATCCTAAAGTAGGCTAAAAAGTATATTTCTTTTTCTTTTAAACAAGCATTTGACCACAATTTTAAACACCATTATTCTATATGTCAGGCATCACTAAATGGCGGCCTGTGGTCCACGTTTGGTCCGACTCACTGTATCATTCGGACCATCCGTGGTCCTGCCATTTAGGAGCCCACTCAGCCATCCTCACTGCTTTCATCCTGAACAAGCACTGAATGGCGGAAGGCAGGAGGCTGATATCAGAGCCAGTACAGCTCCAAATGGAGGGTGGGACTTCAAGTTAACCCACAGGGGATTAGTTGCTAGCAACTAATCACAAGCTGGTTACCTGGAAAAGTTGTGCAGATCCTGCCCTCCTTCCAGAACTGTCCTACTTCTGATGTCAGCTTCATGCCTGCCGCCGTCCATGCGGAGCTCTCTAGACTGCTGTGAGTAATGTGGGGGACGCCGAGGCTGCTGTGAAGGGGGAGCTGAGAAAAGGAATCTGAAGATGGAGGGGAATCTGAGGACAGGAATATGAAGATGGGGCGGAGCTGAGGACAGGAATCTGAAGATGGGGGGGCTGAGGACAGGAATCGGAAGATGGGAGGGAGCGGAGGACAGGAATATGAAGATGGGGGGAGCTTAGGACATGAATCTGAAGATGGGGGGGGGGGAGCTGAGGACAGGAATCTGAAGATGGGGGAGCTGAGTACAGGAATGTAAAGGGGTACTGGGGGACAGGAATGTAAAGTGGTACTAGGGGTGAGTACAGGAATGTAAAGGGATATTAGGGGTGAGTACAGGAAGGTAAAGGGGTACTAGGGGTGAGGACAGAAATGTAAAGGGTTAGTGGGGGACAGGAATGTAAAGGGGTAGTGGGGGACAGTAATGTAAATGGTTAGTGGGGGACATGAATGTAAAGGGGTAGTAGTGGACAGGAATTTAAAGGGGTACTGTGGGACAGGAATGTAAAGTGATACTAGGGGTGAGTACAGGAATGTAAAGGGGTACTGGGGGACAGGAATGTAAAGGGGTACTGAGGGACAGAAATGTAAAAGGGGTACTGGGGATGAGGACAGGAATGCAAAGGGGTACTGGGCTGAGGACAGGAATTTAAAGAGGTGCTGAGGACAGGAATGTAAAGGGGTACTGAGGATGAGGACAGGAATGTAAAGGGGTAGGGGGGGTGAGGACAGGAATGTGAAGGTGGAAGGAAGGTGATTATAAAGGGGGCTAAGGACACGAATGTGAAGGGGGGCTGGGAACAGAAATGTGAAGGAGGAGGGGCGGGATATAAAGGGGCATAAGTATAGGAATGTAAAGCGATGGGTTGACGACAGGGATGTGAGGGGAGGGGGGGTGATATGAAGGGGGGCTGAGGACAATAATGTGAAGGGAGGGTTGTGATGTGCAGGGGGGAACTGAGAACACTGTTGTAATGACAGGATTGTGATGTGAAGAATCTGAGGCTAGGTTTATAACATTGCTACCTGTGTTCTGCATGTAGCAGCCCATTCATTTCAATAGGCTGTCTTACATGCAGAAACATACAAAAAGTAGTCCCTGACCCTTTTTAAATTGCGCTGCACCAAGCTGGTTTGGCACTCACGAAAACACGCAGCGTTTACCAATACTTCAAGGTGCAATTAGGAATCAAACATACGATTCGGACCTCTGCTGGCAGAAAACTTTAGTGACTGGACCTCCGTGAATTTTAATGCAATACCCCTGCTACATGTCCTAATAATGCCTTTACCTCTGTTTGAAGATTCACAAATGAATACATGGGCAAAATATTTTGTATAACCTATATACAGTTATGCGCATGCTGTTTCACCAAATAATCATATTATCTGAATGAGTTATGAGTTATGGATTTATGCTGGGCAAGCTTGAAAGTGTCTATTATTTTTCATGCTAGCACACAGCTCTAAGGCGCAAAATATTTTATGTTTAAACAAATGTTGGAGGCTGAATATAAAACATGTTACTGTGCATACATTACCATATATTAAAGTGCCCGTATCTTAATAAAATAATCCACTGAGGAACAATATCAATGAGCTCTGGGTAAAGCGTGTCATTAAAATGCAAGGAATGACTTTCAACATTGATGAATTGTTGTAGAAAGAAAGAAAAATACAGGTGATATCTTTATATGAAATATATTTTTCATGAACACTTGCAACTTATGCTTACACCAATTTTACCATGTTCAGCAAGGGGTGAAAATGACCAATTTAAGTAATACTGATATAAGCCAGGCACCACCTGTGTTTATCTTCAGTCACTGTTAGGTTTCTACACTTTACCAATGCTGTCCATTTACAAATATTGGGGTCAATTCACTAAATCATAATTATTTTTTTTTTCAGAACAGTGACCTACTTTCCCTTTTTAATAAAAAATATGTTTTTAGGGCCCATTCACATGATAGGTTTGCAGTAAAACACTCGCATTACAACACATGTTACATGCATTGATGAAAAATAATGTCAGTCATTCTAAATGGCACTATAGTGCACCTTGCCAATAGATGTGCATTACAGTATGGTACAGGAAAAAATACATTTTTTGGTGCGATAGTTGGGCATATTCATGAAAAATAAGAGTTTTAAATAGGTAAAGAACTATTGAGAAAAATAACATTACATGCTACACAATGTTTATTTATGCAAACTCAATGAGAAAATTATTGTAAGATAAAAAATGTTACAAAGACCCTTTCATTCAATCTGGTTTATTTCTTCCATTGGGATCACACAGTAAGTTTTCATGGTTGCAGTTCTGTCAGGCAAGAGGTTTTTGTCCCTCCAAAAAGGAAAAAAAAATATTTCCCATTGACTTCCACCCTGAGAAGATGCTGTGATCATCAGCTTAATCGGAAAGCTGCAAGCTGCAATTTTCAGATAAAAGATTGCAGACATGAAAAGTACTTGTTTGACATTGTTCTTCTATTGCACTAAGTTGGAAGCACAGTGGGACAGATTTATGTAAACTAGAGCAGGAGTAGAACTGTTGCCTATAAAAATTATTCTAGCTTCAGCTTTTAAAAATAAAAAAACAATGAATCCAGAGCAGCATTTCCACTTTTTCTTAAATTTTTGTAAGTTTAAAATATTATCTTCTTTTTGTAAAGTAAAGGTGTATCCTCCTAATCTATAAACTGTTATGTTTCGCAATGTTTTATAACAATACATAAAAGCCCTAACCTAAGGCGCATGCGCGACGGCTCCCTGCATGGACGTGTGAGCAAGGAGCTCCGTCCCGCACCGACACTGCACAGCCCGCGGTAAACAGCTCACACCGCCGATCGCATCCGGACAGACCCCCTCACTCCCAGCCAGGCATCAGGCATCCGATTGATGTCCGGGGGCTCCGCCAGGAGGGACCTTTCCAGCGCATTTAGTGCGGCATCACTCCGGCCCTCACCTTCCAAGATGGCCGCGCCCGCCACGCCAGCGGGACGAGGCGGCGGGGAGGAGGATTTTGGAGACATCTCCGACAATTTGGACACCCCTCAGCCTTTACTTCAGCCCCCACGAACTGTGAGTACTCAGCCACTACATGACTACTCTCCTGCCTCCACCGAATCCTTCATCGGTCGGACCCTGGAAGAGCTTCTTCTATCCCCTATGGGGGGCCCTGATCCCAGCCCAGGCCAGCACAGCGTTCCCCCTTTGGGGGCTGCTATTCCTTCTGACACGCACAGCCTTCTATCAATCTTCTCTAAAATGCTTGCTAGAGGCCTCTCTCATACTGCAGCCCAGATCACCACTACCATACAAGGGGATCTGCAAAATTTGGGCTCTCGCATTGAAGCCATTGAGCTTAAAACCGACCATACTGTCGCAAGGTTGAATCAAAATTCTGCTAGAATCCATGACCTCCAGGACCAATTAGAGACTGCTCTCAATAAGATTGATGACTTGGAGAACAGATCCAGACGTTATAATTTTAGGATCCGAGGCCTCCCGGAATCCATTACAGATGTGAAGGCTGCTGTTCACGAATTCATTTCGGGTATCATCCCGGGCATTCCCGCCCACCGCCTGGAATTGGACAGGGCACACAGATCCCTCCAACCACCGCGTAAAGATGGTCTCCCCAGGGACATTGTGGTGAAGCCACATTTTTACTCTGTCAAGGAGGAAGTCATGAAACATGCTCGTTCTGCTGATCAACTCGCATTACTGGGTCACACCATTCAGATTTTTGCGGACATTTCGCCTACCACAATTCAACGGAGACGTACCCTCAAGCCCCTCCTTACCGTTCTCTCCCAGAAAAGCGTAAAATATTGGTGGTCATTCCCTTTTCGCCTGAGCTTTTCTCATCAACAGAGGACATTTGGTTTCTCCTCCCTGGAAGAGGGGGAGAAGCTATTACTGAGACTGGGCCTCATATCCCAGGATCCAGCCTCTGCTTCTTCTCAAAGAGCTTCCTCAGTTAAGCGTTCTACCCCTGGAAGTCCTCTGGTCCCACTTTGGCAGAAGCAACAATCTAAGAAATCCAAGGAGTCCAGGCCTCCATGATGAGCTCCCATTCCCCCTCCTGGGGACCCTGGTTCACTTTTTTCCCTTCCGCCCGGTGTGGTGGAACCCTGACACTTTGCTCTGGAACTGTTCTCATTTTTGAGTTTTTGATTTTTTTTTTTTTTTTTTTTTTTTTTTTCGGCTGCTGACTTTTTCCCCTCACAATGAGGGGGTGTTTGTTTACGCAATTACCTTCCCATTCTTGGTGATCTTCAGGAACTTTCTGAACTCTTCCGATCCCTATTTTGGAATACGGACAAATTTTTTCGGATGGGAAGGACTGTCTTTCTTTCTTTTTTTCGTTTTTTTTTTTTTTTTTTTTTTTTTTTTTTTTTTACATGGGGACTCTTACTCTGTCCGTGTATTTATCACAATGTTTGACGTTGACTGTTGTTTTATTTTTTTCTCTAATGGTAGTCTCTATACTGGCCCTTTGGGTTTCCCAAGGGCCCTGTGGGGACCTCCCTGCCCTGTCGTTTACAGGCAGGGAGACTCCTGTTATAGTAGTTTTTTTTCCTGATGTCAGGTACTGTCTTTATGGCTCCCATCCTGTATTTGGGATGGGCCTTTCCATATCCACTCTACCGACTGCCTTGGTGTTCAAGGGGGGGGTACACGGCGGGCAAATGGGGAACTTCTCTCCTTTCCCGTCTGTGTCCTTCCCCGTTCTATTTTGGTAGGTGTCGGTGCGGTCCACATGCGCCTCCACTTGCTCTGGTAGACCCCACGAGACGGCTGTCTCGTGCCCTCCCGGAGCACTTGTTGGTCCCCCCTCGGGGGTTCCGATGGTGTTTTCCTGGGCCCCCACGGGTGCCGTAGCATCCCGTGGCTGGTCCAGGAGTGGCATTTTGCCACCTTGTTTGTGTTTTTTGTCTTTTTTGTTTTTCCTGCAGGTTTATATGCTGAGGTACGGTGTTTCTACATTGTTCATTTTGGAAAGCACTAACATTGCCGTCCACTCTCCCTTCCCTGATGTCTCTGGCTCTTTCTTAGCTCTCTCTCTCTCTTCTCTTTTCCTTTCCCCTGCTCTTTCCTCCACAGGTTTCTCTGCCTTTTTGGTCCTGGTTCATCTCCTGGCTCCCTCTCCCCTTCGAGGAAGATTGGAACCCGTATTGACGTCTCTCTCTCCCGGGACGAATGGTTCCGCCTGACACTACTACTCCCACGCTCCGCATAGCCTCACACAATGTCCAAGGCCTCAACTCACCAACCAAACGCCGTAAGTTATTTCAATATTACCATTCCATGCACCTAGACATTATATTCCTCCAAGAGACACACTTCCCTGCTTCCTACAATCCCCCCTTTATCCACCAGAAATATCCCCTTTTCTTTTTGTCCAACTCAGACACTAAGACCAAAGGGGTGGGGATCTTCTTCTCCAGATCTGTCAAATTTACCCCCAATAAGATTATTAAGGACCCGGAAGGCAGATTCCTCCTCCTAACGGGGGAAATTAATGGATCCCCCTATACTCTGCTGACTTATTATACCCCCAATCAGGGCCAGACTCGCTTCTTTACGGCTCTAGCTAAGCTATTATCGAATGAAACGGTCGGTACGCTCGTCATGGGTGGGGACTCGAACCTGGCCTTTGATCAGCGTCTCGATAAGTCTAAACCTCTAGCCCCGTCATATAAGCCACCCTCGAAACATAGTCTTCGTGTAGCCAGGCTCATCTCCTCCCTGGGTCTGGTTGATGTTTGGCGTGAGCTGAACCCGAGATCGCGGGATTATACCCACTTTTCCGCCCCTCACCATACGTACGCCCGTATTGATCATATCTTTGTCCCCACCATGGCCGTCCCTCTCGTTTTGAAAGCTGGTATAAGGGATACTCCACTCTCTGACCATGCGATAGTGCATTTTTCCTTTACTCCCCGAGCCCCCTCTCAGGGCTCCTCAATCTGGAGGCTTAATGAAGCCCTTCTTTCAAACCCGGCCCACTGTTCCATGATAGCGGCGGACATCAAGGAATACTTCCTCCTTAATAATGTTGGGGACATTTCCCCACCCACACTGTGGGCGGCCCATAAGGCCGTACTTAGAGGGAAGATCATTCAATTAGCCTCTAAACTCAAAAGGGAAAGGCAGGCTGATGTAAGAAAATTGGAGAGCTCTTTCCTTTCTGCCCGCCACAATCATAAACGGCATCCCACTAGAGACACGCTAGCCAACCTAGATGCTGCCCGCCTCGCTTTGAACCTGGCCCTCACGACGGCAGCTGAGAAACACCTCCGCTGGACCAAGGCCAAATTCTACACGACTCGAGATCGCATAGGCTCTCGTCTAGCTCTCAAGCTTACGCCCAAACCACGATCTGTAATTTTCCCCAAAATTAGATTACCCTCTGGTGCTTTGTCTCAGAACCCGGTCTCGGTGATGGAGGCCTTCCGCTCCTTTTATCATGAATTGTATGCAGGTGGAGACTCACCTCCATCCTCTGCTGCCCAGAAATTTCTGGATGATGTCCCTCTTCCCAGAATATCCACCCAACACAGAGCGGAGATGGAGGCTCCCATCACAGAGAGGGAAGTTCTAGATGTCATTAAAAAGCTCAAGCTGGGCTCGGCCCCGGGCCCCGATGGGTTCCCGGCGCTATACTACAAGACCTTTGCCGACTCGCTCTCCCCATACCTCACTAAATTTTTTAATTCCCTAAAATCTGGGACTCCATTACCTAGTGAACTCAACTCTGCCCTTTTGGCGGTTATCCCTAAGCCCTCCAAGGATGCTAGCGATGTTTCTAACTACCGTCCTATTTCATTGATTAACAATGACGTTAAAATCCTCACAAAACTCCTCACAGACCGCTTATCCTCATTCATAGCGTGTTACGTTCACAAGGACCAATCCGGATTCATACCAGGTAGACAGGGCACGGACCAGGTCCGTAGAGCGGTTGATATAATTTCCCTTCTGGGGTCTGCGTGGGATGGGGGGCCTAAACGTAAGGGCCTCCTCCTCTCACTAGATCTCCAGAAGGCCTTTGACTCAGTCTCCTGGACGTACATTTTTGATATGCTTGAGAGATGGGGGTTTGGCCCCCGCTTCACAGGTACCCTTCGGGCATTGTACTCCTCCCCGTCTGCTCGGGTCCGTCTCCAAGGTTGCTACTCGGACTCATTCCCCATCGCTAGGGGCACCCGACAAGGGTGTCCTCTTTCACCACTGATCTTCGCCATTGCGATAGAGACCTTGGCTATTGCTATACGTCAAAATCCTGACATTCGGGGAGTTCCTAGTGGAGATATTGAGCATAAATGCGCGTTATTCGCGGACGATATGTTGTTGTTTATCACCCGCCCCCTAATCACGATACCTAACCTGCTCTGCACCCTTCGGATGTTTGGCAACTTATCAGGCCTCAAGGTCAATATGACTAAATCCAGCGCCCTTAACGTATCCCTATCCCCCGCTGAACTTTCTACGATACAATCCACCTTCCCCTTTAGCTGGAGCTCGGGCTCCATCCCCTATTTGGGCACTCAACTCACCCCCTCCATTAGTTCTCTGTTTTCCGCTAATTATCCTCCCCTTATTAAAAAACTCAAAGCGGACCTTTCCTCTTGGTCCTCCCATAATCTCTCCTGGTTGGGCAGAATTAATGCCGTTAAAATGACGCTGCTCCCCCGCATCCTATACCTCTTTCGCTCCCTCCCAATCCCTGTCCCTAGCACACGTTTGCAAGACTTACAATCTGCTATTGTTCGCTTCGTCTGGGGTGCCAAGGGGCATCGCTTTGACAAATCAACTCTCTTTCGTTCCCGCCAACAAGGTGGAATTGCACTTCCCCACCTGCGCCGCTACTATCTCGCTGCCCAACTGGCACAATTCTCCACTATCTATCGCAGGGGAGGGAAACCGGACTGGGTCCACCTGGAACGTCAGGCGGTACCCCAGTTCACACTTGACTTCCTAGCCTGGTGCCCCCGGAAAAATAGACCCCCTATACTTGCTCCTACCCTTTCCCACTCCTTCTCCCTCCATGATCAACTCATTAAACACCCTGCCCTCGTGTCTAAACTTAAACCCCTCACTCATATCTTCAATAACCCCAATTTTCCCCCGGGCCAAAATGTTAAAACATTCCACTGGTGGCTCAATAAAGGCTTGTTCCGTATAGGACATTTTTTTAACTCCATGGGTCCTCTCTCCTTCCCACATTGTGTCTCTACCCTCAAAATGCCACTTACGGAAAGATTTAGGCACTCCCAAATATCTCATTTCTTACACTCTATCTGGTACAACAAGCCGGAACCCCCGCAGGTCACGGGCTACGAACGTTGGTGTGCCGAGGCTCAGGATACACGAGGTGGGATCTCTCTAATTTACTCCGCTCTAGCTGGTGCTGAGATGAAGCCTAAGTATGCCCTCGATTGGGAGAGGGACCTGGAGATGGACTGGGATCTGGACCGCTGGGGCTCCTGTCTTCTTCGTTCCTATAGAGGTATCATGAACGTGTCTCTTATAGAAGCTAACGTTAAACTGCTCACAAGATGGTACTTAGTCCCTACGCGTATTGCTACTATGTTCCCTGGTGCCAGTCCCCTCTGTTATCGGGGTTGTGGCGCTAGGGGGGACTATTTACACACCTGGTGGTCTTGTCCTAAACTTAGACCCTTCTGGAATAAGTTGTTCCAGATCATTCGCAAAGTGCTTGACCGTTCTATACAGCAGTCGCCCCTTATCGCACTGCTAAATGACAAGGTCCCCAGGCTTCCCAAACCGGCCCGCATGCTATTGCAGTTCATCCTCATCGGTGCCAAAATTACCATTGCCAGGGCCTGGAGGAAGCCTAGGGTTTCTCTCCGGGAATGCAAACTAAAAATCTCTTGGATCATGTCACAAGAGAAGCTCTCTAGTGTGATAAATGACACTGTCCCTAAATATGAAACGGTTTGGGAACCCTGGGCCAAATATGTGCAAGTTTCTTTATAAACCCTGCGCGGGACTGTTTTGCTCTTTCTTCTCATTCCTTCTCCAGCTCCCTCTCTATTCCTTTTTTCTCTTTCGTTTCCTTTTCCCCCTGTGTCTTCTTCCCC
This sequence comes from Pelophylax lessonae, assembly GCF_965119305.1. NCBI lineage: Eukaryota > Metazoa > Chordata > Amphibia > Anura > Ranidae > Pelophylax > Pelophylax lessonae. The sequence goes on along the minus strand of NC_138770.1, from coordinate 325,674,457 downwards.
TTCCCCTTCTGTCCCCCAGGCTCCCTTCGACCATCCCAAAGATTTATGGACTGGCCCTCGGAGGGGGATCGGACTGGACCCGGATGTATCGCCACCCTTGGGGGGCACGGCGTCCTTTCCTGTTCCCTCTGCTGGGGGGTACTCCCATATTTCGCCTGAATACGTTTACCCTAATATGGGTATGGTCTTTTCCGTTTATTCAATTGGGCATTGTAGTGCTGTTTCTCCAATTTAACCTATTACTCTCCATGACCATGCCCACTCACCTGTTTTGGCCTTTTGCATTGATACGATTTCTCTGGAGGGACACCTCCCTCTTATCCACTTACTCTTCTGGCTTATTATTCCATGTATCACCATACCTACTTTATTGCATTTATTGTTGTTTGTTTTCGTTGATTTCTGTTCATGAAAATATTCCAATAAAAACTATTGAAAGTAAAAAAAAAAGCCCTAACCTATAAAGAAATTACAATATAATGTCCCTGTCACACAGTCATACAGATACAGACAGGCACAAAATGGGCCAATGACAAGAAAAGACATATAATAAACTGGTGTATTCTTGTAAAGACCTTTTAACTTCTTCTGGACTGGAAAGTTTTGCCTTCTTTCTGACCAGGCCATTTTGCGATTCGGCACTGCGCTACTTTAACTGACAACTGCGCGATCGTGCGACACTGTACCCTTATCAAATTGATGTCCTTTTTTTCCCCATAAATAGAGCTTTCTTTTGGTGGTATTTTAACACCTGTGCGATTTTTTTATTTTTTGTGCTATAAACAAAAAAAGAGTGACAATTATGAAAAAAAACAATATTCTTCACTTTCTGCTATATAACATTCCCAAAAAAATAATAATTTAAAAATCTAATTTTTTTAATCCTTTTAGGCCAATTTGTATTCTGCTACATATTTTTGGTAAAAAAAAATCCCAATAAGCGTATTTTAATTGGTTTGGGCAAAAGTTATCGAGTCTACAAACTAGGGGAAAGATTTATGCAATTTTTTTTTTACTAGTAATGGTGGCGATCTGCAATTTCTAGTGGGACTGTGACATTGCTTCAGACAGATTGGACCCCTAACTGACATTTTTGACACTTTTGGGGGGACCAATGACATTATTACAGTAATCAGTGCTAAAAATATGCACTGTTACAGTAATAATGACACTGGCAGGGAAGAGGTTAACCCAGGGGTGATTAAAGGGTAAGTGTGAGCCTAGGGGAATGTTTTCTAACTGTATGGGGGAGGTACTTCTGGAATCAACACAGAGACCTGTTATCCTATATAAAAGGACCACAGGCGCTCTGTGATCATTCCAGAGAGAAGAACGGTCAGCCGTGTTTACAACAGTGAACTGACGTTCTCTCTCAGCAGGGAGCGATCGCGTGTGCCCGGTGGCAATCGCTTCAGCCGGTCCCATGGGTCGGCTTCCCTGCTTCCTAATAGGGGTACGCGTGTGCCTCCGGCAGCATGTGTGCACCCCCAGGAGCTCTCCTGCGAACCGCCGTACAGGTACAGCGATTCACGTAGCCGAGCCAGCCTGCCGCAATATATCTGTGGCGGGCAGTCGGCAGGTGGTTAACATATGAAGGAAGCCAATGCAATTAATACTTCATTAATTATTATTTTAATAATTATACAGTTGAAAGACAAGGTATACAACATTTTATACAACATGTATACAGTACATATACTGTATAAACAAAGATATGTGTGTGTATATTAGTGATCGGCCGATTATCGGCAAAGCCGATATATCGAGGGCCAATATGCACTTTGCCCGATATATCAGAACCAGCCTTTTGAATTACCGCTATTGCCGGTATTTCGGGAAAGTGCTGTACCGGAGTGATAACTGCAGCTAGAGCCATCACCCCGGTACCCGTGTCCATAGCCAACGGTCGGCTATCTTGTAATGACAACCGATGCGGCTGAGAAGCCACTTGGCTGTCATTCCAAGGAGCGGGAAAGAATGTCCCCTCCTCCCGCCACCTTCCGTGGCTTGCCCGGTTCTCCTGTCCCACCGGGAGACCCGGGCATCCTACCTTCACCGTCGCTGTCGGACCGGGTCTCCATTTCTTTGAATTTGGCGCCGCAGAGTACCTGGAAGTGATGTCATGAAATGACATCACTTCAGGGTACTGGCATCACCAAATTAAAAACTTACAGCATTCAAAACAGCCAAACTTGGCATTTTGAATGCTTTTAAGTGCAGAGGAGGGGTTTGGGGTCTTTTAGACCCCAGATCCCTCCACCACAGTACCTGTAGACATTTAAAAAAAAAAAAAATGACGGCAGATATCGGCCGATACCGATATCCGATGACCAAAATATCGGTATTGGCGGTAAAAAACTATATCGTTCGATCAATAGTGTGTGTATATATATATATATATATATATATATATATATATATATATATATATATATATATATATATATATATATATATATAGTATAAAAATACATAAGTATCCTCCACTCAAATAGATTTAAACCCCAATTAAAGTAACAAATACAGTTATAAAAATACAGTGCTTGCCAATGAAACATAAAAACATAATGTGCTCAAAAAAAGTATATATTAAAAACATATATAAAGTCTTTCAAAAGTTCTCATATTAAGTGCTCAAGTGCTCCAAACTCCATTATTAAGGTGCTGAAGTGCTTCATGTAAACATGCTATGCTCGCTTTTATTTGCAATTTTGTAAGTTGCTTTGCATTTTGCGCAAATAAACACTAATTTTACAGTACTTGCCTACGAGCACTATTTCGTTTTATTGAGCCTGGAGGATATTAAAGCCACCCCAAGACTAATATTGGTGAGACCCGATCTTAACGCCAAGAGGCCTAATATCCACAACACCAAATACACTATCGCATTACTTTTGCAGAAAGATCCTGAAAAATTATGTACATTTTATTCTTCACATGATTATTCTTGAAGTCTGGAGACTCTTTGGAATACATATATAATTACTCTCTGTGAAGGTGTTAAAAATATTACAGAATAAAAGGCAAATCACCAGAACTATAACATGAGATGTAAACAACCAGACAATCTGGAATCCTGCCAAACAGATGCATAATCTTACATGACAGTGAGGGCAATTGAATGAGATCCTGAATGGGAGCTTCAAGGAAACTGCACCTGGAATATTTCCAAGTACTTAAAATGCTTAGACACGTATGAGTAAGGTCTGTAATGGGTATAGGTTCATTGCTTTGCTAAGAATGATAAAGATCTCACATAGGAAATGAAAACATTGATGTTCTGGTGATATAAAGTAAATACATTTCCATTGCCCATTGAGTGGTGGTTTTATTAGAGAATGATAGCAGTAAATATGTACTTTTTCCCAAGAAAAGGAAAGAAACAGGATATTTTTATCAGAAAATGTCAGGTGTGAAAATGCATCAATCCATATTAACCAACCACATGTCAGCCTATTGGAATCTAACTAGTGGAAAATGAGTTTGGATTAGCTAGTATAGGTAACTACACTTTACAATTTTTTCTTAGCCCTAATGAATATGCTTTAAAGTGTTTTATTAGGTTATCCAGTTATAGCCTTTAGTTTAACACAAGTGCGAAACACATACACTTACTTACATAATCAGTTTGGGGAATAAAAAAAATATATTTTACCAAGTAATTTAAAGCGGAGTTCCACCCAGGGGATACTTTTTTAATAAAAATACCCCCGGGACAGTCAGGGCTAGTACATTCCACAATGGCTAGCCTCTGATCTGTCCCGGGTTGAACTTGCCTTTTAGAAACACTTACCTTGAAAAAGTATTCTCCAGCGCTGCCATCTCAGGTGTGGGCAGCTTGAAGCCAGCGCGATCCTCTTCTGCGTCCTCTTCCTTCTTCTTCGGTCCCACGATGCACTGCACCGGCCCCGCCGTCACTTTCGGTGCGCACGTGTCATCCCTCCACAGCTTCTGGGCATGCCCAGAAGCTGTTTAGAAGGGAATGACGCGCGCGCACCGGAACTGACGTCAGGGCCAGTGCAGGCGCATTGATTCCTGGGAGCGATGACGTTCAGCTCCCAGGAATCATTGCAAAAGCCAGGAAGTGACGAATCGCCGTGGCCGCCAAGGGGAGGAAGAAGGAAGTAAGGTAAGTATATTTTCTCTACAAGGTAAGTAAAAAAAAAAAAATTGCGATTATCCATTTGTTTTTCAGGTGACCCGGAGCGAGAAGATGGAGGTAAGTATAAATTTAGGGTGGAACTCCACTTTAAAATATTTTAACTGGAAAAAAATGTAAAGTAAGTAAACTGACTAAATAATCCGTATTGAGGACAATCTTTTTTTATTTTACATTAATTCCAATATTAATATCAATTTGACTCCTAATTTATTTAATTTAATCATCTTCCCCCTTAATTAATAAACATGTAAATAATGAGGAAGGTTAAAAATGATCTACTCAATTGTTTTTGCTCTCATCATGTCTAAATATATTGGTATACAAAAAACATGATATTACATTCTCTATAACAGCATTGTTTGCAGGATTTTATTTAGACTACAGTTTAAGGCTCCATTCACACCTGGGCATTTTTGAGTGTTTTTCAGCTCCAAAAACGCTAAAAAAAAACGTTCCAAAACGCCCAACAAGTAAAACTCCATTCATTTAAATGGCCCCTGTTCACATCTGAGCATTTTGCAAAACGCCTGTAGCTGAAAAAAGTACATGAGCTTCTTTTTGGGCTGATTACCAGCGTTTTTGATAGATGTCAATGAAAAACGCCTGAAAAAAACGCCTGAAATCGCGATAAAATCGCGGTAAAAATCGCGGTAAAATCGCGGAAAAATTGCGGTAAAAAAATGCGGTAAAACGCTACGCTCAAGTGTGAATGCAGCCTAAAGATAAATTTATGCATTCACATATATTTTTTTTTCTTGGTGTGTGTATTGTCTCCTGTTAAAGTGTAGCTCCCAGAGGAAAAATAAAGTTCAAAACTCTTGTAGGAAAAATAAAGATTTCACACAAAAGTGAAGATTTTGTACAAATCTCTAAAAGCCACCTGTATGAAATAGCACAGGATTAGGTGAGCATTGGAAAAGAGTCTGAGAGAAATCCATTGAGATTTATTCTTATATTTTGTTCTGCTCTTGTTACAAACATCATCATCAAGTTTCAGCTACTTTTTTTTTAGAAAATAGAATCATGTTTTTTTGTTTTTTGTGCCCCCTCAAAGTGGCAATGTTAAGGTAAATGCAGAAGGGATATTAATTATCCCAAAACTAGTTGGGATATGTATCTGGAAAATATTGCTAACAATGTCCTGACAATATAGCTGACAGGGATCATGTTCAAGTATTTTGTCTGCATGCTGGTGAGTGAACAGGGAAGCAGACCCATGTCAGTGAGTTCTTCTTTGTTAGTAAAGTTGTCACTGGTCATTTCCTTTTTCCATTTTGCCACAATGCAAGGGTACATTATGTGTCCTTAACCACTTTTCGACCACCCCACGCAGATTTACTGTGGCAGGGCGGCTTGGCTGTGCAAAATCACATAGATCTATGTGATTTTGGGCATGCAGTCTCAGTGGCACGTGCGCACCACTGGAGCCATGCTCCCGCTGGGATTAGACACAGCAAGAGGCAGCCCATGGGAGGAGCGGCAGCGATCACCGCCGGCCTCCCGCAATCATCAGAGAAACTGACAGAAGACCCACCTGCTTATGTAAACAATGCAGGCGGGTCTTCTGTCACACAGGCAGAGAGAGATCAGGAGTTTCAGTTAAGCTGTCAGTAGGCACAGTTAGGCATACATTAACCCCTTTGATCACCTCCAGTGTTAACCCCTTCCATGCCAGTGTCATTTATACAGTAACAGTGCATATTATTTTTGCACTGATTACTGTATTAATGTCACTGGTCCCCAAAAAGTGTCAAAAATGTCAGTTAGGGGTCCGATCTGTCCGCCGCAATGTCGCAGTCAGGCTAAAAATCGCTGATCGCTGCCATTATTAAGAAAAACAAAAGAAATTGAAAAGTCCAAAATTCTATCCCCTAGTTTGTAAACACTATAACTTTTGCGCAAACCAATTAAAATACGATCTGTCCACCGCAATTTTTTATATTAAAAATAAACATTGTGTTTTTTTTTCAAAATTGTCACTATTTTTTTGTTTTATAGCGCAAAATCTAAAAACTGCAGAGGTGATCAAATACGACCAAAAGAAAGCTCTATTGGGAAAAAAGGACATTAATTGTATTTGGGTACAGCATCACACGGGCTGCGCAATTTTTCGTTAACGCAGTGTCGAATCCCAAAAAATGGCCTGATCATTAAGGGGGTAAAACCTTCCGGAGCTGTAGTGGTTAAAGTGAACCTGTGGGCAACTTAAAGAAAATGAAATGTTTATATGTTTCTAAAAAAACAGTAAATGACATTTGAAACAAGCCCTAAATTGACCTGTGTAACCATGGGTACTGTGGAACAATTTGTCCACAAAGATTGCAGCAAAAGCATGACCTACATCATTGCTAAATCATTGCAAATTTTTATCAATACCATAAATAACAAAAAAGAAAAAGATAATGGTGGGGCAAAAACCCACCATAGCATCAGTTGTGCAAAAAAAAAATGCTACAAAAATGTATTTACAAAATGACATATACCATAAACTGATTACAATCTGAGATACAAAACTCAATCCTTTCTGTAAAAAAATGTACAATCCCCATGCATCCAATTGATAAGCGCATGCTCTTGAATTTAAATTATAGCTTTTTTATGTTCTGTTTATGTTCTTCAGTATTTTGGGGGAGAGTTACTAAAACTGGGGAGTGCAAAATCTGTTGCACCTGTGCATGGTAGCCAACCAGCTTCTTTAATAAAACTTGAACAAAAAACCCTGGAAGCTGATTGGTTTCTATGTAGAGCTGCACTAGATTTAGCACTCTCCAGTTTTAGTAAATCAACTCCTCTATTTTTTCTGTTTTGTCAGTATTTGACCCTTGTTGCTTGCTATTTAATTGTGTAAACCTACAATGGAACTGGTAAAAAATGACTGTAAATTCCGGCAGAAAGTCTGTTGAATGATTCAGGTGCTTTTTCCTTACTTTTTTTTTACCATTATTGTCCTATGAAAGCGGCAGTCTGACTAGTTCTTATTCATAGCACAGGCACTTTAATTACAGACACTCTTGATGAACAGAACCAGTAAATGCTGATATAGGTTTTGTGAGTCTATGGGATAATATGAGTGTAGAAATCTGGGAGGTAAAACAGAAGTAAATCTGTCTGTAATTACCTTAATTTTGTTTCCATTGCCAAATTGCCTTACAAAGAGGATAAATATGACCTGTACAGATGATTGCCAACTCCAATTCATTTTTCCATTTTTTTGTTTGTTTTACAAACTGGCAAAACATTAGTCCAGTTTTTATGGATCGCTAGGACATGAGGCAAATAGCTATGATAAAAAGACAAAAATGAAGGTGTGAAATGTAATATTGTTCCCAAGAGGAAATGTAATATCTAATAAAAATACAACGAGATAAACACAAAGCACCGTTCAGCATAATACAAATTAATAAGCAGTGAATAAAAGCTGATGACTAGGAAATGGTAACAACAATACTCAATAATATAGTTGCAAGACATTCAAAATCAAACAACAAAATGGAAATAATAAATATGATGGAGAACCGAGATCGCTCAGTGTTTGTTTTGTATTAGTATTATAGGCATTAGTAATATACATATAACCTTTTTTTTTCAATCAGCATTGTCTTTTCATGTAGATTTCATCTACTTCACCTATGAGATGTACTGTATAAGGCATCATAATAACTGCTCTTCCCCTCCCTGTGCTTTGTAGCATGAGATTCATTACAGCATTGAGGATTTTTACCATTCCTCTCAGATAGATGACTAGTAGAAGGTTAATAAGTTTTCCACTATCTGCATTGAAGGTCAGATAGGACATAGTGGCTACTTTGAGCTAAGCTGGGTTTAAATATCATTCATTTTTTCTCAACCAACCTTATGGTCTCTCCCTGGCAATGATACATTTCCTGTTTTCATTGTTGTTGTTTTTTTTCCGCTAGTACAGAGTTATGTGTAGTTGCATATGCTGAGAACAATACAACATTGTGACAGTGCTCTTCATAGCAAAATTCTGAAAACATTGACATACTACCCTCAGAGCTTCTTTTATCTCTTTTTAAACTCTTCTTCCTTCCAGACAATTAGTCACAGAATGCTCTTATGCCAAGTATCAAGCTAGAGTTGTCTGAAGGTTTATGAAATCTGATAATTAAATTGCGTACGCTGAAAGATCATAGCCTAGACCAGTGTTCCTCAATCCTTTCCTCAGGGGCCACTAAAAGATCATATTTTCCAGACATCCAGGCACTTGTACTTTTGTGTTAATTAATCACAGTTTAAGAGAAGCACTCTAATCATTTTTACTATGATTAACATGAAGAGATTTGAAAAATATGACCCGTTAGTGGTCCCTGGAGATAGGATTGAAAAACAGTGGCTTAGATAACAGTGGCTGATGGTTTTGGTTTAACATGGTCCTTACCCTATTGACTGGTGTGAAAAAAACCTTGCTACCACCACTACCACTGTGTAAGGGTAGAATTTACATCAGGGAAGTGTGAAACAAAAAAATTTGGTTCAGAATCCAAAGTTAGATTAGGCAGATAATTCACATGGACTATATACAAGTTTGCATTATAAGTTATCATTAAATGGAAAACCTAGTGATAAGTAAGGATGGGTGAATGGTTCGGCACGAGCATGAGTTTCGAGCCAAACATTTGCCTGTTCGGCCATTCGCCGAACACCCGAATTTGCAGGGTGTTCACCGGGCGTTTGCCCCGATTAACACCCTGCAATGCATTTTGTGCCCTGATTGAGCAAAGCTTTGCCCAATCAGGGCGCAGTATAAGCTGGTTGTTAAGAAGTGGGACTGGGAAGCTGGCCACGGCATCCTTAACAACCGATGAGTTATTAGTTGTCAATGGGCTTCCCCACTGACAACTGAATATTAAAAAAAGTGTAGGTTAAAAAATAAAGGAAAAATGCCCCCTTTGATGTCACAGGCCTAACATGCACTAGTTTGTGATGTCAGAAGGGGGCGGTGCCACTGGCTGACATAGCCAGGTGGACCTTCTCTTTACCTAAGTAAGAAATGTCAAAGCGCAAAGCAGGCATTTGGTGGGAGGCCTTCTCAGGAGGCAAATTGTTTTATTTATTTTTTTTTGGTAAGCGGGGGGCATGATTGACAATGCATATACATTAAGGGGATCTATTTTTTATTTTCTAATAAAGGATTTGTCAAAATCCTTGTTAAAGGGGGCTTCCAGATTTCGATAAGATACTTTTTAGAAAACCATTGTGCCTTCACACATCAAATGTCAGCACGGGATGACAGATTCATGTACATGTTGAAAGCAGGTACATGAACTTGGAGGCAAGCACTACATGCAGCATACAGACCCTCTGGGCTTCAACAAAATGGTGGCCTTCAGCAAGAAGAAACAGGAGCAATGCTGGAGGCAATTTACAACACACTCTAATTTTGGTAGCATAAGTATTAATGTGGAATGTGTATTCTTTTGTTAAAGAACAATAATTGTTAAACTTTTATGAGTATATGCTTTAATTACCTCTGGTTTCATTATCTATGACCTGGAGAAAATTAATTTAGAAATTTTGAGCTTAAAAGTGGCACTGATAAGAATTAACTGAATCTGCCTTATGTGTTCGTAAAACTACGAAAACCAGTGGCAGGGCTTTTTGAATGCAGGACCTTTAAAAGTGCCATACCACCAGAAAAGCTTTATTGATTTCATCCTTGCATTTCCAAGGTTTACATATGCTTGAGGTGTCTGTGGCCTGAAAATCATTGGGTGAGTCTCTCTAGCATAGATTTTTATTGCTTGTGGACCAGTGGGAGAACAGCAATAAATGGGAAGAATAAAAATCCCACCAATGAATCGGTGACAATAGAACATTTCTTTTTTTAATCAAAAATATGTATCAGAACGCATATTGGCCTAAGCTGAGGAAGAAGTTAGATTTTTTTTTACATTCTTTTTATTGGATATGTTTTATAGCAGAAAGTAAACAATGTTTTTTGTTTCAAAATTGGCGGTCTTTTTTTTTATAGCGCATAAAATAAAAAAATGCAGAGGTGATCAAATACCTCCAAAACAAAGCTCTATCTGTGGGTAAAAAAAGGATGTACATTTTATTTGGGTATAGTGTTGCATGACCCCACAATTGTTAATTAAAATAATGCAGTGCTGTATCGCAAAAAAAGGGCCTTGTCAGGAAGAGGGTAAATCTTCCGGAGCTGATGTGGTTAAACTTTGAAAAAGAAAACCTAGACGCTGATTGCTTTCTGTGCAGAGCTGCAACTAATTTTACACTCTCTAGTTTTAGTAAATCAATCCCAGTGTCTACCTTCTTCATACTTTTTACTTCACAATAGGTATTTACTAATCTTGTAAGGTCCGGTTCACACTTATGCGATGCGAGAAGGCTGCGAATCCGCAGCCTGTTCCCGCATCGCACACACACCCCCCGGCAGTTCACACTGCCATATGCGATACGCTGGGGGTGTCAATGTAATCTTAATGACACCCCCAGTTTGATCGCATATCGCAGTGCGATCTTGCAGTTCGCACAGGATCGGATCGCACAAGGGTGAACCGCTGTGCGATCCGATCCTGATGCGGCTGCCAAAAAGGGTCCTGTGCTAGTTTGCTGCGGGTGCGGTTGCGAATTTAGCCATACAAAGTGTATGGCTAAACTCGCACCGCACAGCCGATCGCATGTAATGAAGGAGCAGTGCGCTCCGACATTACATGCGAACCCCGCACTCGCACAAGTGTGAACCGGGGCTAAATGTGTAAAAAAGCTCAGCTTTACATTGCGGCCATCTGCTGTGCATTGCTGCTGTCTTACTTCACTTAAAGCAGGCTCATTTCAGATTAGAATTCCTTACCACCTTGCCAAAAACTTTTAGATATTTTGTTTTCATTTTTATAGGAAAGCAAATAAATTGATTTATACTTTTATCATTAGCTGAGATAAGAATGTCAGTTACACTAATCTGTGTAATGCCTGTGAGCTTTCTGCTCTTTGTTATGTTTATGAAAGTCAGTTACATGTTTCCCCTTCTCTGACAGGGCTAAGAATATCCTGTAAATTCAGACTTCTTCTATGTATGAATTTAGACCTTGTTAAGATTTTTAGAAATACTTCAGAGAATTTTGCTAATACTATATCATTTAGTACATAATGCATTCTGAGCATGTCAAATGGGGCATATGGGTCAAGGTAGTTCCAGAATTTATACACTAGGGTTTTCAGTTTGATTCTCACAAATATGCAAAAGAGTGGATTTAATAAAGGCAAATAGACTGTGCACTTTGCAGGTACAGTTGCACTCATTTTCCCCAGGGCTTAGTAAATCTGATAAAGGTCTGCTGATTTCCATCATCCAAACATGTGCAAGCATGAATGCTGTTTTTTTTTATTTTCCTTGCACTTGATTGGATATTATTTACTGTTACTCAATAACCTTAATCTGTTTTACACAAATCTGGGTATTTTTGTATTAAATACTTTCAGTCCTGGCTCTCAAAAATGTGTGGTTGCCAATTATGTCACCCATAAGTTATATTTTGAGATTTAATATATCTCTGATTTGATTTGGGTTAATAAGGGTTCTTTGACCATGAGTAAAAGCTTTATCACAATAACAGAAATGTATTTGTAAATAGCAAGAAGGCCTAAACTTATACACAGCAATCTATCTATAGTATAGAAAAGGGAAAGAAAATCATAGGTCAAATGAACAAATACCAAGCATAATATTCAAAACATTAAGATACGAACAGCAAGACAGACAACACATAGGACAAGCATGTATACATATAAGTGCTAGGAGATGTCCTGATATTTACCAGTGCTATAATATGATATAAGGTCCCCTTTCAGGTCAATGGCTCTTTCTGCTTTCTCGGTTTAAAACATAAATTAATATACACCTATATCTCATAGACTTGCAAAGAGCCATTGCGATTTGTGGAACTATCTTACCTCTCTCCTCCCTCCGGGTGAATCTCATCCAGGATTGGACAATTTATCTTAAATAAGCAAAGAGATATTTTTTTCAGCATGCCTATGTGGAGAGGTGGCACTGGTTGTTTGTCAGGTAGACATGTGCATAACAGAAAAATTAGTTTTACATAGTTACATAGTTAGTCAGGTTGGAAAAAGGTGCAAGTCCAACTGGTTCAACCAATAAAAAACAGTAAAGAAAACCCAACCATACAATCCCATATACACAATCCTATACCCACAGTTGATCCAGAGGAAAGCGAAAAAATCCAGCAAAGCATGATCCAATTTGCTACAGCAGGGGAAAAAAAATTCCTTCCTGATCCCCCGAGAGGCAATCAGATATTCCCTGGATCAACTTTAACTATAAATATTAGTACCCATTTATATTATGTACACCCAGGAAACTATCCATCCCTAAAGCAATCTAGTGAGCTAGCCAGAACCACCTCTGGAGGGAGTCTATTCCACATATTCACAGCTCTTACAAGAAACCTTTCCATATTTGCAGATGAAATCTGTTTTCCTCTAGACATATAGAGTGCCCCCTTGTCCTCTGTGTTGACCTTAAAGTGAATAACTCAACACCAAGTTCACTATATGGTCCCCTTATGTATTACGACATGTTAATAATATCCCCCCTTAATCTCCTCTTCTCAAGAGAGAATAAATTCAGTTCCTCTAATCTTTGCTCATAGCTGAGCTCCTCCATGCCTCTTATCAGTTTGGTTGCCCTTGTCTGCACTTCTCCAGTTCCCCAATATTCTTTTTAACCACTTAAGCCCCGGAAGATTTTACCCCCTTCCTGACCAGGGGTTTTTTTGCGATTTTTTACTGCGTGACTTTAACGGACAATTGCGCGGTTGTGCGATGCTGTACCTAAACGAATGTCACGTCCTTTTTTTCCCCACAAACAGAGCTTTCTTTTGGTGGTATTTGATCACCTGTGTGATTTTTTGATCATGCGCTATAAACAAAAAAAGCGTAAATTTTGCAAAAATAACTATATTTTTCACTTTTTTTTATATGAAATTCCCCCCCAAAAAAATGTAAAAATCTAATTTTTTTTACTTTTTCAGCCAATTTGTTTTATGCTACATATGTTTGGTAAAAAAAATCGCAAAAAGCGTATTTTGATTGGTTTGCGCAAAAGTTATCGCGTTTACTAACAAATGGAAAGATTTTTGTCATTTTTTTTTTTTAGTAATGGTGGCGATCTGCGATTTTTTTTGCGGTACTGCGACATTGCGGCGGACAGATCGGACCCTTGACTGACATTTTTGACACTTTTGGGGGTACCAGTGACATTACTGCAGTAATCAGTGCTATACATATGCACTGTTACTGCAAAAATGACACTGGCAGGGAAGGGGTTAACTGTATTGGACAGGGAGGGGTTAAGTGTGTCCTAGGGGCGTGTTTCTAACTGTGATGGGACATGTCTACTATTGTAAAAACAGAGATCAACGGTTCTACATAGTAGAACCGTCTGATCTCCATTTTTACACAGGGGAGAATGACAGGCGGCTTGTTTACATAACCCGCCCGCCTTTCTCCCGCTGTACCGACGATCGTAGTGTGACCGGCGGACATCGTGTCTGCTAGTCACACGCCCGCACTCCTCTGTGAATGAGCCTCAGCGGGCGCGCGCCTCAGCGCCATTCAGTTAAAACTCGTTCCCCATTTTTTAATTTGTTGCTATGCCTGGAGCTTTTGGAATGTAACGTGCATGTATTCTTATCTTCTGTTTCTAAGTGGAACACAAGTTCTGCTCAAACTGACCAACGTTCTTTACTTTTACAATCAGACCTACCACTTGATCCCCGATCTGCTTCATGACCATGACTATGACTATCAAAAGTGCTTACAGATTTTGGAAGAAGGTGACCCTAATAAACCCGTTTAATCCAGACGGGAAAACAATTGTCATGACTACAGGTAGTGGCAGGCACCTTGGGCTGACTGTTCTTACATGGGTTGTGATTATAAACTGGTGTTGATGGTGTCTGGATGCTCTCTCACTTCTAAACTTTCCTGTGCATGCATGTCCAAAATCAAAGTGATTATTGCTGTTAAGTTCTTTCAGATACTGTATTGTTCCCTTTTACCCAATTACTACTTAAAGCTTAATGGCTAGCTAATGGACAAATGTAGTGAGAGAAATACAAGGGCTTTCATTGTGACCTCCTTTTAAGATCACTAGTTCTTAGATTAGATGTTTTCTGGCAGTCTCTACCTTTAATGCTGAATCTGACTTGGTACAGGCATGCAGATGTGAAAGTCAGAGAGAAGTCAAAACTTCTGATCTTTTTTACTTATTCCAGATTAGTGTCTCAGAATGCATTAAAACAGCTTGACAGCCATATAACCAGCATTTTCAGAAAAAGAGGCCATCAATGACTGCTTCTATATTATATTACTACATGCAGAGATTCTGCAGAAGCACTATTGTTCCACCACTCCAAGTCACAATTAAAATAGAGATGTTTATTTATTTATTCTTATTAAAGGTTTCCCTCAATTGACCTTTATGGTAGACTGCACATGGTAATGCTGTCCACAGTTCAAGGACTTCTTTAAGATTCTTGGAAACAGAAGAGGGTCAGAATAAACAGCATATTTGCTTTTTGACGGAGAGGGGGCAAGAATTTATTTTTAACTATTATTTGTTATTTGTTGCTTCTAGTTCTCAAGATTTGGCTTTCATTGTCAGCCATTCTGCCAACAGCATGCACGCAGGAGCCACGGTCGTAAAATGGCATTCTGCATTGCGCAGCATACTGTGTGGCCATGAATGCAGAAAGTGACTATGCATGCGCGGGTGACATTATCAGCCATTGCCAATGCCAATGTTTACTACCACTTTAATTACAATAAGCTTCTATAAAACAATAACTATTTTTATATAATATTGCGCTGTTTATAGATTTTACCATTTCTAAATACTTTTGACTTTAGAGTTTGATCAATAATTTAAAAAAAAATTAAATAAAATGGTACATTCAGTAATAAAACAAAAAAATGCTAAATTTGCTATCTCTCAATAGATGAATCATCCAACATTGTATAACAATGAAAAGGTATGTCAGTTTTAATCAGCTAATCTGTGTATAAAAATAGAATTTTCAGTTTCACCCACGGAGGGATGTAAAGGTTTCAACCTAGGAACAAGTTATTTCTTTCTGCCTAATAGTCTTGAGACTTTTAGAGAATTATAATGTTCACTATGTTAAACGGCTATTGCTGAGGATCAAATACAGTTTGAGTTAGTGACAATCTCTCAAGTACTCTAAAATATTGGAAGCTGTAAAAAGTAGTCTTCCAGTAAATTATACATCCATTAGGTTTCATCAAAGGTAGTAATGCAATGAAGTCTGGTACAAATGGTAATGCACTGTACTATGAAATTCATAATGTCTTTTAGTCAAAATAACACAGTGTGCTGTGTATCCCACAATTGCTATAATACATTAAGAATTGTCATTTTTACTGTGTTTAGTTACAAAAGAAAATTCCACATAAACTCCACATAAAAGATAACTGCACAAAAATGCCAATGCAATTTTATTAACCTTTTTGAAAGTTTACTGTACCACTAACAACCATACATATGTGGAATTCAAAAAGATAGGACCTCTCTGTGGACACTCATCTTCTTCACATTGTATTCACATTGATAAGCAGGTCTGAAGATGAAAAAGAAAGCTTTTCCTTCTAGCAGCCAGAGGAATCATTCCTTTCTGCATTTCATAATAACGTTTGATCATGGTCAAAGATATAGCATGGTTTTCATTGATGTCCAATGCTTTTAAAGCAGGATGGGCAATGATACCAAATTATTCATGGTGTCTGGTTTAGGAGATCAGTTACTTCTCTTAAATGCAGTCATCCTAGCTTTTTAGGAGTAGAAAGTGGTAAAATAAAATTGTTAAAGAAAAAACTATGCTTTTGTTGAAAAGATAAAACCATATGTTATTGCTTTACAAGCAATTTTCAATTTGGTATTAATAAAAGTTGTATTTTCAATCTGCAGCTTTGCTTTAAAAAAAAAATGTCTAAAAATGTAAATGAGGCTTCCTTCTAATATAGAGGATTGTGGAGGCACTTTACTCTTGGTGTTCTGAATAATATCCAGGATGCTTATTTTCTCTTTTTGTAATTGGTTTGCTGTTTTTCTAAGATATCTGCACTCAGATACCAGTAACATTTCAGGCATCCTCTGCAATATTACTTTATTTCTTTGTGAGAGAATGAGCTTTATAAGGCCTCATTCACATTTAAGTGATGTGGAAATGTGTGAAAACATGAATGTTCTGGCAGGTGTGTTGTGGTGCCATTCATTGTTATTGGAACCCCAAATGCACCAGCCAATGCATGAGTGCTAAATGAAAATAACAATGAAAATAACAATAACATAGAAAACAAAATGTGTACACTTCTTTTGTGTGATTGTTGTGCGTAGGGCTGCCAATCGAAATGAACAGGCTGTCCAAAACGTGATGTATCTAAATGCACAAAAATTGCAGGTGCACTGTTGTACCTGCAGAGCTGTGAACTGAGCCTAAAGCTTGTCTTCTGTAATATATTACCCAGGTAAAGATAATAAAGATAAACCTTTCCACTGATAAATTATTATGAGAAAAGCAATGTAAAACAAGCAACAATTGCTTAACCACATAACGACTGCCCAACGCAGTTTTACTGCGGCAGGCAGCTGCTCCTGGGCAAAGTGACGTAGTACCCTGGGGAGCCAGGGCGTGTGACCGGTGGCTCCGATGGCCGCCGGCCACTCGCGATCTCCCGCAGCAGAGGGAGAAAGACAGACGGCTGATGTAAACACAGCCTTCTGTCATTCTCCCTGAAGTAATCACAGAGGCTATGTGATCCTGCTATATACGATCTGTGATTACTTCACAAGCCATGCCCCCTAACAGTTAGAATCACGCCCCTAGGGGCACACCTAACCACTTGATCACCAGTAATGTTAACCTCTTCCCTGCAAGTGTAATTTTTACAGTAACAGTGCATATTTTTTAGCACTGATTACTGTAGTAATGTCACTGGTACCCCAAAAGTGTCAAAAATGTCAGTCAGGGGTCTGATCTGTCCGCCGCAATGTCGCAGTCCCGCAAAAAAAAAATGCAGATCACCGCAATTACTAGTTAAATAAAAAACAATAAAAATTACATAAATATTTCCCGTAGTTAGTAAACGCAATAACTTTTGCGCACACCAATCAAAATACGCTTATTGCAATTTTTTTACCAAAAATATGAAGCAGAAAACAAATTGGCCTAAAATGTTATAAAATTTTGATTTTTACTTTTTTTTTTAAGAATTTCATATAAAAAAAATGTGAAAAATATTGTTATTTTTTTTTCAAAATTGTCGCTATTTTTTTGTTTATAGTGCAAAAAATAAAAATCACCCAGGTGATCAAATACCACCAAAAGAAATCTCTTTTTATGGGAAAAAAAAGGACGTCAATTTTGTTTCGTTTGGGTACAGTGTTGTCCGTTAAAGTCACGCAGTGCCAAATCGCAAAATAGGGCCTGGTCTTTGAGCAGCCAAATCCTCTGGGGCTAAAGTGGTTAAAAACAGTGAAAAGGAATGTGAAGATATTTTTTTAAAATCCTTGCATTGTATAAACAATAGTTCACCTGATGCAAATGTTATTTTTCTAAACAAAAGAAGAATTAGCCGTTAAAATGCTACAATTTTTTTTTGTTTTTTTTGTTTTGTTTTTTAAGGTAGTGGTAAGTGTGATGTTGTTATGCTAATTGCATGCATCCATAGTGACCAACTAGATTTTAGTTTATAATAGTCATATCAGTAAAAGATGAATTCTGATTGGTAACTGTGAGTTGTAGTATTTAGCTACTGTGTGAGAATGTTAGGTACTACACTGTTATTGAATAAGTCAACGGTACACGGAAGTCTGTGAAATTCCATAAGTATATATTTTATTTTTGCACACGGTTGACTGTGTAATTATATAAAAGCAAATCATTGCTATTATGGTCACAGGATTATTTCCTGCATTTAATTATAACAGTTTTAGATTAACAGCCTTTTAATTTCCTCTCCTGTCTAACAGTCTTGGATTTAACTGAGCTGCACTGGTCCATTTTTCAGTGGAACTCAAATTTTTCAATCCAGTAATGCCCCATTTTTTGCTTTCGGTAACTGTAGGCTGCAAACCAGCTTTGCAGAAATTACTGTCAGTTCTACATATTGGGATATATTACAATCTGACATGACCTCACAATCATCTTATGCCATCTCACAATGTTAGTGACACTTGTCTCTATTGCTTGCATGACATAATATTGTATATCTACTGATATTACAACATGACCTGTTATGCAATGGTAGTAAGGGATCAACATTTCTTGAATGACAGCAAAACTGACTGCATATATAATATGTAGTACTTTAGGTAGAAGATTTTGGAACACACCAGTAATTT
Source organism: Pelophylax lessonae (assembly GCF_965119305.1). Taxonomy (NCBI): domain Eukaryota; kingdom Metazoa; phylum Chordata; class Amphibia; order Anura; family Ranidae; genus Pelophylax; species Pelophylax lessonae. The sequence continues at coordinate 325,655,873 of NC_138770.1, read as the reverse complement.
TGTGATATGCTAGGTATTCTGCTACCATAACAGGTTTCTGCTCTAAAACCAGCTTCCCTGGTGGAACCTGAAACCTGAAAACCGATCCGGCACTGGTGATGGCTGGGCACAGAGATGAGTGAAGCTAAGATGGCCTCTGCTCATCTCTATGTCCTAGAGCAGATCAATGTCATGATGTCACTTCAGGTTCCGGTCACATGTAAACGAGGCTGATTTTTTTAAAGCAATTTTTTTGATCTTTTGCTTTTAAGGGTGAGATAAAAAGGGCCATAAAGAGGTCCATAAAGAGGATCGTATTGTTATCACAAAATATGTTTACATTCCTGGCCATAGCAATAAAAATTATCTTTTTTTTTTTAAAGAGACAGTAAAAAAATTTAATAAAATAAATAAATAAACCTATATTTTTTAAAAGCGCCCCCGTACCCGTGTGGTGGACACATACATAGGTCATACCCACATGCCCACACAACGGTGTTCGCACCACACATGTGAGGTATCGCTGCTAACATCTGAGTTTGAGTAATTATTCTTGCACTAGACCGTCTCTGTAACTCTGAACTGGTAACCTGTAGAAATTTCTAAAGTGTTGCCTATATAGATTTTTAGGTACTGTAGTTTGGCGCCATTCCATGAGCACATGCAATTTTAAAGCATGACATGTTAGGTATCTATTTACTCAGCATAATATCACCTTTCATATTATACAAAAAAATTAGAGTATATATTAATATTATTATTATTTTGTATTCATTTAAGTGCATTGTTTACATATATACAGTTTTTTTCCATTATATACAGTATATATATAATTGAAAAAGTGTGTTTGTTTTATAAGGTTGTAAACAAAAAGTACCACATCCCTAATCTGTATAGAATCTGTACTGGGAAAGGTATCCCAAAGGGGGAAACCCACAGCTGGAACCTGAGGTGTACAGGTAGGTGCTGGGGTAAGAAAACAAGAGAAGGACAAAAAAACAAGTAAGAAAGAGGGAAAGGAGAAAAGGAAAATGGAAAGAAAAGGGGAAGGGGGAAAAGGGAAAAAGATAAGGGGGGGAAAATAGAAAAAGGAAGAGGGAAAGGAAGATAAGAATCAAAATAAGAAAAAGAAAAAAAGGGGGAATAGAGGGACGGGAAACAAAGAAGAAGGGGAAGAGGGGGGGGGGGGTGGGAGGGGGTTAGAAGAAGGAAAAGGGGAGATGAAGAAGGAAAATGGAGAAGGAAAGGGGAAGGAAAAAGCAAATAAAGATGCGAAAAGGAGGGGAGGGCTGGTGGGACTTTAAAGGTACCAGGTAGTTCAAAATGATAAGCACATAATTTAAAAACTGGAAATATTTATTAACATAACATCTTTAAAATACAAGACAAAAAATACAACATGGATACAAATAATTTGACATATACAAGAAGAGCAAATGTACTGAACATAAGGCAGTAATGATAGTGTAAATACGTAGGTCCAATGATGAGCATTAAACCAATCCCGACATGTTTCGCGGGCAATGCTGCACCGCTTCTTCAGGGGAATAAGAGTATATCAACGTACAGTGCCTGTATGATACAGTGACAACAAACAATTATTGTTAGTTCAGGTGCATATATGTCTAACAACAAGAGCAGAAAGTGCATGCTAATATGGAACATCAAAGGAACATTCAGGGCCATCACCATAGAGAGATCCACCACCAAACCAATTGGATGGAAAGCTCCCCAGAATAGACGTCTCACCCGCGGATGTGGAGGGGCATAGGGGGTGGGATAGAGATGTAGGTGTGGTAAGCTGAAGAAGCTTTCACCGCCCAGTAAGTAAAAAAGAAAAAGCCTATTTATAGGTCTATATGTTAGACCTATAAATAGGCTTTTTCTTTTTTACTTACTGGGCGGTGAAAGCTTCTTCAGCTTACCACACCTACATCTCTATCCCACCCCCTATGCCCCTCCACATCCGCGGGTGAGACGTCTATTCTGGGGAGCTTTCCATCCAATTGGTTTGGTGGTGGATCTCTCTATGGTGATGGCCCTGAATGTTCCTTTGATGTTCCATATTAGCATGCACTTTCTGCTCTTGTTGTTAGACATATATGCACCTGAACTAACAATAATTGTTTGTTGTCACTGTATCATACAGACACTGTACGTTGATATACTCTTATTCCCCTGAAGAAGCGGTGCAGCATTGCCCGCGAAACATGTCGGGATTGGTTTAATGCTCATCATTGGACCTACGTATTTACACTATCATTACTGCCTTATGTTCAGTACATTTGCTCTTCTTGTATATGTCAAATTATTTGTATCCATGTTGTATTTTTTGTCTTGTATTTTAAAGATGTTATGTTAATAAATATTTCCAGTTTTTAAATTATGTGCTTATCATTTTGAACTACCTGGTACCTTTAAAGTCCCACCAGCCCTCCCCTCCTTTTCGCATCTTTATTTGCTTTTTCCTTCCCCTTTCCTTCTCCATTTTCCTTCTTCATCTCCCCTTTTCCTTCTTCTAACCCCCTCCCACCCCCCCCCCTCTTCCCCTTCTTCTTTGTTTCCCGTCCCTCTATTCCCCCTTTTTTTCTTTTTCTTATTTTGATTCTTATCTTCCTTTCCCTCTTCCTTTTTCTATTTTCCCCCCCTTATCTTTTTCCCTTTTCCCCCTTCCCCTTTTCTTTCCATTTTCCTTTTCTCCTTTCCCTCTTTCTTACTTGTTTTTTTGTCCTTCTCTTGTTTTCTTACCCCAGCACCTACCTGTACACCTCAGGTTCCAGCTGTGGGTTTCCCCCTTTGGGATACCTTTCCCAGTACAGATTCAGTATATATATAATGTTTGGGAGTTCTAAGTAATTTTCTAGTAAAAAAATATTGATTTTTACTTGTAAACAGCAAGTGTCAAAACAAGGCCTGGTCAGCGAGTGGTTACTTGGATACTGTACCTAAATATTTGAATTTCATTGGATATCTAAAGTAAAATCATCTTACTATTATTCCTCTTTGGCATTATGTAATTAAGTAGTGAGACTGCATAAAGTAAGTGACTTTCCCAGATTCAAACATAGAGAGAAATATCTTCTTGTATAACTATTTTTACTATGTGTTATGTATAATGGAGCTTCAAAATACTTTTACCAACTGATACTTTATCATTTTCATTTTGCCTTAAGAGCCTGCAAATTTTATGACATGAGCTTTCAGGCTCCAACTTTTTATCACTGAACATTAAATCAATTATCCCTGGCTTATGCCATTATAGTAAAATTTTCTATTTTAGATTTAATTCCACTTAATAAACAGTTATGTGGAAAAAATGTACCACAGTAAACACGTTTCCTTCTTTTTCATAAGGGGACACATGATTCAGAGACAAATTGGTTATACTGCAGCTTTCCACCATGTCTTTGTTAGTGTAGGGTGATAGGTATTTTTTCTCTACTGAGAAAAACATATCTGTTTTACTAGTTGTTTTTTTTTTTTACTCTTGTGTCAAAAAGAATTATCATTTGTGGTTCAACATTTTTTATTTCCCTTAGTAATTTTAACTACTTCCGGTCCGTGCTATAGCCGAAGTACGGCTACAGCGCGGACTCGAATTTCCGGGAGTCCGTCTTTAAACGGCCTCCCAGAAACAGGCTCCCCGCGCTCTCCCGCGAGCGCGCATTGAGGAAAATCTGTGTTGGCCGTGTCCCTTGGACACAGCCAATCACAGATGGTGGTAAATGGCCAATCACAGCGGCCATTTACCATGTGATCGGGCCGTGCAATGAGAGATGATCTCATATGTAAACATATGAGATCATCTCTCATCGCCAGCTCTCTTCCTCACACGGAGACTGCAGTGTGAGGAAGAGGAGAGCCCAAACAGCGGTAAGGGAACACACAGGAATGTAATCAGGGCACTGATCACCAGTGCCCTGATTACAGAAGAGGGTAAAAAATGCCACAACTGCCCACAGTGTCCTGCTCATCTAGGCACTGATGGGCACTGACTAGCAGCACTATGGGCACTGAGTGTGGGCACTGATGGTGCTGCCCATCAGTGCTGATCAGTGCCACCCATCAGTATCCATCAGTGCCACCCATCAGTGTCACCCATCAGTGCCCATCAGTGCCGCCTCCCAGTGCCCATCAGTGCCGTCTCTCAGTCCCATCAATGCCGCCTGTCAGTGCCGCCTCTCAGTGCCCAGCAGTGCCACCTCTCAGTGCCCATAAGTGCCACCTCATCAGTGCCCATAAGTGCCACATTATCAGTGCCCATCAGTGCAGCCTATCAGTGCCCATCAGTGCCGCCTCATCAGCGCACATGAATATTTGGTAATTTCCCCACTGTTACCCAGATAGCGAGCAATTGTGCTGCACGTTTGAAAATTACTTGCTAAGCTATTGCTAGACTTGCCAGGCTTCACAAGTTTGCTGCAAAATTGCAGCAATTCCGCATTGCATGACTCCAGATCAGCTTTATTTGCAAACATTCTGCAAGTTCTGGTTCAGTTATGTTGTGCAATAGTCATCCCACCACAGGGGTCACTGTAGCTGAATGTTCATGCTGTAGACCAGTGTTTCTCAACTCCGGCCTTTAGGGCACACTAACAGGCCAGGTTTGCAAGAAAATTGAAATACATCACAGGTGATCTCATTTGCTACTCAGTGATTGCAGTACTCTAGTTTGCATCTCCCCAACGTAATACTTAAAATCTGGCCTGTTAGTGTGCCCTGAGGACCAGAGTTGAGAAACACTGCTGTAGACTTGCAGAGCTCTTGCTGTAGACTCACTACTGCAACTTTGCTTTTGCTAGAGACTTGCCACGCAAATGTGCTACAAATTGGAAAAGTGTCATCTAGAACTTGTGCTTCAAGTGCTCTGCAAGTGTACAACTTGCCAGTGAAAATTTGAAAGTTAACAGACTTACAATTCAACACTGCCACAAATGTGTGGTAAGTAATCCTTGCTATCTGGGTATAAGCTAGGAGATTTACCTCCTGCAAGGTCTATCATCACACATGGAAGTCATACTTCACGTGGTGCAGCAGGGAACACAATTTTAACCCATGGTTTGAATTCTGATCTTTTACAGTCAGCTTACCCTGGCCCTTGTTATCTTATTTCAAAGACTACTAGTTTCCCATTTTTTGGTTAAGACTTTTGTACAGGGTGTCTGTTTTATAGCTATTCAAAAAACACCTCTTGATCCTTTCAGGGAAATCCTTCTTTCCACCCTTACTTAAACTGAAAAGATAGAGAGTAATAAAAGTCTGTTGGAGGTTCTAAACATTTATATTGTATACAAAACTTAAAAAAAAACCTAACTTAATTCAGATATCAACTGAATTGGTAAACAGAGTGGCATTTTGGAGTACCATGTAAATATTAAATTTAATGACAAACCAGCTGACACATTTGTAGGCTGTAAGGCATTTATATACCTATACAAAGGTACACAGAGCCCTTTTTTAATGTTAAATATAATGAACAATATTTTTTTAGCTGTTGAAGGGTCATGTTTAGCACCATTTTTAAGGTAGTCTGATAGTCTTTTGAACAATATTTATTCTGAATTCCAAGATGACTAAAGAACCATCCTCAATAACAAAGAAAAAGAGTGCAACAGCAGATTATAGTAGCTTCAGAAATCCTAGTGAATACTTGAAGGGGAAATGTTCAGAACACAAAAATCTGCATGTTTTTTTTTTATGCAATATGTGTAAGGTAGCCAATTCAGATGCTAGTAAAAATGGGTTTTAGATACAGTATAAGGGGATTATTTTCAAATCCATGAAGCTAATTAATGATAGATGTAGTAGTGAAGAAGAGATGGCAGTGATATAGAGCAAGAAAATGGTTTTCCTCTGACTTCTAAGAATGACTAAGAATACATTTTAACAAATTAAAGAGCAACTCCAATAAAAAATAGTCCTGTTTCAAGCATTTAGTGGCTGCTGGCTACTCTTTGTTTCTGTATATTTTTGAAGACATTTTTGTATTGTAACATAGAATATTTGCTTTTTTGAGGTAAACAATTAATTCTTTTTGACACTTTAAATAGATACAGTGCAACATGAAGGTATCCTTTAAAAGTCATGAGCTCGTGCAAAGCAACATCAACCCTGCAAAGCAAGCATCTGACTTTTATGTATATGGTGCAAATGTGCATAAGGCTTGAGCTACCTATCCACAAGCCCACAAACTGCCACATGTAAGCTTCTGACATGCTTCTAAATAAATAAAGACAGACCTTCATAAAAGTTTATCTTTGTAAAGCAACCTTTGGAGCACTAAAAATACTATGAGACACTAGATGATGTCTGCTATTGTGCTATGTGATCATTTTCTTTTTGTGATCCTGGCATAGTTGTGTATTTAATTGTGCTATACGGATCTAGTGGTGAACCTGCTTCTATATTTATAGCAGATAATGTAGCACCTATTAGAGCAGAATATTTCAGCAATTTTTCACTTACTATAATCTCGGTTTAACCACTTAAGGACCAAGCCTACTTCTGACACATGTTGTATACAAGCTAAATCAGTATTTTTTGCTAGAAAATTAATTAGAACCCCACTAAAAAAAAATATATATGTATACTGTATATATATATGTATATATATATATATATATTATTTTAGCAAAGGATAAAATGGCAGTCCTTGCAATATTTTTTTGTCACACGATATTTGTGCAGCGGTCTTTCAAACACAATTTTTATTGGAAAAAATACACTTCACTGAATTTAAAATAAACTAAAAAGTTAAAGTAAAGTTAGCCCAATCATTACTATATTGCAATACAGTAATGGCATAAAATGCCAGATTCAGGAGTGCACTACACACACGATGCAGGGATCAGTAGTGTGCTACATGCACAATGCAGGGATCAGGAGTGCATTATGTACACAATTCAGGGATCAGGAGTGCATTATGTACACAATGCAGGGATCAGGAGTGCATTATGTACGCAATGTAGGGATCAGGAGTGGGCTATGTACAAGAGCCCTGGCTTGTTACTAAAGTATGTGAAACATAGGATTAGTATAATGCCATCAGAGGAGAATATCCTTTAATTTTTTAATCCATTCTTGTATTGTGACACCATTAATGTTTATGCTAAAGATGATGGATGGATGAATGGATGAGCAGAACACTCAGACATCCTGAATTATTTTCTCCCTGTCATAGTCCCTGTAAGAACTATTTGACTTGTGGTAGCAGAAATGAATGCCAGATATTTGAGTTCTGTCTGCCCCACAGATAATCTTTACCACAAGTCTTTCTGGTGTCAGAATAAAGCCTCGATGGATTGGATAAATGGAGCTGTTCTCCACACTGTAGAAACAGCTTGTTCTCTCCATGCTGGCAGCAGTGAAGGAAACACAACTCACTGTTTAGAATGGGGCTGCATCTGTCTTCCTCTTAGTCTGTCCCATATAGCAGGCTGTGTTCTCTCCTCTCCTGTCCCCCTTCCATCCAGCTGCCCACATGTCACAAATCAAAGGAGGTGGGCTGGGGAAGGGGGCAGGTACAGTGTTTACCATTGGCTGAGCAGGCAGCAAATAAATGTATATCAATCCACCTTTGAAATCTGTTTGCCAAGTCTAACTTAAGATCATGGGCTTCTGCGGCCAGAGCTGCCATATTCCTCCACAAGAAAAGAGTCCCCAGCTTCCTGGCAGCAATAGAGGATGTGCAGGCAAGGAAAAAAAAAAAACAAAAAACACTGTTACATTTGCAAATACTAACATGTGAATTTTGGGGGTGCTGTGGGGGTGCCTAAAGAATTTCTGAGGATGCTTGAGCACACCTAAGCACCCACTGGATACATCCCTTGTCTGTTTAAAGGATGATTTTAGGCATCCAAACCACGCCAATGACATGCATTGTTGTGTTTTTCCACTTACTTAACAGTACAATATGGTACACCCAGACCTCAGCCTAGGCTGAGGCAGAAGAGGCTTCCACCTTGGACATTGTCCCGGGGGAACACAGCTGAATGAGAGCCTTTAGAGCCTCTGCATTGCCCATCCCCATGCCTTGCATTATGCAGGACTGAGTTGTCAAACCGACAGATCAGTCCTTCAGATTACACTGGGAGAGCATGGTTCTCGCAGTATAACCAGCTGCTTCCTGTTTAACTGTCAATGAGAGGCAATCAGCTGTCAGCTATGATGATTACACATGCTACAGGAGAGGGCTACAGGACATATCATGGAATAAATTAGCAGTTAAACCTTAATATTTTTCTAACCTAAATATTTATTTGTAGCTAAAATTTTACTTAATGCTTACTATTTTTTTAACCCTCTCATTCCATCTCTTTTGCTTTTTTTTTTTTTGCTTTTTTGTAGTGATAAATTACAGAGTTCAGGGTGGGAGGGGGTGTGCATATTGGCATCATCTGCAAGAGGACCTTGTCCCAGTACTGGGCAAACTGTTACAGTTAAACATTATCTCTTAAGATAACAAAGTAATACAACTTTGCGGACAGAAAACGTACTTGTAATGGTTGCTATACATATTGAGATTGCTTACATATCTGTTGTTCATATAAAATTATGTTTTAGCTTGCATGTGTTTCTTTAATTTGAATGAGGTCCTATCTTAGATTACTATCAACGGCATTTCAAATTAAAAGTTCCTTCACACAAAATAACTCCACTAGTAATTCAGCTTGTACGTCTCCTACAAGTACAGACCTACCACGACTAGTAAGTCCAGACTGTATTTGATGGCGCCCTTTGCTGTACAGATAAAAAGGAAATGTCATCATAATAAAAATTGTAATGTTGCAAATCAGATTTTAAATTATATAGGTGCCCATTTGTAAGAATAAAGTGTTTGTTAGAACAACAGGTACACATTTCTATAGTACGGAATCAAAATTGCCAGTGCCCTAGTTATGTTATAAAAACATTTTGCTTTATTTGGTCTTGCTTTAAAAGAGGATTTGTTAAATGGGATATACCTTGTTTAACATGGAGAAAAAAGATTTAGCATGCTGTAGAAAAGAATCCCTATAATCCTTTATAGTTTTCCTGTCATGTTGATTGGAATATATGGTATAGTAGGAGATTTATACTGAAGGATAGAACATATTTCTTTAAGACTGTCACCCAAAAAACATGACAATCATTTTTTAGAACACTTTGTTACAGAAATATGAAACTATTGTAATTATACATTTTAGTACGCCAATGGGATTTATTTTTCACATTTAGAACTATTGTTCTTTAATCAAAGCTTCTTGGTCAATTAGATCCATTTATATTCTTGCATTGATTGACTGTTGAAGCAATCCAGTGTGTTCTGAGAACCTCTTTAACATTAGTTAATGGAGAATACTAATCAAAGAGATGGAAAATAGGTTCATATGTTCATTTGTATATTGTGCCCTCTGAGTGTTTTGCAAAGAAACAGTTCATAGTTTTTTTAATCAAATAATTAACAGAGACTAAGCTGATTAGAAAATCACAAGTGAGAAGAAAATACTATGTAGTGTATGTATGTTTGTGTGGGTGTTTATGGATCTGTGAGCTATGGTATTGTTTTTCTTAAACCCCATTGGCATGAAGATTTTCATTCTAGCATGACACATAATTACATAGTACATAACATTTACTAGGCAATGCAATTTTAATATATATATATATATATATATATATATATATATATATATATATATATATATACATATATATACATGAGTACACCCCTGACATTTTTGTAAATATTTTATTATAACTTTTCATGTGACAACACCGAAGAAATGACACTTTGCTACAATGTAAAGTAGTGAGTGTACGGCTTGTATAACAGTGTAAATTTGCTGTCCCCTCAAAATAACTCAACACACAGATAATAATGTCTAAACCGCTGGCAACTAAAGTGAGTACACCCCTACATTAAAATGTCCAAATTGGGCCCAAAGTATCAATATTTTGTATGTCCACCATTTTATTCCAGACCATGTAGACCAATTTGATGTAGTGTGCGGCATATGGTCTGAGCACTGACAGGCTCACCCCCCATCCCTTCAACCTCTGCAGCAATGCTGGCAGCACTCATATGTCTATTTCCCAAAGATACCCTCTGGATATGATGCTGAGCATGTGCACTTGACTTCTTGGTCATCCACGGCGAGGCCTGTTCTGAGTGAAACCTGTCCTGTTAAACCTCTGTATGGTCTTAGCCACTGTGCTGCAGCTCAGTGTCAGGGTTTTGGCAATCTTCTTATAGCCTGGGTCCTCTTTATGTAGAGCAACAATTATTTTTTTCATATCCTCAGAGAGTTCTTTGCCATGAGATGCCATGTTGAACTTACAGAGAGCAGTATGAGAGAGTGAGAGCAATAACACCAAATTTAACACACCTGCTCCCCATTCAAACCTGAGACATTGTAACACTATTGAGTCACATGACACCGGGGGGGGGGGGGAAATGGCTAATTGGGCCCAATGTAGACATTTTCACTTAGGGGTGTACTCACTTTTGTTGCCAGCGGTTTAGACATTAATGGCTGTGTGTTGAGTTTTTTTGAGGGGACAGAAAATGTACACTGTTATACAAGCTGTACACTCACTACTTTACATTGCAGCAAAGTGTCATTTCTTCAGTGTTGTCACATGAAAAGTTATAATACAATATTTACAAAAATGTGAGGGTTTCTTCATTCAGCATTATGTTTCTGCAAATAAATGGTAATGCAAGCAAATGGTAATGAACATAAGTAAACAAAGTGCAACATAACTACCACTGCTTTGTACAGAGAGCACTTATAAGGTGAGGATGCAGGCTTGAGGAAGTGAACCACCAGCCAATCAGAATTCAGAGTAAATTTTACTGCTGGCCAATTATAGTGTAAGGGATACCATGACCACATGCAACTGCGGAAGGGCAGTCTGGGAAACAGAGAGAAGCTGTGTGGCTGCAGTTAGACAATAACAGGTGGAATAGGAGTGTGAGATGCTCCTAACATCACGTAGCTCTAGTATGTTCTTTTGATTCAGTAAGATAACTGAAAGGCTGAATAAAACATTTTTTTCTGTATTGACAACAAAATCGTTTTTTTTGTCATTAGATAATTTTCTCATTCAGCCTTAAATTGTGCAAAGTTAGAAAACAATCCAGCACTTGAAAAATATATATTTTTTTAAATGTGGGATGTTTGAACACATATGCCAGTGCAGTGGTCTATTGTGTGCATAGGTGTGCACAGCCTATTGCATTAGGGTGTGCACCCCAAAGTTTAAATACACATGCATGTGTTTGCCTACATGTATATGGCCCCGGTTCATTACTCTCCCTGCTGGCAAAGTGAAATAGAAGTGTGTGACACTTCTCTTATGGCAGAGCAGGTCCGAGGGAGATCTTTCCCATCTCCTCACTGGCAAACAGAGCGATAATGCTAATGTGCCCTAGGTGATTAGGGTGTGCCCAGGCACACCCGGCACACCCTGTGCACACGCCTATGATTGTGTGGACCTGCACCCTCCACAAAGCAATTTCAAAATACAATTCTCACACACTATACTTATTGATTAGAATAGGGGGGGGAATAGGGGCCTGACGGTGTCTGCACTTGTTGGGTACCTACCTTCCCATGCGCTGAACATTGCAGTAATATGCTCCCAATTGGCCTCTTTAGGTCATTCAATCTGCGCACATTTGCCCTCCCTGCTCCAGCAGTGCTCAGTAGTGGCCGCCCTGGGCCATTCAAACTGCATATGAGCTGAGCTCTGGCAGGAAGAATGGTGATGAGGGCCAGAGTTTTTTGTGGAGAGCCCCCCTAACAGATACATCTATAATGGGAGGATGTGGATCATTTACAACAAGAGAAGCACTGGTATGTACTATGCCAAGGATATAGAACTGCATAGAGGATTTTATGGAAAATCTTCCTGAAGGTGAGCCTACACTTGAAGTTAATACTTTTGATAGATGTTATTTCTTTCTTTACACAAAACTGATATTTCAGATGAAGGTGAACTCAAATATGTTGACTCACACACCATCTTTTCTTGTGCTGGTATATACTATTCCAAGATAAAGAATTGCATAGTGGTGTTTTTCAAAATCTTTAGGAAGGTGAACTTACACCTTTAATATGTAAATCTTGAAAAATAGGACAGTGTAAAATAACTTTAGTATAACTACTAACATCCACTGTAAACTGTGTCTAGAAACACTTAAGAAGTAAATAAATTAGCAGTGATAACCAAATAAGCTTGAACTACACACAAATCCCTGACTGGAATGAATTCATATGTTTTAAATACCTTTGGGAATGTACAGGGAAGTGTAGAAGATAAACTATTATTACAAAGGGCTGTGATCAGTAATTCTATAGATCATGACATGCAAATATGAAGACAGGTTTTGTCACAAGCTAAATGGCTCTTGCCAGCTATAATAATTCAGAGGAGCGCTTGCAGTAAGCTATCTGTAAGCCATCAACTGAAAAATATTACAGGTTGTCAGTAAATCTTGTCATTTTTAGTGACAAGTCATAGGGTCAGCTTGAAAATCTACAGAAAAGACTTTTAAGTGTCTGGTAGGCGTGTGACAATTCAGTGTGTGATTTGTCAGGTAATAAGTTATACACCTTGCTGAAATGTTGAATGCAAATATGTATGCGGTTCCATTGTTTTTTCATAGATACTGATAATAAACATTCTGCCACAGTAAACAGCAATAAATATTTTATATACGGTGTTATATCTTCTGATCTGACATGATAAAAACAAACATGTCTGACCTTTAAACTGCCTTTTATGTTGTGAACCAGGCTGTATGGGAATTCCTTTCAGTGGAGGTTGGGCTGTTCTGCGACAGACTTGGCCTTCCAGTGTGAGGCCTTCCAAAAGTCCTTCAGTGCAGTATTCCTCTTGTCCTGCACACTTGCATTGTGTTTTAGAACCATTTTAACCAATTAAGTGCAAAACAGCATCCCAAAAAGGCACTAAGACAGTGGCTATCCATCTTAGTGTCATTTTAGAAGAGCTCCTGAAATAAGCAATTCTGTTGGGCTCCTGGTGGCAAGTATACTAGAACTGTCAGCTGTCGGTGACAACTGGCATCCAACAATAAGCCCAAGAGCTGCAAAGGTCCGCTCCTGGGCTTTGGCTCTTGCTGCACAGTGTTTCTTAGGAGCATTTGTAGCAGATCACTGTAAACACAATGCGTCAGCATTGTGTTTACATTGGAAGTGATGTTATGTTACGAGTAGCGTCATGGCAATTTACAGAGGCTGCGTACAGAGGCTTGGACAGAGCTGTTGCAGTTCAGTCCAGTGTCTTTCTGCAGCAATGGATCACTGCTATAAGGGAAGTTCCAGCCTTTGTTTATGCAGATACTGGGCAGTTGCTAGGGGTATAAGTCTCCAATCCTGAAACTCAACTTATATATAGAAGGAGACCCACTGGGGTCAGAAGTATTTCAATCCACTGCCAAAGGATGAGGAAGCTCTCTCCACCTTAAGGTTGTATATCATTCTTTATGCACCTGATTTAGCAGAACCACCTTTCTCTGGATGCCCGATATGGACCATAGAGTTGTATTTCTTTCACCAGACAATCTTGAACCTTAGAACCCTCGGGAAGGTTAAAAATATGTTTACAGTTATTTCCATGTGTGTTTGTGATTACCTATTTGATACGAGATACGCTTGTAATTATTTACTGTATCTCTTGCGTTTTCAGTTCTCTATTACATATTCTTGTCTACACAGAACCTGGTTTGCACATCCACTTTATTTGTAAACACCTAGGTGGCATTTGTTGGTCTTTGACTGAACCCCCCCCTTCCCCCCCCAAACACACACACACACTCCCCAGCATATTTGCTGGGCTTCTGACCATCTGATGCTTAATGCTATACTTTTTCTGGGAACACAGAAATCGGAGTGGTAGATCACTAATACTTGGAAGAAAGACTGCTACATAGGATAAATTACATATCTGTGAACCAATTAGCCTATGTTTGCTACACCCGCAGAACCCACTTTGCATATGTCTCACTGTTTATGTTTACTTGGGACTGCAGTTTTATTCATTGTTTCTTTTACAGTTGTTTACATATTTAGTAACTTCTTACGCTCAAATTTGTTTCCACTTAGGGGTTTATGGGGTGAAGGGGGTACCACAGCCCATGATAAATGCACTGTTATCTCTAGCTTGGATGACTGTACAGTTTGGTTATTGGCTGCTTGTTGGTCCTGGACTTCCACACCACTGCTGGGTCTATGGCTTTATTGACAATTTCTATTTCCTCCCAATTGCAGTTTTAAGGTTTCTACATGCTATATATATATTAGCAGAATGTAGTATGTTGTGACTTGAACCTTGCTATTCAAAATTTAAAAGTGGTAATCTGATATATTAATGTTACTCTTGCATTAGGAGGCTACTTCAGTGAGTTCTATCTATGATTCCCAAGTTTTGTCCACACTTGCATGATACTTTGATATGTGCAAATGCAATGGCCTGTTGTGTGGGTCCATGCCACCACAAAGCAACTTCAAAATACTATTCTCATACTCTATACCTACTGCTGGGGGGGTAAATGTTGGATTTCCTGGTTGGGTCGCTATCTTTACTTTGGTAAAGGTAGATCATGATGCTCTGTGGTGGGGTGCAGTTGCAGCTGATGGTTACTACCTCTAGGCCTTTGATATTATATCTTATTTGTTGCATTGATACATATATTTCCCACCTCACATTTAGAGTGGTAAAATTTTAAATATATAACGTTTTTGATTTCTCATTTTCTCATATTGGTGGCTACCTTACTTTTGAGTTTATATGCATATGGTGACCTTACCGTATGTTGCTAAGTTACGCTGTTGAAAGTTGAACAAACATGCTTAAATATTGTGCCAGTCTTTGCTCCTGGACCAAATAAATGCACACCCCACCTAACCCTAGGAGATAATTAGACCTGGTAGGGCCCTTCCACCAATACTTGAATAGAGTATGCACTTATCTTTATCCTTAAATTGGTATCCTTTGTATTTTTCTTATGCCTTTTTCACTCATTCACTCTTCCTTCTCTTAAGCTTCTCTATTACTCTGCTCCATTCCCCCCCATCTATCTTTCCTTCCCTTTTTTCTTTCTACCCTACTCATTCCTCCTGACTCATCCTAGTTGTCCTGTTTTAATATGCAGCCCTCTTAACCTTCAATTTAAATAGACTTCTGTTCCTAAATATGTTTGTGTGCATTGCCCCCTAGTTTTACCAAACTACACCTCTAACTCCCATAAGTATCATTCTCCCACATGTACTTTCCTTCCTGGAACACTGTAGGCAATGGTATTATTATGCAATTCAAATCTCCTCCCTAACCCCACATTTAATAAAGCCCCTCTGGCAATGTATACATCTCTCCAGTAGGGATGATCGAACTTTTGAAAAGTTTGGTTCGACAAGAACACCCGAACTTCACGAAAGTTTGGCCCGGATTTCAGAACCCCATTGAAATCAATGGGACACGAACTTCGGTAATCAAAAAACACCATTTTGAAGCCCTAAAACCCAATAAATGCCCCTAAAAAGTACCTAGGGTTCTGGGTCATGCCACAGGGACTATTAATCACACAAAAAAAAAGTTCTTAAAAATTGTCGTTTTTGATAGAGAGCCAATTATTGAAAAAAATATTGAAAAAAAAAAAAAAAGAGATTTCATTGGATTTAGTGTCGGGGGGGGGGGGGTCTAAAAAGTGTACCTGTGAAGTTTCAGCTCTGTAGCATGTCCAGAACCAGAAAAAAAAAGATTGTTCATATTAGAATTGCAGTAGAGCAGGCATAGGGCTCCGCTATTTTCACACCCGGCCGTTTTTGTTGCAGGCGTTTATTGGGCTTTTTTGTGGACGTCTTTGGAGGCAGGCATGACATATGAACTTTATGTGTGTATACACATACACACATATAGGTGTGATAGAAGCGGAGCCCCATGCCTGCAAATAATTTCATTAGCGCAGGCATAGGATTCTGCTACTTTCACACCTATATGTGTGTATGTGTATATATACATACATGTGTGTGTGTATATATACCCCTACACAGAAGTTCAGATGTCATGCCTGCCTCCAAAGACGTCCACATAAAAGCCCAATAAACGCCTGCAACAAAAACGGCCAGGTGTAAAAGTAGCGGAGCCACTATCCTGCTCTATTGCAATTCTAATACAAACAATCTTTTTTCCATGGCGGTCACCCTGACATGGAAGAGTTTGGTCACCCTGCCATAGCAGTCAGAGTCAGTTCACCCTACACTACGGTCCCCCTGACACTCAATACTTTCCCTACAGAAACTAGATTATTGAATCTAACTATAGTGGAAAATAGTACCCTAACTACACTAGATATCCCTTTCCTCACACTAATATTTGCTAAATGACACTTTTGAAGCAGGTGTATCAGAACTGCTTCCACTCTCTTCCACATCCCTGTATTACAATGCTAGAGATTTGGCAGGGCTATCTTATACACTGGGGGGCGTATTCACTACTGATTGGCCTCTGGACCCCCTAGTCACTCCAATCACATTCCTAGCATCCTCCTGCCCCCTCAATTGGCTTTTACTGATGGTTCTGGTCCAATCACGGGCTTTTAAAGCCCATTTCCTGTCCCATTGCATTTTGGTCGGTTCTGGTTGCTGAATTCCGAACCTTTTCAGCAAAAAGTTCGGAATTCGGCCGAATTTCGAACAGTCAATGTTTGGGTCGAACCGATAATTGACCCGAACCGTTCGATCATCCCTACTCTCCAGATGCTATAAAGCTTACCAGTTAAGCTTTTCTGAAGTAATTCTCCACTTGAATAGGACTATAATAATTTAAAAATTGTCTGCCCTCTTCTCAAGTACTCAAGAGAAATTCCTCAAAATCATGTCTCCATGGATATTTTATTCTCCACTAAACCCCAGGGCATTAAGCTTTTGAACCATAAACTGTAATTAGCTGGACTGCTCCTGGAGATGGGGCTGTCCTTAGTATTTCCCTTTCTCATCACTGTTCCTTTCCCTTCCCTTCCCTTAACCCTTTCCTCCAGGTCCTTATTTTTCTTCCTCTTTTTTTTTTTTTTTTGCTGACTGCCTTTTTCTCTGATATCTGTGTTTTCTCTTCTTTGATATTGGTGTTTTTTCTTCTCTTTATGTTTCTTTAAATGAAATGATAAATCTTTTAGAACACTACAGAAACTATATTTCACATAAGCACCCAAGGGCTCATTTCAAATCCATATTTATTTTTTAATATACATACCATGAAGGAATATACATATACAGTATTGATCCTTTAGTATACTATACTACAGTAAACTAGTTTCCACTGCATCAGAATTTTCCTGGAAATTGAGACTCAAATATTGTTTACTAATGTATGTATGGTCTTCTGTATGTAATTTTAAAGGTCTGACATGTATGATTGTCTGTGCTACAAATTGTACAGCAGTTTCTGGATGTACCTCTTTTGTTTGGTCTTTGTATTGAAATTTTTTAAAAGAACATCCGGTACAAGAAAAGGCAATTACTGAAACAGGTTTGTGGTTAAAGCATTCCAGGCAAATAAAAATGATCCTCCACTCCTATCCACTGCTAGACCAGTCCTCACAATGTCCTTTCCCCCCCCACACTCCAGCAGTCTAGAGTCTTGACATCATCATGACCAATGCAATGGCCCTGCATTGGACGTGTTGAGGCAGAGGGACAGTGCATCTAGGGTAGCACCATCTGCCAGGGGAGTGGAGTTCGGCTTTAAGCCATTGTAATTAACTTACATAGAAGGATTTCAGGCACAAATATAACCTAAAACTACAGCCCTTTTGAAGATACCATTAAAGAAATTAATTTTAGTTATAGTCACCTCATGTGTCAACTCATTTAGTCTATTTGAGTTGCCCATGATTTTGGTCAAAATCTTTAGGAAAACAGGCTTTTTTGTCAGCGATCCTAAAATGAATTAATATCATAGTGGCACATACAATCTAATACTTTTTAGTGATAAACTAAATAATTCATGACACCCTCTTTCCCAAGATTGCAACTGCACTGTGATAGTGCTAGATGAATGTCTCTTGTATTTGTGGCAGTGCTGTATCCTGGCCTAGGCCAAGCTTTGCAATATTTATTTTGAATACTATTAATAACCATTAAATGTTGACTACAGTGTTTGCATCCTAGCCTGGGCATTAAATAGGGAAATTGTGAATATTTCAAAGAAGATGAATTGTTCTAGCCATCAACATCTTTGTGTAAATAATATGTTATACAAGTGCATTTAATGCTCTCCCTCCTAAAGCCATATTTTTGTGGAGGATCTGTGATTGCCTTGAGGGTAGAGTCTTTGTTGCAGCATTTATTTTCCACAAATGTATCTGCATTCTGTTGCTAAGTCAACTTAACCACCTCCCACCCGGGCCATTGTAGATATACGGCCGGGCGGGAGTCTCGTCCTTCTGAATGGATGTTCCGGAACGCCCTTCAGAAGGAGAGAGATCACGCCGCCGCGGGCGCACGCAGCGGCACGATCTCGATGTGCCTGTGTCCCTAGGACACAGAGCAACAAGACTCGGCAGGAGGGCCCTGTGATTGGCCCTCCTGATCACATGACGGCTGTGTCCAATCACAGCCATCATGTAATGTCAATACAGCCGTTGTAACGGCTTCGATCTCTCCTCCTCCTGACAGATCCTGTCAGTGAGGAGAAGAGGAGAGGATCTATTCTGCAGCCGGGGTGATCAGTGAGTATTTCTGATTACTCACTGATCACAGGGGGGGTCTGTGCTGGTAATCAGATGATTGATTACCAGTGCAGCCCTGGGGGGAGGGGTGCCACTAGAGCCACCAGGGATGCCCACCCATGACCACCAGGGATGCCCACCATGGCCACCAGGGATGGCAAACAGGGCTCAGAGAGCCTGCCAGTGGTGCCCCCCTATCAGTGCTGCCCACCAATGCCATCTATCAGTGCTGCCCACCAGTGCCCATTATTGCCATCTATCAGTGCCGCCCACCAGTGCCCATTATTGCCCACCAGTGCTGCCTATCAGTGCCCCTCATCAGTGCCGATCAGTCCCGCCCATCAGTGCCACCTATCAGTGCCCATCAGTGCCGCCTATCAGTGCCGATCAGTCCCCATCAGTGCCGCCGATCAGTCCCCATCAGTGCTGCCTATCAGTGCCCATCAGCGCTGCCTATCAGTGCCCACCAATGCTGCATATCAGTGCTATCTATCAGTGCCACATATCAGTGCCCATCAGTGCTGCATATCAGTGCTACCTATCAGTGCCCATCAGTGCTGCATATCAGTGCCACCCCATCAGTGCCACCCCATCAGTGCCACCCCATCAGTGTCTGTCAGTGCGGCGTCATCAGTGCTCATCAGTGCAGGAAAAAACGTATCCATTTACAAAATTTTATAACCTGAACAAAAAAACTTTTTTTTTTTTTTCAAACTTTTCGGTCTTTTTTTATTTGTGCACCAAAAAAAAAAAAAACCTGGCGGTGATCAAATACCACCAAAAGAAAGCTCTATTTGTGGGGAAAAAATGACACAAATTTGGTTTAGGTACAGTGTTGCATGACCGCGCAATTGTCATTCAAAATGCAACAGCGCTAAAAACTGAAAATTGGTCTGGGAAGGAAGGGGGTTTAAGTGCCCAGTATTGAGGTGGTTAATCAAGTCAAGTTCACATACCACCCTCCCTTCTAAGCATACATGTACTGATCCCATGTGAATGACTATTATTTTTATGACTTTACGGATGTGCTTAGACTTATTGATATTGAAGGCGACATTGTTATTTTTTGTGATTATTGTTAACAACTCCACAAAACAGTTCCAGCAATGCCTCCCTGGATAGGAGACAATTACTAGGTTTCAAAAAAAAAACACCATGAAGAAGGCCTCATGCACATTGGGTTTTTAAACACTGCTTTTAGAGAAATCCTACAATTTCTTGTCTCCCCTTAAACACCCTTCAGTGTTAGCATATGTATCCATGCACACATAGGCATTTAAAGGTAGGGCCGCCAAGTGCTTGGGCATTTTAATTATTTAAATAGCCAGAATAAATTAATATTCTGGCCGATGACATACATTAACACCCAAGCACGTGACACTCTTAAATGGGCCTAAACGTGTTTGTTAAAATGGGGCATTAAACAGGTTTTTGACATTGCTTTTCTCCTGCCAGGTAGAAGAGCTGGGCAAACTCCCAGTGTGCATGAAGCCTTAGACTAATTAAATGTTAACTGAAACTGAAAATAGTTTTTTAAAAAAGGGTAAATATTAAAACAACAAGGTCATCACAAATTTAAAACAATTTATGGAAATTGTAAAAATAGAAATGGCTAAGGGGAAAGAGAGCTGATAATCAATTTTGAAAGGATTGTAGTAGCAGACATATGAATCTCTGCCATAGAAGATCAAATTACCCAATATGTAAGTGTACTCACAAAATTGCAAAAAAGAGAATGCCTGGTTAATAGACAAAGTTAATGATCTGGAAAACAGATCAAGAAAGAAAAAACATCAGACTAGTGGGTCTAGTAGGTAGGAAATTGGAAGAATTCATCACCATTACTCTACCTTAGCTACTGGCCATGAAAAAGGAAATACCCAAACTGAAAAAAAAAAACAACAAAAAAAAAACCTAGGATGGTTATTTTTAGAGTAGGGAACTTTTAGTAGAAATTAGAGTTACTTGCTGCCTATAGAATGCCTTCAGTAGTAATTTTTAAAGTGTCAAGATTAATATTTTTTCAAAACTACACTGTTGAAGTTATAAACAAAATAACCAATTTTCTTAATTTTGTAAATGCATGGCAAAGGGAATAAACACATTTCCTCTATTACACCCAGATAAACTGTACTTAGAAACCAAGGGGTCAGCTTTCTCTGACATTGCAACATTATTGCAAGAATTCCTGAACCAAGCTAAGATTTAGTGTTTCTGGGAAGAATAGGGAAATTATTTAGAAGAAAAAATTTGGAGATTACATTTATATGTGTAACTTGGAATGTAAGTGGTATTTATTCACCTATAAAAAGATGAAGAACATTAAGCTTTGCATTATGGATTAAGGCTAACATTCTGTTTTTACAGGAAATATATCTTCTGGGCCCAGAATGCAGTAAGCTCAAAAGAGATTTGGTAGAAGAGAGTTTTTATATCTCTCCTCATCAAACAAGGGAGAAGTACCAATTTTGACTTGAAAAGGGCTATACATTAAAGTACAGAATGTTATTATAAACAAAGGAGGTAGATAAATGAATAACAACTTGTTATAAAAAGGGCAGGATATGTTTTGTAATTTAGAAATCCAATCAAAAGAAGTGAACATTTTATTGCGATTAGTCTAGAAGATAAGAATTTTTGAGAAACAAATGATAACTTTATTTGGAGACCTAATTCAGTACAGTCTATTTTGGGAAAATGGAAGGGGCTCATTCCAAACAGAGGCAGAGTGTAATGAAAAGTGAGGCAGCAAATATAAAATGTTGTCATCCAATTAGATTATTTGACCCATTAAGGAATTATTATGTGAACAAGATAGAATTCATATGCCACTTAAATTTTACCTTTTGGTATTGTTCATTTTTTGATAAGTATAGGTAATTCCCTCCTCTAGATTTGACATGATATGTGGGTGCATCTGGTGATTACAGGATCTTGCCTAATTAAGCATCATAGTCTAGGTTATAACTTTAAATCAAAGTAAATAAAAAGTTCCTGCGAGCAGCCTCCCTATATCAGATATTAAATGCTGCAGACACCTCACTTCTCATATAAGTGTAAATGGTACATATATAATATAATAGTGTTGCGCAATCAATACCTGTAAAATACTCAGTGCTTCAATATACTAATAAAGAATATATATCAAGTGTGCAAACGTTGAATAAAAAAATATACACATAATAGTGTGCTCAAATGGATCAATAATCAAATAATAATTATATGCAAAAATAAATAATGCAATAATCAATCAAACAAAATCAGTGTATAAAAACCCAAAACAGTGCAAGGTGCAAAATATATCTATATTAATAAAACCCATGTGTCCCTGCGTCCGCTTTCCGTGTGTCCGTCGTGATACTGCACTACTGCGCATGTGCTGAACGAACAGCCGTTGGGACCCAGAGAATACCGCCGTGGGAAAATTGCTGTCACGGGCGAACCAAAGGTGCTAGAGACACCAAAATTGTACCGCAGGTGGCCTACAGCTGAGAAAAATTTTGGGGGTTCGGGGATGAAAGGGCGCGGAACAGTGACCCCGAGAACCGGGCCTCCCCCCGCCATAGACTCCAATGGTAAACCTGGTCACCTCGCAGTTAGGTCATGGCCCGGTTTTCGGGGTCACTGCTCCGCGCCCTTACATCCCCGAACCCCGAAATTTTTCATAGCTGTAGGGGAGTGTCTTGGCCACCTGCGGTACAATTTTGGGGTCCCTAGCACCTTTGGTTCGCCCGTGACAGGGAGGGGGGGTGGTGGTGTATTTGGGTGTCTTTTCCTATTAAATGATCCACTGTTCTTTGTGTGTCAGGAGCTCCCCTCCTCTCTGATTTCCTGCCCTCACATCTCCCCTCCCCCACACCAATCTCCAACCCGACATTTATCGTTCAATCCCCCCCATACACTACAATCCCCTCCCCTCCATACAATACAATCCCTTCCCTCCCCCATACACTACAATCCCCTCCCTTCCTCATACACTACAATCCCCTCCTCCCATACACTACAATCCCCTCTACCCCCCCCACACTACAATCCCCTCCCTCCCCCATACACTACAATCCTCTCCCTCCCCCATACACTACAATCCCCTCCCCCCATACAATACAATCCCCTCCCTCCCCTATACACTACAATCCCCTCCCTCCCCCATACACTACAATCCCCTCCCTCCCCCATACACTACAATCCCCTCCCTCCCTCCCTCCCTCATACACTACAATCCCCTCCCCCCATACACTACAATCCCCTCTACCCCCCCCCCCACACACTACAATCCCCTCCCTCCCCCATACACTACAATCCCCCCCATACACTACAATCCCCTCCCTTCCCCATACTCTACAATCCCCTCCCCCATACACTACAATCTCATCCCTCCCTCATACACTACAATCCCCTCCCCCCATACACTACAATCCCCTCTACCCCCCCACACTACAATCCCCTCCCTCCCCCATACACTACAATCTCCTCCCTCCCTCATACACTACAATCCCCTCCCTCCCCCATGCACTACAATCCCCTCCCCTCCATACAATACAATCCCCTCCCTCCCCCATACACTACAATCCCCTCCCTCCCCCATGCACTACAATCCCCTCCCCCATACACTACAATCCCCTCCCTCCCTCATACACTACAATCCCCTCCCCCCATACACTACAATCCCCTCTACCCCCCCACACTACAATCCCCTCCCTCCCCCATACACTACAATCCCCTCCCTCCCCCATACACTACAATCCCCTCCCTTCCCCATACACTACAATCCCCTCCCCCATACACTACAATCCCCTTCCTCCCTCATACACTACAATCCCCTCCCCCCATACACTACAATCCCCTCTACCCCCCCCCACACTACAATCCCCTCCCTCCCCCATACACTACAATTCCCTCCCTCCCCCCACACTACAATCCCCTCCCTCCCCCCACACTACAATCCTCTCCCTCCCTCCCCCCACACTACAATCCCCTCCCTTCCCCATACACTACAATCCCCTCCCTTCCCCCAACACACTACAATCCCCTCCCTCCCCCTCACGCTTCAATCCCCTCTCTCTCCCATACACTGTAGAACCCCTCCCCCATACACTGCAGAACCCCTCCCCATACACTATAATCTCCCACCCCCATACACTTCAATCCCCTCTGTCCCCCCATACACTACAATCCCCTCCCTCCTCCATACACTACAATCCCCTCCCTCCCCCCCATACACTACAATCCTCTCCCTCCCCCCCACACTACAATCCCCTCCCTCCCCGATAAACTACTATCCCCTCCCTTCCCCAACAAACTACAATCCCCTCCCTATACACTACAATGCCCTCCCTTCCCCAACACACTACAATCCCCTCCCCCCAACACACTACAATCCCCTCCCTCCCCCCACTACAATCCCCTCCCCCCCATGCTACAATCCTCTCCCTCCCCATACACTGTAGAGCCCCTCCCCCATACACTGTAGAGCCCCTCCCCCATACACTATAATAACCCCCCTTTCACTACAATCCCCTCCGTCCCCCCATACACTACAATCCCCTCCCTCCCCCATACACTACAGTCCCCTCCCCCCATACACTACAATCCCCTCCCTCGGCCCCATACACAACAATCCCCTCCCTCCCTTCCACACTACAATCCCCTCCCCCCACACTACAATCCCCTCCTTCCCCCAACACTACAATCCCCTCCCTCCCCCGCACACTACAATCCCCTCCCTTCCCCATACACTACAATCCCCTCCCTCCCCATACACTACAATCCCCTCCCCATACACTACAATCCCCTACCTTCCCCAACACACTACAATCCCCTCCCTCCCCCCACCCATGCTTCAATCCCCTCCCTCCCCCATACACTGTAGAACCCATCCCCCCATGCGCTGTCGAACCCCTCCCCCATACACTATAATCTCCCCCCCCATACACTACAATCCCCTCTGTCCCCCCATACACTACAATCCCCTCCCTCCCCCATACACTACAATCCCCTCCCTCCCCCATACACTACAATCCCCCCCATACACTACAGTCCCCTCTCTCCCCCCCACACACTACAATCCCCTCCCTCCCCATACACTATAATCCCCTCCCCCCATACACTATAATCCCCCCCCCAATACACTACATTCCCCTCCCCCCATACACTACAATTCCCTCTTTCCCCCCTCATACACTACAATCCCCTCCCTCCCCCCAACACTACAATACCCTCCCTCCTCCCAACACTACAATCCCCTCCCTTCCCCAAACACTACAATCCCCTCCCCCCCAACACACTACAATCCCCTCCCCCCACTACAATCCCCTCCCTCTCCCCACCCACGCTTCAATACCCTCCCTCCCCCATACACTGTAGAACCCATCCCCCCATGCACTGTAGAACCCCTCCCCCATACACTATAATCCCCCCCCATACACTACAATCCCCTCTGTCCCCCCCATACACTACAATCCCCTCCCTCCCCCATACACTACAATCCCCTCCCCTCCACATACACTACAATCCCCTCCCCATACACTACAATCCCCTCCCCCCCAACACACTACAATCCCCCCCCCCATATATATATAGCTCCTTCTGTTCTAAGTATACTAAATAAAATATATATATATAGCTCCTTCTGTTCTAAGTATACTAAATAATCTATACATATAAAGTACAAGTGTCTCTGTGTTCAGTCCCTGTGTGCGGACAGCCGTTGGGACTTGGAGCGCAGAGACTTCGGGCAGCCGGGCAAAACTGTTGGAAGCGGTTGGTGTGCGCAGGCGCACGGCGGGTGCGCGCTCGCGTGGACTTACTGCTAAGTCTGTTTTTACAAATGTTTGACCACATATGTTCTAGCGCCCGTTAATTTAACGGGCTTAATGTCTAGTATATATATAAAAGCCTTCAATATAATAGTCCCAGTGAAAATAATTATATATCAATATATACCAAAATGTAAATGTTTGTAAAATGGTAAGTGACAGTCTTAGTGGTGAGAAGTGCAAACAGCAAACATCTTCAATAAGTGCTCAAGCCACCTGAATGTGGCTGGTGCTTCCCAAGAGGAGTGAATGACCAGAGTGTCACAGATCAATAATAATCGTGCACCCCCTTGTGAATGCGTGCTCACCTCAGATCAGACTCAATCAAGCATAAATGCAGGGGGGTCTCAGGGGTGGCCCATCCGGGTGGTTTCACTTCAATAGCTCAGATCAGATCAGTGCGTTTTAACTCAACAGCCAACGTGACATGTAGATAGAAAAAGGCTTGCAATAGTGCTTATATCTTTAAAAACTTTTGTTCAAATAAAAAAGTAAGATATTGCACTCACATATATCGGTGCATCCATGCACCTTTTAAAATGCCATGTAAATACAGCCGATAACCATAGAGATACCGTGGTGGTGTAATGGGAGACGCCGCAGCTGTGTGTTTCCTCCTACGATGAAACAGCCTGACAGTCTCGCTAGTGGAATGCGAAGCGCTTCGTCCGTCCTTGCCCCTCCCCTATGCGTGACAACACAGGGGACCACGTGTGTTCATCAGGGGGATTTGATTGGACGGCAGGGCGCTTAATGCTTTATACAGAACAAACGGTCGCCATTTTACCGGAGCCCAATAGGCTATATAATGTTGATAAAAAATACGAATTCCAAACTATTAATTGAAAAAGGACGAACAGGAGCTGACTTCTCAAGGTACCTCCCTCATCACCACTCGAGTACCATACATTATAAAAGTAATCCATCACAAATCCATATAGCGATATAATATAGATATAATAAGTTTAAAAATCACATTAAAGCAATATATAAAAATAAACGAAGATCAAAAACTAAAAATAAATATAAATATGTGATCCATATATAAAAACTATCAATGAGTGTCATAAAAATAATATTAACAGTTACTAAAAAACAATTTAAAATGCTTATTAATCCCCCCTGGAAATAAGGATCCAAGTTGGTGAATCCACCAGGATTCCCTTTTGCTGAGTTCCCTAACAAAATTGCCTCCTTGCCAGCTTAAAAAAAAAAAAAAGCTGTAGGGGTATGTCTTTTTGGGGAATTGAAGCCCCCAGAAAACACTGGCGAGGAGGCAATTTTGTTAGGGAACTCAGCAAAAGGGAATCCTGGTGGATTCACCAACTTGGATCCTTATTTCCAGGGTGGATTAATAAGGAGTTTGACCTGAATTGTTTTATTAACCACTTGCCGACCGCCGCAAGTACATATACTACGGCGGTCAGCCCCTCACAGGCAAAGTGACGTATATATATATATGTGAGGCTCTGGGGAGCGAGCGCGCGCCGCCGGAGGCGCGTTCCCGCTCCCGCGTGGTCACGTACCACCCCGCATGTGTGACCGGCGAACCCGATGTCTGCCGGTCACTCGGCGATCGTCGGTGGAGAGGGAGAAAGGCAGGCGGCTAGTGTAAACAAGCCGCCTGTCATTCTCCCCTGTGTAGAAACAATGATCATACGGTTCTACTATGTAGGACCATTGATCATTGTACCTACAGCTCAAGCCACAGCCAATTACAGTTAGAATCACTCCCCTAGGGACACACACAGCCCCTCCCTCTCAAATAAAGTTAACCCCTTCACTGCCAGTGTAATTTTACAGTAATAGTGCATATGTATAGCACTGATTACTGTAGAAATGTCACTGGTAACCCCAAAAGTGTCAAAAAATGTCAGTCAACGGTCCGATCTGTCCGCTGCAATGTTGCAGTACCGCAAAAAAATCGCAGATCGCCGCCATTACGCGTTAAAAAAAAACAACAAAAATGACATAAATCTTTCCCTTTGTTAGTAAACGCAATAACTTTTGCGCAAACCAATCAAAATACGATTTTTGCGATTTTTTTACCAAACATATGTAGCATAAAACAAATTGGCCGAAATGTTAAAAAATTTACATTTTTACTTTTTTGGGGGGGGGGAATTTCATATTAAAAAAATTTGAAAAATATTGTTATTTTTGCAAAATTGACGCTCTTTTTTTGTTTATAGCGCATGATCAAAAAATCACACAGGTGATCAAATACCACCAAAAGAAAGCTCTGTTTGTGGGAAAAAAAGGACGTCAAATTCGTTTAGGTACAGCGTTGCACCACCGCGCAATTGTCCGTTAAAGTCACGCAGTGCCGAAACGCAAAATACCCCCTGGTCAGGAAGGGGGTAAAATCTTCCGGGGCTTAAGTGGTTAATAACTATTAATATGATTTTTATGACACTCATTGATAGTTTTTATATATGGATCACATATTTATATTTATTTTTATTTGTAATTCTTAGTTTATGATCTTTGTTTATTTTTATATATTGTTTTAATGTGATTTTTAAACTTATTATATCTATATTATATCGCTAATGGATTGTAATGGATTACTTTTATAATGTATGGTACTCGAGTGGTGATGAGGGAGGTACCTTAAGACAGTCAGCTCCTGTACGTCCTTTTTCAATTAATCGTTTGGAATTTGTATTTGTTATCAACATTCTATAGCCTATTGGGCTCCGGTAAAATATTGACCGTTTGTTCTATATAAAGCATTAAGCGCCCTGCCATCCAATCAAATCCCCCTGATGAAGACACGTGGTCCCCTGTGTTGTCACACGTAGGGGAGGGGCAAGGACGGACGGAGCACTTCGCATTGCACTAGCGAGACTGTCGGGCTGTTTCATCATAAGAAGAAACACACAGCTGCGGCGTCTCCCACTACACCACCACGGTATCTCTATGGTTATCAGCTGTATTTACATGGCGTTTTAAAAGGTGCATGGATGCACCGATATATGTGAGTGCAATATCTTACTTTTTTATGTGAATAAAAGTTTTTAAAGATATAAGCACTATTGCAAGCCTTTTTCTATTTACATGTCATGTTGGCTGTTGAGTTAAAATGCACTGACCTGATCTGAGCTATTGAAGTGAAACCACCCGGATGGGCCACCCCTGAGACCCCCTGCATTTATGCTTGATTGAGTCTGATCTGAGGTGAGCACCCATTCACAGGAGGGTGCATGATTATTATTGATCTTGAAGATATTTGCTGTTTCCACTTCTCACCACTAAGACTGTCACTTACCATTTTACAAACATTTACATTTTGGTATATATTGTTATATAATTATTTTCACTGGGACTATTATATTGAAGGCTTTTTTATATATATATTTTTTGCACCTTGCACTGTTTTGGGTTTTTATACACTGATTTTGATTGATTGATTATTGGGTTATTTTTTTTTTGCAAATAATTATTATTTGATTATTGATCCATTTGAGCACACTATTATATGTATATTTTTTTATTCAACATTTGCACACTTGATATATATTCTTAGTATATTGAAGCACTGAGTATTTTACAGGCATTGATTGCACAACACTATTATATTATTTATATAACTTTAAATCAAGATGCATGGGGAAAAGACAGACAACAGTTAAATATACATAGGACCTAATTAGAATAAGTAATACATAATACAGTGAGGGATGCTAGCATAGGATAAATTAACTCCATTCCACGCAATCCTCTGCAGTCCCATGGAGATCCGGCTATACCTCAGTGGGGTGCACAATATACATTATACATGGTCATTCCTTTTTCTGTCTGAAGAGGCAAAAATCGTCTGTAAAATGCATTACAGATATACAGTAGCAACCATTTTTGTGTGAATCTTTTGGTGCAATCTGTGGTAGATTGTTGGTAAATGTATTGTATATCTCAGAGTGTAAGACATCACCAGAAGGTGTTCTTTGATATGTATGCTGACCGAATGGCTTTTAACTTTGTGATGGTGTTTTTATATGAATATTATAAATAAACTGTTTATGATTTTAGTTGTATTTTTGTTGATTGACTATATAAGTGCCTTAGATGCAACATATTGCCACTTCAAAATGAAATGTTAGGCAGTTAATGAGAATAAAGATACAAGAGTTTTCTAGGGATTAGAAATTAGCTTTTCCTGGTCAGAGCCAAATCTTTGTTTGCCACTGGAGTGAAATATTTGGCAGCGGTGTTAATACAGTATCTCACAAAAATGAGTACACCCCTGACATTTTTGTAAATATTTTATTATATTTTTTCATGTGACAACACTGAAGAAACAACACTTTGCTACAATGTAAAGTAGTGAGTGTACAGCTTGTATTACAGTGTAAATTTTCTGTCCCCTCAAGATAACTCCACGCAGCCATTAATGTCTAAACCGCTGGCAACAATTGAGTACACCCCCTAGGTGAACATGTCCAAATTGGGCCAAATTAGCCATGCCCCCCCCCCCCTTTGTCATTTGACTCGTTAGTGTTACAAGGTCTCAGGCATGAATGGGGATCAGGTGTGTTAAATTTGGTGTTATCACTCTCACTCTCTCATACTGGTCACTGGAAGTTCAACATTGCACCTCATGGCAAAAAAACTATCTGAGGATATGAATATGGGGGGGCCAGCCTGTCAGTGCTCAGACCATACGCCGCATACTGCATCAAATTGGTCTGCATGGCTGTCGTCCCAAAAGGAAGCATCTTCTAAAGATGATGCACAAGAAAGCCAGCTAACAGTTTTCTGAAGACAAGCAGACTAAGGACACAGGTTACTGGAACCATGTCCTGTGGTTTGATGAGACCAAGATGAACTTATTTGGTTTAGATGTGTCAAGCATGTGTGGCAGCAACCAGGTGAGGAGTCTAAAACAAGTTTGTCTTGCCTACAGTGAAGCATTTGTGGTGGGAGTGTCATGTTCTGGGGCTGCATGAGTGCTGCCGACACTGGGGAGCCACAGTTCATTGAGGGAACCATAAATGCCAACATGTACCAACATACTGAAGCAGAGCATGATCACCTCCATTTGGAGACTGGACTCCAGGGCAGTATTCCAACATGATACCGACCCCAAACACACCTCCAAGACAACCACTGCCTTGCTAAAGAAGCTGATGGTAAAGGTGATTGACTGGTCAAGCATGTATCCAGATCTAAACCCTATTGAACACCTGTGGGGTATCTTCAAATGGAAGGTGGAGGAGTGCAAGATCTCTAACATCCGCCAGCTCCGTGATGTTGTCATGGAGGAGTGGAAGAGGACTCCAGTGGCACCCTGTGAAGCTCTGGGGAACTCCATGCCAAAGAGGGTTAAGGCAGTGCTGGAAAATAATGGTGACCACACAAAATGCTGACACTTTGAGCCCAATTTGGACATTTTGACTTAGGGGTGTACTCACTTTTGTTGCCAGTGGTTTAGACATTAATGGCTGTGTGTTTAGTTATTTTGAGGGGACAGCAAATTTACACTGTTATATAAGCTATACACTCACTACTTTACATTGTAGCAAAGTGTAAATATATAATAAAATATTTACAAAAATGTGAGGGGTGTACTCACTTTTGTGAGATACTGTATATATGAAAATGATAAATAGAGTGTGAGGTCACTCCGCCATGTCCGATACCTGAGTGGCAGTGTTTGGTGTACGTGCCAGTGTTTTTTTTAAAGTTTGATGTGATTTTGACTTGCCAGAAACAAGCTGTATGCTATTGATGCTCTTGTGATTTTTAAGTATAATTCATGCTTCACTATATGGGGGTTTTGTTTTTATGGTGACATTTGGGTTCAAGAATTCCCCCCCCCCCCCCACGGTGAATAAGAGTGGGAGAAGTGACCTTTTAAGGGGATACTCATTACCTGCATCTTGTTTATTTGAAACACTTTCATGCTGCACACTCGCTGGCAGCAAGCACTGGTGGTAAGTGCGCATAGCATAAGTGTGGTTGAGGTAGTTTTGGATATACTCTTTATGCATTGATGCATAGTTTGCATGGGTATTTATAAACATTATCCATATAGGAATACTACACTATTTGGCTTTTTTTTTTTGGATGGTTTGTGAGGACCATTCTCAGAAGTGGATGAAAGGAAGTAAGTGTCCTCTGGAAGTTGGGGGATTGGAATGCTATTGCACAGATCACTGCCTTTTGCTGAACATTTAAATAAGGCAGCCTCTACCTCTGAATACACCCCAGTGGATGAGAAGGGTGGGAGAAGTAATCTTTATAAGGGATAATTCTTACCTGCATCTTCTTCATTTGAAACACTTTCTTGCTGAACACAGGATTGGAATGCTATTGCATAGATCACTGCCCTATGCATGTATGCTGCACTTTTAAATAAGCCAGCCTCTATCTCTGGTGAGTTTGCAATTTACCTAATTTACACAAAGGGAGGATTTAGAGTCATCTGTGGACTTATTCCACTTTGGAGGAATTGGAATTGATCTTGGGACTCCAACTTGTTCAGTGGGACTGTTTTGCTTTATTTTGTTCTTTATGATATAATGTTTGAAGCATTGATTTTCAGCACTGGAATTATTATTTATTAGACCTATATATTCACCCCTTTATGATGCATATACTTTAGAGATTTCATATACTTCATATTGCTTTAGCCACAAGTTTTTAGCACTGGATCTAGATATGCCCAAATCATCAAACGGATGTTGTGTATAATTTGTTTGGCAGTCCTATGATTCTCTCTATCCATCAATCAATATTTGAGGTGGATAGGTGTGCACAGCTTTGCTCAGTGGACCAGATAAAGATGCAAAATGGCCGTTCTCTTCAATTACATGTTATTGGAGTTGGATGCGTCTGATTTAACAGATTGACACACCTTAGCAGCACTATGCCTTTATGCATGAACTAACTAGCTTTTTGAATATGAAGGATTGTCTTGGCACTGGTTATTTTGTCCAAGGGGCATCACGTATTGTGATTGATAAAATATCTACATTGCTGAATAATGTGACTGATGTTAGGTTTGTATAAGAGGGCATTATTTATTTATTTATTTGTTAAATAAAATACTTTTTTCAGTTTTTCTGTTTTTATTTATTTCGTTTTTTTTTCTGAAGCAACAATTAGCTCTCTTACTCATTCATATAGAGGGAAGGGCTGGATATCTGGGCTTCCATTATTCCAAGGGGGAGAAGTCCCCCTCTACAGACCCACACACCCACTTTGTCAGGGATGTAGGGTTGAGACCTTTATGACATTAAACACAGGAACAAAGTGCCTGGTCACCTGGTATGGTTTAGGAGTGGAGAGTGCATGGTTGCTTTCCTTCCAATTTCTGGACAGCCAGACTGCATATCTGGATAAGGATCTGGTATGGATTTTTTCAACATCCTTAGGAGAAGAGCCAGAACAAAGTTAACATTAAACACAAAAAGAGCTAACACTTTGTGTGAGCCTACCTTCAAGCAGAACCTTGTTAAAATAATTTTTAGTTGGGGATCACCAGCAGTGGCAACTTGGCAAACAACAACTGTGGAGGAAAGAAAATCACAAATAATGAACATATATGTAATGCACAGCACAAGTCAAAGAGACCCTGTCAATAAGCTAAAACATTGCAGGTAAAATAATCTTGAAAATAAATAAAAAGTGTGTCTATGCAACAAAAAACTATTTGAGTGCATCTAAACTGAAGCCAGCTTGCACCTCCTGTGTATCACTCATAGCAAAATCTATACATATATATTACAAATGTACAGCACTACACTTACTGTAAATATACTTCCAGCTAAAATAATGTGTGTAAAATTAATAAAAAAAAACATATGTATATATGATAATAACAAACTCCAGTCCATAAACAATGTCCTTGGTGCACTATACTGTATACTGTATATATGGTGAAACGTTTCCAATTCAAATAATTATTGAAAACACCTCTTCAAAAGCACCACCGCGTACAGGTCTGCTCACCTCTAAGATGACCACTAGATTATAAGAGGTCTAAACAGCCAGTAATATATGATCTTCCTATGGTAATCCTCAGCGCGTCTTCTCTTAATAGACAAATCACATTTTACTCTGCCGCCTCTCCAATAGCTTCCATGGATAGTTACAATAAATGAAAAATCAAATATACTCACAAAGGCTAAAAAGTGATCAGCATATAATAACATCCATACGTCTCTCCCTCGGAGATTGTGATCACTGCTGCCTGCAATCAGGTATAGTCAGCTTCAACACTGAGCAGAGAAGCATGGTGATGTCAACAGGCTCTACTTCTTTATAGGTTATGTCCTGTTGGAGGGAATGCTGTTGCTACTCCCATCACAAATGACAGCTCCCCATACTTGGCCAATGATATCATCCAGGATTGCTGGTGCTGTTGTTTACATTCCAGCAGAACTTTAAATCTGTCATGTCATATAGCAGTAGTAGTGCTAGTGCTAAATGACAGCCTTTGATGTTTGTTTTCAAATATGGACAGTTTGTTCACCCGTTGGCTGGACTGTAGACATGATAGGTTCAGTTCAAACTCACTACCACTTGCTAACAGCAATATGTATATATACATAATATACGTGTACATTAACCACTTTGCCGCTGCTCACTAGAGCTCTACTGCGGCAAAGTGGCTCGATAACGTCTGACGACGTAGACCTACGTCGCCAGACATTCCCCTCTATCTGTGGCGCGCGCGCGCCGCCGGAATCTCGCTCCTGCTGTATTCAGTCAAAGCGGGAGTCGGGCCAGGGGAGGAGCAGCGGCGATCGCCGCTGCTCTTTCCCGATCGTCGGGGAATCGAGTGTGGAGATCCGCCTGCTTGTGTAAACACAAGCGGGCGGATCTCCTAAGTGACAGGCAGGGTCAGATTGCAGGATTCAGCGTAGCTGAACCTGCGATCTGTCCTTGTGTCACATAGTCCCCTCCCCCCACACACGTTAGTAAGCACCAGGCATACATTAACCCCTTAAACACCAATAAAAATTAACCCCTTCCCTGCCAGTGTAATTTTTACAGTAACAGTGCATATTTATAGCACTGATTACTGTAGTAATGTCACTGGTACCCCCAAAAGTGTCAAAAATGTCAGTCAAGGGTCCGATCTGTCTGCCGCAATGTCGCAGTCCGGCAAAAAAAATCGCAGATCGCCGCCATTACTCGTTAAAAAAAAAAACACCAAAAAACGACACAAATCTTTCCCTTAGTTAGTAAACGCAATAACTTTTGCGCAAACCAATCAAAATACGCTTATTGCGATTTTTTTTTTACCAAAAATATGTAGCAGAAAACAAATTGGCCTAAAATGATAAAAAATTTTGATTTTTACATTTTTTTGGGGGGGAAATTCATATAAAAAAATTTGAAAAATATTGTTATTTTTTCAAAATTGTCACTTTATTTTGTTTATAGCCCAAAAAGTAAAAATCGCACAGGTGATCAAATACCACCAAAAGAAAGTTCTATTTGTGGGAAAAAAAGGACGTAAATTTCGTTTGGGTATGGCATTGCATGACCGCGCAATTGTCAGTTAAAGTCGCACAGTGCCGAATCACAAAAAGTGTCCCAGACGTAAGACAGAAAAATCCTCCGGTGGTAAAGTGGTTAATTAGCCCTTGGATGGCTTTCAAGCCCGGAAAATGGACCACATCATCTCTGATCACCTCTAAGATCTTGGAGGACTGGATCATTGTCATGAAGTCACTTCCAGTGTAGGGCGGAAGTAAACTTTTTTTTTGTTAAAGCAAAAGATCAAATTTGTTTTTGTTTTTTTGCTTTGAAAGGTAGAGGAGAGATTTGGGGTTTATAGACTCCAGATCTCTCCATAAAGAGGACCTATCATCCTTTTTTTCTATTACAAGGGATGTTTACATTTCTTGTAATAGGAATGAAAGTGATAAAAAAAATAAAATAAAAAGGAAACAAACAGCATATGAAAACAGTGTTCGCACCACACATGTGAGATTTCGGCACAAACATTAGATCGGGAGTAATAATAATATTGCTAGACCTCCTATGTAACTCTAAGCAGGTAACCTGTAAAAAAGTTTAAAGTGTCGCCTTTGGAGATTTCTAAGTATCGTATTTTTCACCATTCCATGATCATGCGCAATTTTAAAGCGTGACATTTTAGAAATCTGTTTTCTTGGTGTGACATCATCTTTTATATTTTTCCAAAAAAATTGGGTTATGTATATATACAATTCATTAAAGTGTATTTTTTCCATATAAAATTCCTTTTGAAAAACCACTGTACAAATACAGTATGACATAAAAAAATGCAATGATCACCATTTTATGCTCTAGGTTTTCAGCTAAACAAACATATGTAATGTTTGGGGGTTCTAAGTACTTTTCTAGCAAAAAACTGATTTTTACTTGTAAACAAAAAGTACCAGAAAATGCTTGGTCTTTAAGTGGTTAAACTGAAACCTCAAGCGTATCCCTGGCAAGCACCTGGGAGTGCTAGAAATATGACAAGAACACACAGTGAGTGCTCCCTTTTTGAATGTGTTTCTAGAAATGTTTTTAACACAGTTCTGTTTAGATATAACATACTTAACGGTCATGCACAGAAGCTATGATTCAAATCTCTGCACATGTGGATGAAAGGGGCATTTGTCAGAGACACTACAAGTTTTTATCACAGATCTATTTCTTCTAAAAAACTATTTATTGTGGATTTTGTTAAATGTCTATTTAAAATGTTAAAGTGTATCTGCTCTTCTTATTTAAAGTTGGCATATCAATTTGCCAGAGACAAACAGCCCTGAGCTCCAGCAGTTTGCTAGCAGGTGCTGTGTGGTGATGAACCAAACCTGGGTTTTGTTTGAAGTGGGTTAGAAGAACATTATTAAAGCTGAGGTACCAAATCCAAACCCTGTTTAAAGTGGTTCTAAAGGAAGAAGTTTTTTTTTTTACCTTAATGCATTCTATGCATTAAGGTAAAAAAAGATATGCAAGCAACCCCCCAGACACCCCAGCCCCCCTAAACACTTAACCTGAGCCATATCTCTGTCCAGTAATGTGCATTGGAGCAGAGGCTCTTTCGGCTCTCTCTCTCCCCTCATTGGTTCAGACACAGCAATGGGAGCCACTGGCTGCTGTTAATTAGAGCCAGTGAGAAGGTAGTAGGGGGTCAAAGCTGGACAAGCAGAGTGAGCATGCATGAGGGCCCCATAGCAAGTGGCTTGCTAAGGGGGCACTCAGCAGGGGGCAGAAGCGCCTGCAGGGAGCCAGAGGAGAGGAAGATCGAGGCTGCTCTGTGCAAAACCATTAGACAGAACATGGGAGCTAAATATTTAAAACAGGAATGACCATTTTCTTGGCTAATAAGCAAGGGGTTGTCAAACAAGTGGCATGGGGAGCTGAGAAATTCCCTGAAGAACATGTAAGAAAACAAAACAAAACAAAAATGTAATTTAATTTGGTGGGGAACAGAGATTTTAGCTTGAAGTGAAACATTAAACATTAAAAGTCACATTAAAAAAACATGCCTGGGGATGTCATTACCCTGCCTGTTAAGTGGTGCATCTATTTTTTATATATATATATATATATATATATATATATATATATAGCCTACTGTAGCAAAACTTACATTTCTCTATCGCTCATTGACAGACGTAGTCTTCTTGATTCTCAAGAGCTGGGTTATGTTGTCTCCGCAGGAGTAGGACTAGGCAGAATGACAAAACGTTCTGGCTCCACCCTAGGGGCAGTCCCTGAGGGTATATCCTCCCTCTCTCTGCTACAGGGAATCAGTTTTTTTCTGTCTAGTCAGGAGTAAGGACCTAAGTTCCTTGCTGGGATCTTTTGGTCCTGGCAAGACTTTTTTTCTTTAAGAAAAAGACATTTTTTAGGTAGTTTTCTCCAGTGTTTTTTTCCTGTGAGATCTTCAAGCAAAAATGCCGGACTGGGCGACACTTGTGGTCACCCCAGCCGGCCTACGAGCGCGCGCAGACCATGGCATTGCGCTTGGTCGGCCGCGACATATTCAAGTAAGTATGCGGGGCCGGGCGACGGGCTGGATGTTGAGATCCAGTGGTCACCCCGGTTTCTGCCTAAGAGCGCGTGCAGACCAGTGCGCTGAGTCGGCCGCGACGGAGTCCCAGTAAAGGGACTGACTTTGCGAGTTAAAAGCTCGCTTGGACGCCAGGTACCAGAGAGTCGAGGCGTCCACAAACCCCCACCCCGGTGGAGAGGGTATTGTGAAGAGAGGGTGCCTGTCGGTTCGGTATGGTGAGTAAACGTTCCCTTTTTTCCTCATTATGAGGCAGTATATATTATGGGCCCCTCCATATATGGTCAGTATATATCTGATACTTACAAGTCCCCCTTGTAATACAGCATGTGTTTGTGGGAAGTGGACTTGGTTCAAGAGCTAACACTCTACCCAGCAGACTGTAACATTACAGCAGACATAGGAGGTATAATCCTACCTTATGTGCAGTGTATCTCTGTAGATCCATATGTCACCTCTTAGCAGAGTGCAGGTGGATGTGCTGGGAAGACGATATCGGCGGTCCGCCGCCATTTTGCCGTAGACCGAATGCATGTATGTCCTCAGGTCACGCCGGCCGCCATGTTTTTGGAGTCTTATGTCTCTTCTATGGGGGCGGCCATGTTTTGTGAGCCCAGCTACCTCGTGGAGGGCTGGGAACGCCGGAAGGCGTACACAGGGGGCGGAGCCACGCCTTCTGCCCGGGAAAAAGCAAACAGCTCCTTCCAGTCTGTGTAAGACAGACGCTGACTGCAGTTTGTTGGAAACTGCACTGCATCGGTTGGTGAGCCTTGGGGGTCCCTCTCTCTCTCTCTGGGATCGAGAAGCAGGTACTCTGAGGGGCGCTATTGCGCTAGGGGGAGACGCACAAAAAAAAAAAAAAAAAAGAAAAAGTTTTTTTGTTTTTGCTGGCAAAGGTGTCCTGTATTAACATGGACCCTGCCACTCATGTATCTCCTCCGGATCCCCTCGAGGGGTCTGCGGGATCCTCCAGCACCCCATTGACAATTGAATCTTTGTCAGCTATTATGGAAACTTTTGTGTCCCGGGTGGAAGTGGCTTGTCAGGGACAGGGCGCAAGAAAGCGACCCCCGCCTAACCCCTTATTATCTGAAACTTCGGATTCAGAATCTGAGCCTATTTCTGCAGTTGCAGATACTTCATCTGGGATTGGTGTCTCGGGTCCTGTCTCTTCAGACAGTGAGGAGGATGTTTCGGCATCCGCCATAGCCCGAGAGGAAGCGTTGGTAAACGCACTCATTGTATCTGTTCAAGAGACTTTAAGGTTACAGGGTATTCCATCAGAAATAGCTGAAACTGAGATCCCTTTTGGGACTAAAAAGCGCATCAAAGTGGCGAAGGTTTTTCCATTGCCCAAATGTTTTGGCAATCCAATCGAAGAAGAATGGCGTCTGCCAAAACGCACTTTTAATATTTCTAAACGCATTGACAGGCGTTATCCGTTTGAGGAAACCCTTATTAAGAAATGGACAGAACCACCTGTGGTGGATTCACCTATTGCTAGATTGAATAAAGCCACGGTTATTCCTTTAGAAGACGCTCCGTCTTTTAAAGATCCAGTGGATCGCAAGATAGAAGCTATGTCTCGCACCATGTTTTCCTTGATTGGATCAGCTTTCAGACCAATAATTGCTATTGGTCTGGTTTCGCAGGCTGTAACTGAATGGACCAAGTGGTTACGCCGGGACTTAGAAGAAGTCCCTCAGGCGGTATCAGATTTGTTGGAACAAATGATACAGGGGTTACAGTTTGTATGTGATGCGGCGTTAGACGCCACTCCATTAATGGCGCGAGCATCAGTCTCAGCAGTGGT
Organism: Pelophylax lessonae; assembly: GCF_965119305.1. Taxonomy (NCBI): domain Eukaryota; kingdom Metazoa; phylum Chordata; class Amphibia; order Anura; family Ranidae; genus Pelophylax; species Pelophylax lessonae. Next base: position 325,616,526 of record NC_138770.1, on the reverse strand, counting down.
TCTCAGGCGTACACTGTGGCTAAAAGGTTGGTTAGCCGACCAAGGTTCCAAAAAAGCATTGGCTAATATCCCCTTTTCAGGAGAGCGTCTATTTGGAGCCAACTTAGATGAGATCATTAAGGATCTCACCGGTGGAAAAAGCACCTTTTTACCGCAAAATTTTAAAGGTAGAGGAACTCGTCAAAGACGAGGGCCTTCTTTTTCTGCTCACAAGAGGTTTTTTCGTCCAGCGGGTGAAAAAACTAAGTCCTCCAAAGCTCCTGCAGGAGGCGTCAGGGGTCGTTGGTCGGGCAAGCAAAAGCCCGCCCCCTCCAGACCTGAAGATAAACCATCCAAAGCCTGAAGGTGCGCCCCCACCCATAACTGGGGTGGGGGGACGTCTTCGCCGGTTCCCGGATCCATGGCTTTCCAGAATCCCGGACAAATGGGTTTGCGAAGTCATAAAGTCAGGGTACAAGATCGAGTTTCGATCTCTCCCACCGGCGCGATTCTTCCCTTCCAATATCCGTCTATCCGCAGATCGTTTAGAAGATCTGCGGAGAGCAGTCACAGATTTACTACAACAAGGATTGGTAGTCCACGTTCCTTGGACAGAACGGTTTCAAGGGTTTTATTCAAACCTGTTTACAATACCCAGGAAAGAGGGCAAAGTGCGTCCAATTCTGGACTTAAGAGCACTCAATTCTTTCGTCAACATAAGAAGATTCAGAATGGAGTCCATTCGCACGGTAGCAGCCTTCCTGCATCCAGGGGATGTCCTAGCGTCCATAGACATCAAGGACGCCTATCTTCACATTCCCATTTTCGCAGGACATCAGCGTTTTCTACGCTTTTCCGTAGAGGAGAACCACTATCAGTTTGTGGCGTTACCTTTCGGTCTCGCCACGGCTCCGCGGGTCTTCACAAAGGTGTTGGCCCCAATGTTGGCACTTCTGCGCCAAAGAGGTATATCGATTCTAGGCTACCTAGACGATCTTCTGCTTCATGCAGAGTCTCCTCAGACCTTGCTACAAGACATAGAAATTACTATGATTTCTTTACAGGAATTCGGGTGGCTGGTGAACCAGCAAAAGTCATTTCTGGTTCCCACCCAGAGGCTCGAATATCTGGGTCTAATTCTAGACACAGTCAGGACGAGAGTTTTCCTTCCGGTAGGGAAACTTCGAAAGATTCAATCAGCAGTCCAGTTGTTACTGTCCAACAGCTGGTCTTCCCTTCGGACGTGCATGAGGGTTCTGGGGTTGATGGTGGCTTCATTCGAAGCAGTCCCATTTGCCCAGTCCCATACCCGAATTCTTCAGCAAGAGATTCTTCTCAGATGGAATCGGAATCCGGAATCCCTGGACAATCAGATACGATTGAGCAAACAGACCAGAGAGTCTCTGGTTTGGTGGCTTCGGTCTCCAATGCTCAGCCAGGGAAAGTCATTTCTGCCAATATATTGGACGATAGTGACCACGGATGCCAGTCTATCCGGATGGGGAGGAATTCTTGGTCAGTTATCTGTCCAGGGACTTTGGTCCCCGGAAGAATCCAGGTTACCGATAAATGTATTGGAACTGAGAGCGATCAGACTTTGTCTGATTCACTGGACCGAGCAGCTCCAGGGCAGCCCGGTTCGGATCCAGTCGGACAATGCCACGGCCGTGGCTTATGTCAATCATCAGGGGGGCACCAAGAGTGTCCGAGCGGCCAAAGAAGTGGCTTGCATTCTTCGCTGGGCGGAACGATTTGTTCCAGCAATCTCTGCGGTGTTCATTCCGGGGGTGGAGAATTGGCAGGCAGATTATCTCAGCCGTCAGACCCTGGATCAGGGGGAATGGTCCCTCCATCCAGACGTTTTCCACCAGTTGTGCCTACGGTGGGGCACCCCGGATGTGGATCTGTTGGCATCACGATTCAACAGGAAAGTTCAGAGATTCGTGGCTCGCTCCCACGATCCTCTAGCAGAAACCGCAGACGCACTGATCGCCCCGTGGGGGCAATACCAGCTAATATATGCCTTCCCTCCTCTCGCGTTACTGCCAAGACTTCTTCGCAGGGTAGAGGAGGAAGGAATCCCAGTAATCCTGGTAGCTCCGGACTGGCCTCGTCGAGCTTGGTACGCCGACATGGTCAGACTGGTGGCGGACGTCCCATGGAGACTTCCTCTCAGGGAGGATCTATTGTCTCAGGGACCGATCTTCCATCCTGCTTTACGATCGCTGGCTTTAACGGCCTGGCTATTGAGACCCAGGTGCTGAAGGACAAAGGTTTGTCAGCTTCAGTTATTCCTACTCTAGTTGAAGCAAGGAAAGCGACTTCCAGAAAGATTTATCATCGCACATGGAAGTCCTACATTGCATGGTGTGAACCTTTGGGGTTCCGTCCTCGGTCTTATTCGATTAGTCGAATATTGGCTTTTCTGCAACAAGGGGTTGAGCAGAAACTGGCCTTGAGTACTATCAAGGGTCAGGTCTCAGCATTAGCCATCTTCTTTCAGAAGCCTTTGGCTACTCATTCCTTGGTGCGGAATTTCATCCAGGGGGTGCGACATCTGGCTCCGCCAGTGCACGCGCCGTTACCCCCCTGGGATCTTAATTTAGTGTTGTCGGTTCTTCAGAAACCTCCCTTTGAAGATATTAGGGAGATTCCTCTACCCACGTTGTCCCAGAAGGTGGCCTTCTTGGTGGCTATTACTTCTGCACGCAGGGTGTCAGAACTGGCCGCATTATCTTGTCGTTCACCATATCTGGTGGTTCATAGAGATAAGGTGGTTCTTCGTCCGAATCCATCCTTCCTACCAAAAGTGGTTTCAGAATTTCATCTGAATGAAGAAATTGTATTACCTTCCCTGTGTCCTAAGCCCAGTCATCCTCGGGAATTTGCTTTGCACTCCTTGGATGTGGTCCGGGCGATCAGGGTATACTTGAAAACGACAGACTCGTTTCGCAAGACGGATTCACTTTTTGTGATCCCAGATGGACCCAAAAAGGGGTTGCCTGCATCTGCCGCGACCATTTCCAGATGGATCAGACAGACGGTAGTGCAGGCTTATTCTATTAAGGGTCGGGAGCCCCCGTTCCCTGTTAAGGCGCACTCCACTCGGGCACTTAGTGCGTCATGGGCCTTTCGCCATCAGGCGTCAGTGGTCCAGGTGTGCAAGGCGGCTACCTGGTCGTCGGTGCATACCTTCTCTAAACATTATAAAGTTGATGTAATGGCATCGTCTGATGCCTCATTTGGCCGCAAGGTTTTGCAGGCCGCAATTTGAGGAGACCAATTTTTTCTTTAGCCTCATTCTTTGTTTATAATGAGCCTTTAAAACTTCTAGTTTGGCACCGGTTGGGCCTTCTAGATTGGATTTGATTTTGTCAATCCCACCCCTCATTTGTGGCACTGCTTCTGGATGTCCCAGCTCTTGAGAATCAAGAAGACTACGTCTGTCAATGAGCGATAGAGAAAAATGGATTTTTGTAAGAACTTACTGTAAAATCCTTTTCTCTTAAGCTCATTGACAGACGTAGTACCCGCCCCTCTATCATTGAGTTGGGTTGGGTTAAATTCTCTGTACTGCTTTAAACAGAACTGATTCCCTGTAGCAGAGAGAGGGAGGATATACCCTCAGGGACTGCCCCTAGGGTGGAGCCAGAACGTTTTGTCATTCTGCCTAGTCCTACTCCTGCGGAGACAACATAACCCAGCTCTTGAGAATCAAGAAGACTACGTCTGTCAATGAGCTTAAGAGAAAAGGATTTTACGGTAAGTTCTTACAAAAATCCATTTTTGCAAAAAAAAAATTTCAAATTGCCATTAAAATGACAACTCTCAGCCACTTATTTCTATTTATAAACAAAGCATCCTTGGAATTTATTTATCTATATCAGACCCTTATCCTAAATCAGGGTCTGGTATAGATGTTAATGAGGGACGACCACAAAAAGGATGATTTGTGGTTCCTCCCTGTTTCATAACAGGCCCTACAGGTCTGGTATGAATTTGAACACGGACCCCACAAACCTCTCCAAAAAAAATACTGCCTGAGGTCTCTCAAAAAATCCATACTGTACCCTTATCCATGCATGCAGTCTGGCAGACAAGAAAAGGGGGAATGAGCATGTGCCTCCTTCCCTTCTGAACCATAACACAGTATATGCCTTTAAAATAGGGGTGTTCTTTGGCTTCCTGGCAAAGCACCTTTCCCATATTGATGAGGACCAGGGCCTCTTCTCTACAAGCCTGGTTGTGCAGGTGGAGGCTTATTGGAATTTGGTATCCCCCTTTAACAATAAGGTGGCCCCCAGATATTGGTCTCCTCATGTGAATGAGTAAGGTGTGTATAGTAAAGTGAAAATAAACACACAGACACTGTTTTTGACCTTTAGTAAAAACAAAAATGTCTCATGATGTTTATCGATTATCAATCATTGCATCCAGTGATGCAGATCCTCGTCAATCATGATGCCTGGCACTGGCAACCCTGCAAACCGCATGGTGGATGACAACTGATATACAAAAAGGGGTGGGGTCTACTAGGTGACGTATTTGCATCTTCCAGTGTCATTGACAATGATTAATTCTTTAAAACTATTATGTATACACTAAACACTATTTTTTAATCCACTTTAAATTCCATTTTCTCATAAGACTGTGGAAAAAAATACTTTTTTCTCTAAGCCTGGGCCTTTTTTTATCTTCTCTTTTGCTGAAAAGCTTCCCATATCCAAGATGTTTTCTGTATGGGGTCCATTGCTGCCCTTTCCCAGTCTCTTCATCACTAGTTAAATCAACGTTTGCCACTGGGTGCATGTCATCAGAATTATCAGAGACAACAAAGCAAGCTTTAAAATTTATTTTCTTGGCCACAGAATATCCTTGTCCTCTAAATCTTCAATATATTTCTCCTTTAAAAGCATCCTGGATTCCATTAAACTAACACTATCTGCACTTTCTAAATGGCACTATTCACTCAATGACAGGTTTTGAACAGTAATTTTGTCTGAGTCACACTATAACAAATCTTGTCAGAGAAGAACTTACTGTGAATTCTGTTAGCTACATGTTTGTATGAGTTAAGCCACAAAAAGCAGCTAGAGAGCAACTATGGGTTTATTTATCTCATACCCATAGCAACCAATCACAAATCATCTCCCTGCTGATTTGAATGTAGGTGATCTGAAATCTGTATTTTACTAGGGATTATTATACCCTTAAATATAGAAAAAATGTGTGCTTTTTATTATTTCTTCTGAAAATATTAGTTGTCTAACTGTCCTGCTAAGACCTTACTTTCAATATCCAGAATAAATATGGAGATAAGGATTATTGACTTTTCTAGCAACTTTATTTTCTGTACGGTTGTTCCAGGTCTGTAACTCAATTGTATGGAGACTAGACACAGGCAGTATTTTTAAAACTACCAAATGACATGAAAACATCAAAATGCCACCTTTCTGAAATAATGGTTTCCTTGGTTTAAAGAAAAAAAAAATGCTTTGACCCCGCTTTTATAGTAAGGTGCTTGGATTATTTAAAATTCCATTATTGCCTCTTCTATTTCTGATGGCCATGCTCCCAAGGCCACACAATGCATTATAATATCGCCTAATGGAATTTGCACATGCATTTAACCTAAACTCATCCCTTTATTCTTATTCTTTATTCTTAGCCCTCTGTGTTCTCAGGTCTGTAAAATACACCATTTACAAAATTTCAGAGGCTGTGCATACCTTGGGCAGACCCTGAGCAGGTGAAATGTTTTTTTTGTATGCTGTAAGGTATAGCATTATATAATGATTACTATTGCCAGGTTTTGGGGGGGGGGGGGGACATCATTTTTTTTTATGACACACTTATAAATTCTGCTTTGTTATCTGAATCTTAGATGATTCCACATGGGGTCGAACCACAGTCTCTTCATCACTAGTTAAAAAATAAAATATTTGCACTGGATGCATGGCAACATAATTATAAGAGATGACAAAGGAAGCTTTGCTACATCCTTTCTTGGTCAAAGAATATCTTTAACCTCTAAATACTTCAATATGTATCTTCTAAAAAAGCAACCTTGATTCACTTGAAAAAAACACTACCTGCCTTTTCTGAATGGCACTATTTACTCAATGACAGGTTTTGAACAGTAATTTTGTCTGAGTCACAGAGTAACAAATCTTTTTAGAGCAGAAAATACAGTAAATTCTGTTAGCTAATAACATGTTTATATGAGCTAAGCCAAAAAAAAAAATGCAGCACAAATATATAGGTGTATATTACATATACTGTGTACACAGCAATCAATCATAAATCATCCCCTTGCTGATTAGGTATAAGCTCTAAGTTGTGATTAGGGATGAGCTTGTATTTATGACTGTTCATCCGAATGCTGAGCATTTTACTCTTTTGCTATGGTGGGAGCTGACATTTGGCACAGTGGGAGCCGAATGTCATATATAGATAGTAACAGTATTTCTACCAATACTATCAATGACAATTTCCTGTCAATGGTTGAAATGGCCCTTAGTAACCAGTGAAGTCAGGTATCGCTGGCTATGTAAACAAAGAGGTGGGAGTATCTCAGTAATTATTGTCTTAATCTGGCCATAATACTCAGGGTGGGAGGCTGCCATCTCATCCTTCCTTTTCCTGGTCAGTCAGACTGTATGCTGAGATAAGGGTCTGTAAAAATTTTGTAAGGGTGACCTCGTTCTTTTTTATTGTTTTTTTTTTTTCACGGGGTTCTGCTTAAAATGAACACTAGACCTAAAGGTTCTGATATGAAATGTGGGGGTGCTACACCTTTTATTTTTTGGGGTCCCCCTTGACATCCATTATAGAGCTCCATCAATGATAATGGTGTGATATACAGTATATTCTTAGGGGCACTTCCACAATGTTTTTTTTTGTGTGGGTGTCCCCTTTTAAGATCTATTTCAGACCCTCATCTAGGATAAGGGTCTGATATAGATAACGTTTTGTTTTTTTTTTCTTGTTTTTTTTTTTGATTTTCAATAAATTTTTATTCAAGAATAACAAGTACAGACAAATGCAAAAATGGTACAGGAATGAAAACCGTTTCAATAAAAAGGTTAATGGATACAGGTAGAACAGCATTGTGTGGTGGGTACGTAGCAAACTATGCTTATATAAATAGTATCCAGTAGTGATTCAGAGCAAATGGAACCATACCTTGATCCAGAAAACCTAGAAAAGGAAAAGAAAAAAGGAGGGTACCAGCTAATAGGTGACGGGAGCAACCCCCACAACGGTAGGGCGCCACCCTCGAGACACCCCAAAAGGGAGCAAACTGTGTCCCGGAGGAGGCGCACCCAACCTCTAATAGTAAACCATGTGGTATCCCAAACACAAGAACTGCAAAGGAGAACTGGATAGAGGTATGTAATTCCCAGTCCCAAGCCAACCTAGCAAGGGACCCTTATTCCAAATTGTAAATAAGAATAGTAAAAGAGAAAATTCTAACAATTCAAAAACCCATTCCAAGTAATTGGCAGGGGCTCTGGGCTCAAACCCGGAGACCCCACCAGGTATAGTCATTGACAAAACACTATGAGTACAGCAGTACAAATAGGAGAGCAGTAAGAAGGAAAAGAAAGAAAAAGAAGAGGGTAGAGGTGACAGAAAAGGAAGCTGACAAGCAGCAAAGATAGAGATAAGATAACAGGAGGAAGAGCAAGAGGGGGTAGAGGGTTCCAGCGGTCTCACCTCGGCTAAATGGTAACATGAACGTAGGCCGCCCAGGGTTCCCAGATCCGTTCAAATTTCGTTCTGGAGTCATCAAGAATACTATACATCTTCTCCTGCGCCATTATCCATGAGATCTTGCGCTTAGCCAAATAGAGCGGAACAGAAGGTTTCTTCCATTGCCTGGCTATCGCCATTTTGGCACCGAGGAAAATGTAGAAAACAAGGGCCTGGGTGTGTTTGGGAACATTAGGAATGCGCTGACCTAAGAGAGCATGCGTAGGGGACGGGTGTACTACAAGACCAGTAATTTGCCTTACTATACTATAAATGCGCCCCCAGAACGTCCGCAGTTTGGGGCATTCCCAAAAAATGTGTAGAATAGTACCCATCAGGTTGCAGTCACGAAAACAGGTGGGTTGCGTGGAGGGATAGATGGTGGCCAGCCTAGCGGGCACCATATACCACCTCATAAGCACTTTTAGGTTAGCTTCCATGAGACCAACATTGTGAATACCCCGGAAAGAACGCCCAACACATGCGTGCCAGTCAGGTAGGTTCCAGTCTATATTGAGGTCCTGTTCCCATTTGAGCATGTAGGCTGGTTTATATTGGGTGTCACGTTTTGTTTTCAAAAATAAGTAGAGTGGTCAAAGCTGAAGTTTTCAGGCAGTTTAAAGGGCATTTTATTACTTTGTAAATGTTAGTTTGGCTGCATTAGGTTGTATACATTGTACAGAGGTGCCACTTTACAAGCAGATTAAGGGTATTTCCCAGGCATGTTATTTGAAGAAATCTTGACTTTTTTACTTTTGCCCTTAAAGCATTACTAAAATCACTGCTTCCCACCAAACATTTTTTTTTATTCTGTTGTTGCTACGAGTGCCCTAGGACAGTGTCCAGCCTCCCATGCAATTAGTTTGACATTACCGTTATCCTAGAAAATAGCTATTATTGTTTTTAACATTGACTTCAACAGGGTTCAGATTTGGCACCTCAGATTTTGGCTCATCCCTATTGCTTCAAGAATGGTATGGATTTTAAGGGGGAATTGCATGCAAAAAACAAAACATCTACTGTATCTGCACACACACCCTACTTAGCCGAGAAAGGGCAGATGAGCATGTACCCCACCCCTTCTTGAGCCTTTCCAGGTCCCATGCACTCAACATGTGTGTGTGTGTGTGTGGGGGGGGGGGTACCTTGCCACCTTGTTCAAGCTACCCCTTTAGAAGCATTGTGGTTAAAAATAAAATTGCCATAGAGGCTTTTCACAATGATTCCAATTAACCAGTTGCTGCCAAGTCTGTACATCAGGTGCATAAGCCCAAATGTATGGTTATTGAGCATGTCCAAGTGTCACATCAAGGGGGAGGGGGGCAGGGACAGGTTGTGTTTGCATAGGGAGACCTTTTAGATACACCAAATGAATACTGTGGATCGTAATGGTCAATATACTGTAACTTTTTCCCTCGGTTGTTTTTTTTAGATTTGCAATGACTGGCATGGTTCCCTCCCTGTTCTGTATTCTCCCCTGTGTATCAGATATGTGTTAAAATATCCCTGTAGTTGTTATGGTATTACCAGGTATGCTGTTCTTTGCTATATTTCTGGTATATTAAATCTCCTTTTTCCTGTTGCCCCTAATTGGAGCACTCAAGATGGTGTGGGTGCACCATTTTTGTACATATTCAGAATTGCATATTTTGGGCTTTGAGATTTGCATTCCCAAATGTTTCTGCATAACCACAACAGAAGTGATCTTTGAACAAAGTTTGATGATCTATTCTTATGGTGAAGTTAAGTACCATTGAACATGTCATGATTTTCTCCTTTTGTGCTTGCAGCCTTTTAGTCCCTGCTCAGGCTGTTTATTGAGTGGAGAGTGCTGGGGAACACTGTGGTGCTGAGGTATAATATTATGCATTAGCGGTCTGTCTGTTACTGTAGCCATTGTGAGCTTTTACTCCCTTTCTGGAATCTTTTATTTTCTCGCCCCAACCTCTTATGATAGGTTCTGGTTGGAGCATGCTCAGTTTGGCTAAGAGGCTTATCTAATAATTCAGTTTATGTTGGGCTCTGATGCAGTTGTTTTTTTGAACCCATGTTGTGTTTGAGCATTATCAGGTGGAGGGCAGTTTCCATGGTGATGAATACACAGCAATTCTATTAAAGCTTTATACAATGATCTGTTTAATGCTTTTATAATTCTTTTGATTCAGGTACCTTTGGCATTTGTGATTTTGCTTTAGTGGTGTGTTGCACACCAATTTATTGTTTGTGAACTGATTGCATTATACAGTATACACACTAAGTTAAATCGTGGACTGTCTGTAAGCGTTTCTATGGGTAGGGGATTGTGATTAGGTATTGATGCTTAAACACTCTGAGTTTGCTGTCTGGTTATTAGCTACTGTGAAGGATTGGGGCCTAGTAGCCTTAAAACATCACTTCCTTCTGCTGGTGACATTGAAGTATCCTGTCTGTTTTTCTGAACATGATGTGCTAGTGATATTGGACTTTGGTGGCATCTGCCAGTTTACAACTGAAACGTCCAATGACTTGGTCTCATTGCTGTTTGAACAGTGCTGGATTCTTTGTATTTATGGCTTTTTCTCCTCAATGAGTGCATGAAAAAAGGTTATACCCCTTGCCCAGTGTGTCCAATACATAGAAATGTTTTTGCTAGAACTCTAGAATTGATCATATGTATCCAAAAGTTTCAGTGAAGTGAAGAAAAGTTTTGCTTGCATAAAGTAATGATGTTCATAGCAAGTCATTTTTCCTTTTGGAGAAATTCATAGAGACTCTCTCCTAATGAATAATTCATCCTGCTCAGACGCTGACTCTGGAAAGCAAATAAATTCAACATGAATAGAAGGTTTTCAACAATAGTGTTGCTCTAATATATCTCTGTTTGATTCCCAGGTAGGGATGATCGAACTTTTGAAAAGTTTGGTTTGGCCAGAACACCCTAACTTCCCGAAAATTCGGGTCCGGATTCCAGAACCCCGTTGAAATCAATGGGACCCAACTTCGGTAATCAAAAAACACAGTTTTGAAGCCCTAAAACCCAATAAATGCCCCTAAAAAATGGCTAGGGTTCTGGGTCATGCCCCAGGGACTATTACTCACACAAAAAAAGTTCTTAAAAATTGTTGTTTTTGATAGAGAGCCAATTATTGAAAAAATTATTGAAAAAAAAATGAGATTTCTTTTGATTTAGTGTCTGGTGGGTCTAAAAAGTGTATCTGTGTTTCAGCTCTGTAGCATGTCCAGAATCAGAAAAAAAGATCATTTTTCTTAGAATTTTTAGTAGCGCAGGGATGGGGTTCCGCTCCTTTCACACCTGGGCGTTTTTGTTGCAGGCGTTTATTGGGCATTTTTTGGGCATCTTTGGAGGCAGGCATAACATCTGAACTTCTGTATAGGAGTATAAATACACACACACACATATATATATACACATACACACATATAGGTGTGAAAGGAGCGGAACCCCATCCCTGCGCTACTGACATAATTTCAGTAGCGCAGGGATGGGGTTCTGCTCCTTTCACACCTATATGTGTGTATGTGTATATGTGTATATATATATATATATATATATATATATATATCTGTGTGTGTGTGTGTGTGTATATACCCCTATACAGAAGTTCAGATGTCATGCCTGCCTCCAAAGAAGCCCAAAAAATGCCCAATAAACACCTGCAACAAAAACACCCAGGTGTGAAAGGAGTGGAACCCCATCCCTGCGCTACTAAAAATTCTAAGAAAAATGATCTTTTTATCTGGTTCTTAGAGTGCTTCAACCTTCAGGTACATATGAATCCATGTTGAACCTTTATAGTTAAAAGAGGTTACAAGCTATCCCTCTTTCATACAAACAGTGTGAGTTCACCCTATGGACAACTTCCGAAATATCAGGGGCAAAGTTGGTTTTCTATTTTTTAGTAATCACTAACCAGGAATGCTATTAATATATGTGAAACCATAGTTTGATATTGTGATGGAAAGGTGAAAATGTAAAGGTTAAGCAATGCCAGACCAGGTGAGGGTTTTGTTAGGATACCCGTTAGTTGTGAGATCAGTACAAATACAGCACTTCAAAAGCTATGGAGATTGGGACATGACCACAAAATATGAAGTAGCCTGCCAATGGCACCACAATGACTCCAACAGAGGGGCGAGTAGTCAAAGGATGAAATGAGATAGACCAATGTTCTTTGATTGTTGGGAGCAAGGCAATGGTAGACATCTTTCGAGAGGTGAAACACGGATAAGGCAGAGGGTGGTGTAGTTGACCAATTCCTAGTCTTGGATTCATCATGAGGATTCCAATAGTGTACTGGAGTAAGAAAGAAAAAGGGACAAACACAAAATAACAGAAGAACAAAAAAATTAACAGTCATAAAAAGGAGCGAGCAACAGTAGGGAGGTTAGTCATCCATAGGTCTAAGACTTCACTAGGAGGACTTATCACTATCCAAACATAGCTATATTTATGATTAAAAGAGGCACAAAGAAAGTCAACTGAAGTGAATTATCCCGGGGTTGATTCCCATTCTGGATCCATGTGGCTTGGGGAACATCTGGGGGATGGCGATTCCCCAGTCAGTGGTAAGAGGCCCCATTTTCTAGTTCATTTGAGACCCTCATCCACAGAGGAGACTGAATGATTTTTTATCTTTCATAATGATTGATTTTATTGGAAAACCCCATTTGTATGTAAGCTGGTGGTTACGCAGCAGCTTTGCAACAGAATGCAATTTCTTCTGTGCTACAATAATATTTTGCGAAAGATCCGTATACACTTGGAGGTGGGCATAGGGTTCTGGTAGAGGGGGGTTGCGTCTTGCGAATTGCATAAGGTCATCTTTCACGCGGTAAAAGTGAATTCTAGCAATGACATCGTGAGGCACATTATCAGGTAGATGATTGAGTTTGGGTAGCCTGTGGGCCAAATCGACAATCACTTTACGTTCAAGGGGAATCTGGTAAGAAGGTTGATATCAGCTGCTGAATGTAGCGCATGAAGATCCAACAGGCGAACTGTTTCTGACACTCCTCTAAATTTTACATTGTTCCTGCATGACCGGTCTTCAAGGCCTACTAGCTTGGCTTTAAGTGCATCCATTTCCTCTTCTTTTTATTATGAGCATCGACTAATTAATTGTGCGCCCCCCCAAACTCCCCCATCTTGCATTCCACATGATCTACATGGTCCCCCAGACTGGAGACATCTGCATTAATCTGTGCCATGAAGAAGATCATTTCTTTTTTCAGGGAGCCTTTAAGTGATAATAGTATATCTTTTTATTGTTGTATCACTAATAGGCTGACCCTGTGTAGGGAATTTCTCCAACGCCTCCACAAACTCTCGTGTCATTATTATTAGACATACTATCCTCTGTAGTTTGCTCCCCTGTGTCATGCAGACTGTGGGAGTGCTTCATCTTAGACTTCTGAGGGCTGGAAAAAGGTGTGCCATTATTAGAGGATCTAGGGGAAGCCACATGTGTCCCCTTTGATTTGCTGGACTTTCCTCCTCTCCTCCCTGTCAGACTGCTGCACATGGAGGCAGATGAGTTGCCGGCACCATCTTGGGAAGGTGAAGCCCAGGCCACATGGAAGAAGTCGGTCAGTTTCCATGGCCCCGAGGTAGTCTTTCTTTTGCTCATTTTGTGCCTGCTAGTTGTGCAGAGCTTGCGGGAGATGTGGCGGTGATTGTTGGTGCCTCTCATCACTGTGACAGCCTCCCTGCGAATCAGCATCCACGAAGCTCAGCTATACAACGACCATCTTCCTTTGCAGCTATCTTTGCCCCCAGTACCATTCATTTAGAAATTAGAACTATTACAGATATGCTAAAGTAATAAGAATTCAGAGGCAGCAGTAACAGCAGCAAAACCATCCCCTCCCCCTTGACCTAACAGGAGCAGTTTGTACTCTTAATTTTATAAATGTTACAGGCAAAGTCAGCCATCTATCCAAGAAACAAGTTGGATTGATAAAACATCTATATGTGCAGTATTTATACAATATCTCTAATTACACCCAACACTTATACTCTGTGAATCTTTGGAAACTGGTTTTATCTTTGTGTTATTAAGAAACTTGTTTTATTGTAATACTTTGGAAGAAAGAAGTGTATCATCTTTTTATAAACTCTGGTGTCTTTAATTGAATGCCAGAAACTGCCCCTCTCCAAATATACCATTTTGTTTAAAGATTATTTAGGGTTTGACTTGCAGCAATATCAGCCTCCATTTAACACACCTTGAGAAATATTTATGTATGTATTTATGTTTTTATTTATCTCTCCATTTATTTATTTAAACGGTGAAACCCACAGGGGGTTTGTGCAACCTGGGGCCAAGCCTGCCCACTGTAGGCTGACTGTGGCAGAGGCCTAAGACATCATGGGGTGGTCTGCCAATTTCCTTGCTAACATTGCAGTTGTTTAGTTTGAGCATTCCCAAATCAAATACAAGATATTCAAGTGGAATTTTACTTTTATCTGAACATAAATAGCAGTATTATTTAGGAAGTATTCTTCGTTATGCACTGTTGCTACAGCAATCATCTCTATTCCATGTTCAATTGCTCTACATAACTGTAAGGACTAACTCCTTTGTATGATGTTTGGTGCATTTATCCATAGATGCTTCTGCTTAACTGGTGGTGAAGAACGTTGGCACTTCTTTCAAACATATTTCACATGTTCCTGTTTACAAGCAATTTCCTGTTTTCCTTGAAAGAATAATTATGCAACACATACTATAATTTCAGAAAAAGTTGTATAGAAACTTCTTATAGCCAGGAACAACCTTGCATACACGTTTTGAACAAAACAGTGCAAAGAAGAATAACAGCACACCAAGTGCCTTAAGCCTACACAGTTACTTTTCTATGAACATTTGGGCTCATCTGTTCATTTAATATATATCTTTTGGTCCTTTTATATCTTCTTGGTAAATAATAATTTTTGTATTTACAATTTATGTATGAGGTATGCTGTAGATTGCCACTGTTGCCATCATCATCATCATTATTATCATCATCATCAATACTTTTTAACCTTAACATAATATTTTCATCTTTATGCATTTTCTGCTATGATGCACTTGGTTAAATTATTTAGAATGTATTTTTTTTGTGTTGAGAAAATTTAAAATTGTAATTCATGATAATTTACAGATGTTAAGAACATATACATTTTGATGCAGATTTGACTAAATGAGTGCCACAGCTGTTATATTCTCCAACATAATTTTGTTAAATAAAGAGAATATGAATGTGGACCCTGTATTATGCACCTGTGGGCCTTGCCTTCCATCTGCACTCTTGCCTCTAGTGTACTATCAACATATATGCATATGCAAACAATACATAACATTATAAGATACAGTACAACACTTGAATACGAAGTAGAAGCTAAGTTTGTCTCTGGAAAATACTTATTTTCTTACACTTTAAATTGGCTTTTTCTTTTCATTTTGTCATCCTATTGGGTCCTGTTATTGTTTAAACCCAAACATATTTTTACCTGGCTACAGCCTTAACATGAATCCAATATGGTTTAAAATGATCTAAGCTAAAACAGCTGTTAAAGTACAGGTACTTTGGAGCAAGTTCCTAACATGTAATTGAGTCTGTACATGTGTTCTGGGTTTTTAATAGCGTAGAGAAGATTTAAAATTCTGGCAGAGTTTTGATTCTGTCTATGACCTAAATAGGCAGACTATTTTTGACAGTCAATTTTGGAAATTCTGTTTCTGAATATTAATTACATAAATTAGTATACATTGTTCTGTGTTTACACACTAGAGATGAGCCAAACTACCCCGGGTTCAGTTCAAGCAGGATTCAGAGAACGTCAAATAGGTTCAGATGCCCAAATGTCCTCCTAGAAACTTCTCGAAGGGTGCTACAGAACTCCTTTCTGCTTTGCTCCGATTTTCTCAGGCTCTGACTCCCAGTGTTGGAGAGGTGCACCTAGAGGGGCACATTTCTCCAATTTTGGTGGTCTTATCCCAAGATTGGAGACTTTTAGGAGGCCATTACATGCTGGATTAAGAAAACTACCAATCTCCTCTGTCTGGTTATATAAACTAGTTTCACTCCTCAAATGCTAAATGCAGTAAAGAGCCTAATTCTAACACATTAACCATTTGCCGACCACCGCAAATACATATACTGCGGCTGTCAGCCCCTCCTGGACAAAGCGACGTATCGCTACGTCGCTCGCCCACGAGCCTCTAGGGGGAGAGCGCGCACCGCTGGGGGCGTGCTCCCGCCCCCGCTGGTTCCCTGACATACCCGCGCGAGTGACCGGTGGCTCCGATGTCCGCCGGTCACTCGTGATCTCCCGCTGGAGCGGGAGAAATGCAGGCGGCTAATGTAAACAAAGCCGCCTGAAATTATTGGGCTACACTTCACCTGAACAACTACTTATTCTGTTGAAAATGTAATATATTATTATTATTATTATGTGCTTTTGTTACTTTTTTTTGCGATACCTTCTTTTACTTGTACTTTTTTGTATTGTAAAACCTCAATATTGATTTAAAAAAATGAATATGTTCAGATGCAGTATCTGAACTCCATATGTCAAATCAGAACTTTTCTGGACTTGTTTGTCAAAGTAAAGCATGGGGAGGCACTGCCCTGGAAAATATGTAACAGTAAGCAGGAAAATTGGGGTAAGGCAGCTCTAAATTTGAAAAAAATAAATATCAGAAATTGTGTTAAAAAATATTGTAAATTCAATGTGCGCAAGTGATGAAATCAATGATAAATGGCAAAATCACAAGTTGTGAAAATATAAATCATAAAAGGTATAGACAATGTCCCAGTTAAAGTCTGTTCTTATTAATAACACTGTGACCTTCCATTAAACAAATCTGGGTATCTCCATGTTCCCACTTCTTGTTAAAACGAGTGTACTTTGGCCACTAAGTGTCACCACATAGAGGGGACTCTTACCAGAAGATGTTGACCGTCAAGTTATAAATGGTCACAAATGCTCAGATATTTTCCAAGGGCCAGGAATGACTGAACTCCAAACATGACCATCATCCGGTTTACTCAACCAGCGTCAAATGTATATCAAGAAATAAAAAGCGGTTCATGCCCATAGTGAGGTATGTAAAAAATGATTTATTTAAAAAGATCCAAGTAAAAAGAATAGAGGACATACAGTAACCTCATAAAAAATAAAAACATAGCAAAATCACAGCATCATGGCAATATGGTAATTACGCATACCAAAAAAAGGTAGCTGATACTGCCGCTTCCAATATAGCAGGCTGAGATCACTGTATCAGGATAGGCAGATGTGTGTGACAATGTCATGTTGTAGCCATGCTCTATATGTTTTGTCAGGAGATTATGTCATCAGGGGTTGGACTGGATCTATAGCCAAGTAAAAATAAGCTGGACTTACACAGAAACAAGACCCACTAGGCTGATAAATTGAAATGAGCCTCTGGGTGGGAGGACGTAATGTGTGAGGCAAAGCTTGCGATATCATCACATTGTGTGGCACAACCTGTCAAGAAGATTTACCAAGGGATTTGCCAATTTGCTTATCTTTCCTAACACATTTTCTGAGGGTTTTACTTTCACTTATGTCTCATGCTGCAGAGTACTACACAGACTTTTTAATGTGCGTAGTTTTTTTTTATAGTTTTTAATTAACCTTTTTGAAATGAAAAGTACTATAATACATTTGTTTTTATTTGAGTTGTAGAGGTATTATGTGGGGGAGGAGGTTGGATAATTAACTCTTGGATGGGGTATATTGCATGCTGATTTTGGTTACCTGGAAACAGGGGTCTTACAATGGACGTGATTCCATACCCAAAAAGGCACTGAAGGTGGAAGATTGCACAACATAAAAGTTACATACTGGTGTTGTGGATATGAAATAATAAGAGTTCAAATGGAAAATCTGGATGATTAAAAAGAATGTGGACTATCACATATTTGCACTTTTTGCACTCACATGTTTGTATTTATAATGTGAATAGTTATCATTTTCATAAAGCAAGGGGGGTTTTATACACTTTTATAAACCTATATTAGTTTATGTATATATAATTGGAGCACTGCACTGTTTACTATTTCATTACTATTTAGTGTGTGAATTACATTCTGTGCTAGCTGGCTCCTTAAACACAGGGGTCCATACTGTGCAAGCCTTGTTTTTTCTTTCATTCTGCTGTATTTTGGAGACCTTTGGAGGAGCCTGTATGTCATTTTTTTTCTTAAGAAGCCAGCAATTTAAACTATCATTTTTTCTTTGTAATTGTCACTTTTTTGGACATCATACGACAAGAACAACAAAAAAAATGTGTTCCCACCTTGGGTCTGGTATTATTTTAGGAGGTATCGCACACAAAAAATGTAAGCCAATTTTCTGGTGACATTGGCAGTTGCTAAGGATACAGAGAGTTGGAAAAAATGGTGCATGTCAGATTTTTGGTCTGTTGCTGCCCATTATTGTTACAGTTGTTGCAATATTATTATTATCATTATTAGACAGGATTTATATAGCACCAACAGTTTGCGCAGCACTTAACTAAATGAAGGCAGACATTACAGTTACAATATAATTTGGTACAAAAGGAATCGGCTAGAGCTTACAATCTAAAAGGGAGGGTCAATTGATACAAAAGGTAACAGCTGTGGGGGATGAACTGATGGAGAAAGTGAAACAGTGTATTAGTTAGTAGCTGGATAGGCTTCTTTACAGAGAAGGGTTTTCATGGATTGTCTAAAGATGGATAGATTGGGGGACAGTCAGACAGATTGGGGTAGAGAGGTTCAAAGGATGGGAGAAGCTCAGGAGAAATCCTAGAGATGAGCATGGGAGGAGGTGACAAGGGAGCTAGAGAGCAGGAGGTCTTGGGAGGACTGAAGAGAGCGGCTTTGTTTATATTTTGAGATCAGGTTAGTGATGTAGCTGGGGGCAGAGTTGTGGATGGCATTGTAAACTATTTATTTTATTTGTTGGGTGAGTGGAAGCCAGTGAAGGGATTGGCAGAGAGGCGTGGTGGATACTGAACGATTGGTAAGGTGAATGAGCATTAATGAAGGGATTTATTTATTTAGCTAATTTATTATCATAAAATCTATATATGTGGAGAAGGTTGGTGCTGTCGGGGTCGTGTGAGTTGGTATAATTGAGAGCAAAATACAAATTTGAGGTGTACATGAAATACAAATTACTTTTTGGAAATTTTGTAAAAAATTAGGTTGACAACTCAGTTGAGAACCCACATGGGTTTGCTTTAGGCACTATATAAAATGCTTACCTTTAGTTGCTAGCATTACGTATTTTAAGATAGTCATTAGAATATTTGCCTCAGGCTGCAGTACTTTATATAATAAAATTAAGTTGATGTGTACAAACAAGTGATTGTTTAAAATTACAATATAATATAATTCCCCATACTGACATCACTGGCCTGTTTTTAATTTTGATTAAAAATACAGTATATCATACCCTGTCAAAAGTTACACTCAAAGAAGTAAAGCATATTTACAGATTGTCTGGCAGAGGCTATATCATTTATTTTTGTAGTGGGAAAAAAATATATCATATCTATCTTGTTGTAATTATGGGCAATTAGAATATTAAGGAAAAAAGCCAGACTAATATGACAATAATTAAGGGCCATGTAAACTTATTTCATGTGGGATTACAGAGACCACATCTTGTTAAACTGAATTTATTTTTGATATATTGTGCAGAGCATGTAGTAATTAAAATATGTAATGCATTTAATAAGTAATATATTCCTAATACGTTTCATGCTATTATTTACCATATATTTATCAATGTTCTGCAATTTGGTCAAGTTGTGAAAAATTTGATTTAATCAAGATCAGGCAATTTGGTTATCCCATGCCCCTTTAATGCCTCTGCTGTCAAATTTGAGAATTACATGCTCCACAGTGCCTGCAGCTACAGATGTCAGATTTTCTGCTTGCTAAGAACATATAAATACGTTATTGTACATAGTCTGGCAAAAAGCTAAATTTCATGTTTACCTTTTACAGGGAGTAAAGGGATTTCTTGTTGCAGTTTACACTTTAATGCATTGTATAATTTGTTTATTATTTAAAAAAATAAAAAAGGTCTTAAGAAATTGTGATGAAGCAGTTTAGGTCGATATCTATATTATGATCATTATTTGTTAACGTGCCTAATTCATATATTTAGTGGATTTCATTCTGTGATAAACTGCTTCATACCAACTTTTAAAGATGCTTTTAATATTAATGGTATTTTATTTATGAAGACTGTTAATGTGTGTAATGATTTTTGGCCCCCAATTTGATGCCAAATAATTTTAGAGTTTTTAAATGGTTTTGTTTAAAGTAAATATTTGTATGGCATTATGATGGCTCACCACTAGATGGTATCAAGCAGAAAGTGGAGCTGCAATCTGACCAGGTGAACCTTTGAGCTGTCAGCTGGACTATATGAGGTAGTGAGCTGTGGGTTTCTCCCTGCTCTGTAATGAGTGATGTTAAGCCTTTGTTTATTTATATCCTATGGATAGATAACTTTATGTCCTTAAAGACATCAGTTGTTTGTAATTAGAGAGTACCATTTGTCCTATTCTTTGTATCCTTTTTATGTCCATTAAAGTGGAGTTACACCCACATTACAAACTTTGCCCCATGCACATCTTTTTAGCAGGCTAAAAACGTATTAACAGTTTATTTTTTTCTTTGTTCTATTTACCTTGTAGTGCCAATATTGTCATCTTCTGTGTACCTCGTCTTCGCCGCTATGGCAACCTGCCGCTGTACATTGTTTATGCGCATGCGTGTGATTTGAGAGCAGAGCCATACCCTTAACTAGATAGTAGTGGGCTTCAGCTGCCCACAATGAAGATGGGAGTGCACTCGGGGGGGTTGCAAAGTATGTTTTAGAAACTAATGAACATTTACAAAACGGACATGTTATATTAATCCCGATTGATGTAGGAATCACTGGAAACAACATAAGCAAAAAATCAAAAATCAAAGACCTTGCAAAGGAGAATATTTGATCTTTCAGAGAGTTTAGCTATTTCTGACTCTTAAAGGGCAAAAGGCTCAGCATGACCTTTTAGAATTTACAGGTCTGTTTTAAAAGGTTAGTAGCCAGCATTGTGCCTCTCGTGGTGGTTGGAATCTTCACACATGCATGGTGGAAGTCACTGAAGTGATCTTCAGTTTTTAATTATGTAATTGTATGAAATATTAATTTCAGTTTTAATATTTATTTTTTCATCACAATTTTTTTTTTCTTTATCATGGACCTTTGCTTGAATTTCACTTCACATTTTTTATAATTCATTGAACCTTTATGTTGATTTTTTTTTTTCTTTTGATGAATTACGCATTATGACATATACGCTTTGTAATTTACACAGCACATTTGGTGAACACAAATTGCTACTGTAGATAGTGTTTGAGCCACATTTTTTGGGGTTAAAAGGAAGGCATTTTGATTGGGTTTTGTTATTATAGTGCAGTGTTTTTTCTTTTCTCACTTATGGTTACTGTCCACCTTTTTTAAGGGATAAAGCCAGTCTGGTGCCCAGCAGTTTTAGTTCATTTACATTTCTCCAATATAAGCACAGGTTCATATAATAGTTATAATATTATTGTAATCTTGCTTTCAATACTATTCATCTATAAAAAAGAAATTGGGATGGCCCATATTTCCGTCAATTAAAATGTAAGGCCAGTCCTAATAGCTTTTCTATAGATGGTACTGTGCATGAGCTTCAGTCTTGAAGAAAAATCTAGTGTTGATATTTGATGCCAGTTGAACCTTTGATCCACATGTTCAAAATGTTATCAGAACTTTTTTTTTCCACTTGAAAAACATTGCTTGGCTGCGTCCTGTGCTATCATACACTGTAGCTGAAAAGCTGATCCATACATTTGTGTTCTCCTGACTTGACTACTGTAATGCTCTACTGGTTGGTGTGCCTAAATCCATTATTAATTGACTAAATATTTTCAAAATCCTGCAGCCAGAATCCTGACTAGGCCTTCTGGATAATACCCCTATCCTGGAGACCTTGCACTGGCTACCTGTCAGGTTTTGCATAGACATTAAGATCCTCTTGCTCACCTATAAGTCATGGATTGGCACTCCATTATCTCTCTGAAATGTTATCTACTTACTCCCCCCTCCCTTGTAACCTCCGCTGCTCAAATTCTGGTTTTCTGTGTGTCCCCCCCTACTCGTCTACACTCAATAAGAGTTCTTTTCCTGCTATGCTCCAAAAATCTGGAATTCACTTCCTAAGAACATCAGAGAGGCTGTTTACAAGTGCACATTGAACCCTCTCCATAACCTTCCTTCACCTATAGTAATGTCTTGTCTATCATGGGGTGTGTCTTTTCTTGCATGCCATCGCACTCGACCGGGGGACTTTCTGTTATGGCTGAGGACTCCCTCCAACCACCTTTCCAACTGTGGCTTCTTGGCATTAGATGGGATCTTACACCGGTGTTGTCGTTTAGGGTGGAACCAATGAGCTGAAATGTTATGTACTGATCATTTGTATTACTGACGCTGTTATTTGTTTTATCTGTGATTATAGTATTTACATTCCTTTACACTACAAACTTCTGAAGAAGCGGTCTAAGTACCGCAAAACATGTAAAGTCTTGTGGATGGATGATTCCCTCTGTTACCAGCCTATCGGATTCTCTGGTCCTTTGGAAATATCTACCTTTCCATGATCCATCTTTTGTAATACTTCTTTATCTTTTGTACCATGTATTCTCTGAATGGATATAGGAACTCCTCTTGTGAGCATTTTTTAAATTTCTGTTGTAATTAAACAATACATTTCCAATTTTTTTATATGATTGCTTTTGTAAATTGATTGGTATAACACCATTAAAATCCCGCAAGCCCTCCCATTTATTCCTGTGACTGTCCGCGCCGCGAGTGCGACGACCCATGGCCGTACGGTGGACTGGCGTCCTCCACCGTTGGACATAGGGACCCTTTCCGCACCCGCTCCGTGGAAACTCTCTGGAATATACTCTTTCTATATCAGAGAGTCATCTTTTCTAAACGCATTCAAATCAAATCTAAAAACGTTTTTCTTTAGACAAGCTTTCATTTAAAAGTCCATTTTCCTTTATGTTATCCTGTGTGTTTCTTGTGTTTTCCTTGTGAAGCGCTTTGAGAAGCCACCTTTAAAGGCGCTATATAAAATTAAGTTCATTATTATTATTATTATTATTATTATTATTATTATTATTATTATTATTTGTCAGCACTACTTTTTCTGTGGCAAAATAAAATGTTGCCTGTCATTTGTATTTCATAAAACATACAGAAGCTTGAATGTGTTACTAGTATGTGTGATAAGTCTTTTTACATTAAGAAAAATATATTAAATGGTTTTATTTAAATTTGATATACTTACATGTAACAGAACCTAATTATAGTTTGAAAATGTGTATAATGAATATTAAATCAAATGTATAAATCGTTATCTAAAGGAGGATATGATATATGCTAACAGGGTAAATCATAATGATTATAAATGAACAGTATAATAGGCATTTACATTGCCTTATTCTTCTAAAAATATAGGCTGTCTCTATTTAAAGATAATCTGTCATGGAAATAGAAAAAGAAAATGGCTGACACTATAAAGTACAGGTAACGTGTAGCAATATTCGAGAACCCCTTTTCACAGTCAAAACCTGACCAATGTCCAGGAATGCAGCTCCTGATTAGTCATGATGAATGACTACAAAACAAAATAACCTTCTGACATGTCCCAACATGTCATCTACCAGTCCCTATGAGTTATTTGCTGTGGTGATTGACAAAATCTGTGTGACCACGTGATGGGTCGATTGATTTACATTGTGGAACTTTTTGGGATTTAGGGTCTGGTATGGATTTGGAGGGGAACCCCACACCAAAGTTTAAAAGGAAAAATGGCATGGGGCCCCCCAAAATCTATACCAGACCCTTATATGGGCATGCAGCCTGGCAGGTCAGTATAGGGGGGGAGGTGAGCTGAACCATACCAGGCCACATGCCCTTAACATGGTGGGGAGGGTGCTTTGGGGCAGGGGGCTCTGCCCCTCCACCCTAAAGCACCTTGTCCCCACATTAATGGGGACAAGGGTCTCTTCCCCACAACCTAGGGCTGTGGTTGTGGGGGCCTGCAAGTGGGGGCTTATTGGAATCTGGTAGGGGGCCCCCAGGTCCGCCCCCATGTGAATTAGTGTCGGGTACATAGTACCCCTACCCATTTACCAAAAAATGTATAACCACAGAAGACAAATTTTTGACAAATGCTTGACCAAAAAAATAAAAAAATAATGTCCCTCGATGTAAATCAATCGTCATTCATGCTGCCCACCACACCGAAATAAGAAATATATAGGCAATATAGATATATATATAAGAAATATAGAGGCATTCGGCGGGTGGCTTCTCGGCCCCGCTCCTTAACAACCAGCTTACATTTCACCCTGTAAACAGTAAGGGATATGTAGTTAAAAATGTTGTGTTTTACATACAAGTGCATCTCATAAAATTAGAATATCATTAAAAAGTGAATTTATTCAAAAGGTGAAAGTCAAATATTTTATATAGATGCATTACAAACAAAGTGATATATTTCAAGCATTTCTTTCCTTTAATATTACAGCTAGTGAAAACCCAAAATTCAGTATCTCAGAAAATTAGAATATTACATAAGACTACATTAAAAAAAAAAAAAGATTTTTAATACAGAAATGTTAGCTTACTGAAAAGTATGTCCATGTACAGTATAGAATGCGCACAATACTTGTTCGAGGCTCCTTTTGCATAAATTACTGCATCAATGCGGCGTGGCATGGAGGCAAACAGCCTGTGGCACTGCTGAGATGTTATGGAAGCACAGGTTACTTTGATAGTGGCCTTCAGCTCGTCTGCAATGTTTGGTCTGGTGTCTCTCATCTTCCTCTTGACAATACCGCACAGATACACTTAAAATTCTGCAGGAGTCCTGCATGGCAATGCTTTTCAGGCTCCAAGTAAAAAAATAATAAATGCACATTTTTTTTCCCTGCAGAAAGATGTGCATTTATTTATTTTTTCTAAAAGATCTTATCCTGAACTTATCCTTTAACCACATCCTGCCCGACCAATAGCAAAATTATGGCTGGGGCGATGGCTTTCTCATTCTGACGTCCTTCAGAATAGGCGGCTCGTGCATGCAGCGTGGCAATTGGTGGTGCAGTGTGTTGCTTGGACACACCACATCTCTGATCTCAGTAAAAAGCCTATGACATGGGCTCTTTACCATGTGATCAGCTGTGACCAATAACAGCTGAACACAGTGTAACTAGGAAGTGTTGGTTATCTGCATTCCTCTATTCACGCTAACAGTGCTTGAGAGCAGCCCCATCAGCGATGCCCACCAGTGATCCCAAGCAGTGTGAATCAGTGATCCCAATCAGTGCCCATCAGTGATGCCTTTTCTGTGCCCATCAGTGATGCCTGTCAGTGCCTCTCCATCAGTGCCACCTATCAGTGCCAATCAGTGTTTCCAATCAGCCCCATCAGTGTCGTCTAATAATCTCATCAGTGCTGCCTATCATTGCCCATCATTGCCACCTACCAGTGCCCATAAAGGCTGCCTATCAGTGCTACTTATCAGTGCCCATCATTGCAACCTATATGTGCCTATCAGTGCCCATCAGTACTGCATATCAGTGCCCATCAGTGGTACACATTAGTGCCTTCTCATCAGTGCCACCTAATTAGTGATGCCTCATAAGTGCCCATCAGTGCTGCCTCATCAGTGCCTGTCAGTGCAGTCTCATCAGTTCCCATCAGTGAAGTAGAAAAATTACCTATTTACAAAATGTTATAACAGAAACGAAGAAAAACTTTTTTAAACATTTTTTTTAGCAAAAAAAAAAAAAAGAAAACCCAGTGGCGATTAAATACCACCAAACGAAAGCTCTATTTGTGTGAATTTAGTTTGGGTACAGCATTGCATGACTGCGCAATAGTCATTCAAAGTGCAAAAGTGCTGAAAGCTGAAAATTGGTCTGGGCAGGAAGGGGATGAAAATGCCCAGTATTGAAGTGGTTAAACATCTATACCAGATGTTTATCTATATAAAGTGGACAGATACAGATGAAGGGAATTATTTTACAATTGTTTACTGGGAGCTGTTATTTACCAGCAATTTAAACAGCATTTGTTTCTTTGTAAATGTCCGTTTTGCTGTAGTAGATTGTATACATCATACAGAAGTGCCACTTCACAGGCAAGATAAGGGTATCCTCCAGGCATTATTGACAATCCTTTTCCTATTAGCCTGAAAAATTAATGATTTCTAAGACTTTAATAATGTTTGGATTCTGCACCCGAACTTCGGTAAACTTTGTTCCCGAATGAAAACACAGGTTTGTTCAGCTCATCGCTAGTCAAAACTCTAGCCCCTAGGAATGTGCCATGAGAGAAGTTTTTGTGAGGCTGCTACAGGTACATGCACTTTGGATATGTAACAGTTTTTTTTTTGTGACAAATTCTCTTGAAATACAACGGATGCAATACATTATCATTCCAATAAAATAAAGTGACTCATACCAAACATATGATAAAATAATATTTGTTAAAAGCATTTCATGCCAAAGGCAATTACAACATGTTGCATTAGCAAAATTTTATGAGAATACGCCTTTTTTGTTTTACTAATATTAAGAACTATACATTTTTTGCTGAAGCCACTAATCCGATACAGGCCTGTTATGGAAAACTTGATATAATTGGTGGATATGGGAACATTATTCCAGTTATTGTCATGGTTGCAGTAGATGTGGTACCTGTAGTATAAAATAGCACAGATAGTAAAGTTTATGTAAACCCATTAACCCACAAATTGTGCAAAATGCTCTCTTTTAACTTTGTAAAAGTAGTTGTGTAAGTGCTCTCTTTTAAGCCTCTCAAATATTTTCCTACAGACACCAATCAGATACAAGCCTGTTATGGAAAACTGGATATAATTGGTGAATATAGGAACAATGTTCCAGATATTGTCATGGATTTAAGTGGATGTGTCTGTAGTAGAACATGGCACAATTTTAACCCAATAACCAAAAAGTTGTATAAAAAGCTTTCTTTTTACATTGTGAAAATAGTTGTGCATGTGCTCTCTTTAAGGCCTTTCTAATAGAATGCCCAGTGCTCTCAATTCTGTGGGATGGTGGTATTTATTTCATCCAATCAATTGCAGTGAATGCCCCCTGCTAATTGCTTAACAGCTTCTCTGACCACTTAGCAGCTGAGAAAGAGACTTCCCATGAATTTAATTGTCCCCTTTGCTTGACCTCTTAGCTTGATACAGATAATGGCAAAATAATGGATTTGCTATGCATCGCAGAATATGCCTTCAAACTGGCCAAAGAAAAAGGAAGAAAGAAGATCGCTGTGCACAAGGCCAATATCATGAAGCTGGGAGATGGCCTTTTTCTTCAATGCTGCAAGGAGGTGGCTTCTGGCTACGCAAACATCACTTTTGAGAGCATGATTGTGGACAATACCACAATGCAGATATTATTTATATCTAAGCTCCTGACGAATGGACGGAGGTCCATTAAACGCGTAGAGCCTACAATAACACAGATGTTTTATCTAATTTTGATATATTTAGAGACTGTGAGTTTACATAGACATGATGTCATATTGAATTCGCTATACCTCTTGGAGATCCATGTTTGATCCCTGTTGTACTGTATTTACCCATATTCAATATGTATTACAATTTGTTATGTCATCTCTCTGTATGTATCCATATATCATTTTTATACATGTATCCACTCAATAAAATGTTGTATGTCCAGTTGATCTCATTCAAAGTCCCACATTTGTTTGTGTTTTTGCATATATTAGGGATGGAGACAACTAGACTTCTCATGTGGCAGTTCATAGTTTGTTTTGTTTATAAAATAAAAAGAACATGAACATTCTCAAAAAATCATCAGAACACTAAAATCTAAATAAATAAATAAATAAATAATTTACAAAGTTAAACAACAAACAGAAGAGAAAACATATGATTTTTGTTGTTTTAATTAATTTGTTTTGTACCACTTAAGGTACAAATGGATATAAAAGCATATTAATTCCGTAGCAGTAGTCAAAACCATATTAGCACCAAGACACCCACTGAGATTCTATTAACCTTGACTTAATGCACTTATAGTATATTGATATTTTGCTAATTACTATGTAAAAATGTTGAGATTTTTAGTTTAACTTGATTGTATAACCTAAATTAATATTTCCTCCTGCATACATACATCCGTGGTAGGAATGAGACTCAAGTTTGAGTTGAACGGGAGTTTAATCTGAACACAGCTTGTTTGCCGTGCGCTGACCTGACAAACAAACTTGTCCAAATTGAATGGTTCACCCATTGCAATCCCATTGCAATCCCCATGTTGCTGAAATGAAACAGCTGAGGATCCCAGGCATCATTATTGACCAAATATTGGTATGACATCACCCAGAATCAAAGAGCAGTGTTTACATTATCTCAAAATTGTGTAACCTGTCATTTAGAGACAGGAGTGAACTGGGAAACATAATTGGGTGGCGAGTCATCTTAATTGATGATATATTTACATTTCTGTATGCCATGATTAGTTATGGATTTATATTGAGAGACATTAGTGACTTTTATAAAGGGGGCACTCAGATTCCATTATAAGTCCCTCCTAATAATTCCTATATTCTTTTGTGGAAGGGGATGTGAGAAAATGCTCTTATCTCTCAAAAAAGGAACTTTGCTTCCCTTGAAGTACCTGACCAATTTAAAAGACATGTGGCTTGGTATGGCAAAGGAAGACATGTGGCTTGGTATGGCAAAGGAAGACATGTGGCTTGTTATAGTAAAGGAAGAGGGTGCTGTATGCTCACTACCCTCCATTTCCTGGCCACCAAGGCTTTAAAGTTGCAAAGTTAGTTAAGTTGAAAAATGTCACATGTCAACCTATGCCAGATGCCTGGATAAGGTTCTAGTTAGAATAATAAGAGTAACCCAACAATGTTTTTTTCCATTTTTTTGTCTCCTCTAAAGCAATATATAATACTACTCTATAACACTACATGCAGCTTTAGTAGAGATGCGCATCTTCACTGGTCTCATGATTAGATTCGATAACGGTTATCCTGTCAATGATTTGATTCGATTCCTCGATGCATCATTATGCATCACGATTACTGCCCATGGTTTTCATTAAAAAAATTCAAGCTATCAGATGAACTCCATTTTTTTTATTTTATCCTCTCTTAAAAAAAAAGGACACTCCCTGCATGTAGCAAAGTCTGAACGCAACAGACAACAACAGTATTTTTTTAGAACAGTAAATACGAAATGGCCCAGCCCCATTTAGTACATTCCACAGCCCCCCTGCACATTAAACAGTCTCCATTAACATAACACAGCCTCCATTAACATTATACAGCCCTCCATTTACATAACACAGGAGGAGAACGGCCAGCCAGAGGGCACGTGACTGTGACGGCGATGAAAGATCAGAGATAATAAAGTAGAGGCATCAGTTTACATTAAACCTTACACACTGTAGGAAGGGATCCTTGAAACAGAGGCACTGACACTGATTCATTTTAACTTTAGAGTGCACTGGCAGGGCTGTCCTGGGAGAGGCGGGGGGAGTCGGGATGATGTCATCCATGCAATCGATGCAGCCGTTCTCAGCATAAAATCTGAATCGTTTAAGGCTGCATTGCGATGCATCGATGCTATGATTCATTTCAACACCCCTATGCTTTAGGGAATCCTCAAGCATGTTATATAAAGGATTTGTATATTATAATTATTATTTTTTTGGATGTGTTTCTGGTGGCATTGCTCTGCTGTCTAATCCCTTTATTTCAACAATAGCTTCCCTATTAGCCTAAAAATGCCCACTAAATATTTTGAGCTATCACCTCTTATTGACTTCAGTGAGGTTTGCAGCCCCCCGCTTGGTTCATAAAACCTGGTTTAAATGGAACCCAAGCAAATTTGTTGTTCCCTAATCAGCAACAAACAAAATGTTTATAGATCAAAACAGCAGGTAGGTTTAAGATAAAATTATAACTTCAGAATTTCTTTAAGGGATTTAGCTGGCTCCTCCATCCTGTATTAAAAATTGTGGGCATGCCCTGTTTATCAGCTCTGTGCTCCAGTGCTTTCCCCACCTTTTTCCTACACCTAGTGCCACTGGTCTTCTTCAAATCAAACCAAATTAAGTACCATTTAACCCATTTTCTATGAGCTTAAACTTTCAGTGATGCATCCCCTAGCAGAAAGTCTGCTAATTTTCTGCCATCACCTGGTTAAAGACACCCTGTCATCTCTCTACAGAACCTTTTATATAGCTGCCAGGAGACAAGTGATAGGGAATACTATAGTGTCACTTATGCTGCTTGGACTGACATAAAAATACAAAATAGCCGTGCCCAGCAGGAATCTTGGGGCTTTTGCATGTCTACACATAGGAAGCGTTTTTTTAGAAAATAATGGTCTGATGTGAGAGTAAATTTAATAGTCTCTCCAAGGCATACTTATCAGTCTAGTTTGTGTCTACCCAAATATTCAGACTGGGGGGGGGGGGCAATTGTAAACACAGACATCTTTAGTGAAGCTGTTTAATAAATTAGCCACCGACTGTTCTAAAGTTGTTGCTTATTTACCACACACATGTAACTATACATATTAAATGCATGTAAAAATGCAAGTAAAAAAATGCATGTAAAAAATGAACATTGCAGTTGGGCACCCCCTGCTCTGCAAGAATTAGATGCATATTTCATCCAGCTGGATAAGCATAAGCTCAATACTGACCTTATTCCCTTCTCCCCTGGCAGCCTACTCTCTTCTCTGATCTCCCATGTTACAGAGATATGGGCAGACCCTCTGTGCTATGACTTATAAGGCAGGACCAGTGGCTCTGCATTGTCTGAGAGTTGCAACTGGTAGGGCAGAGAAAAGGAGTCGCTTTGGAGGATTGGTCTTATGAAGACATAGAAGTCTGCAGAATGGAGGAATAGGATAAACATTTAAGTTAAATCTTGCAGTGCAGAGGTCGCCCCACCACAAGGGTAACTTTTCTCCAGCCAGCCCAAAGATCAGCATTAAACCTGCCTCTTTAAAAACTATTAACACTATACAACAAGTCTGCCTTTGCTATAGTGGTAATGACTAGAAAGCTTTTAAAGTTGTAACATCCCTCTGTTCATCTATCCCATATAGTCTCCCAAAGATCCTGGGGAAGCCTGGACAACTTGGATGTAAGGTATACTTTAGAAAGGCCCATGTACATGAGCCCTATAAGACTGTACTGAAATTCTACTTTGATTTTGTGAAGAAACATGGAAACCTTTCTGTAAATGATACTAGAGGCCAAGTTTTTGAAACATTTATTTAGCACTGAGCTATGAACACCATGCCATATTATATTACTCTACAGGAACCCAACCCAATGAATAGTGTGACTGTGGAAAAACAGAATGATTACAGGGTAAATAAATAAATGTCATCATCCTTCTCCAGTAATAGATTGCATTGCTTTAACCACTAAAATACTGGGCACTTTCACCCCCCTTCCAGCCCAGGCCAATTTCCAGCGTTCAGAACTGTCACACTTTGAATGACAACTGTGCGGTCATGCAATTCTGTACCCAAACACATTTTTAATCATTTTTTGGAGACAGATAGAGCTTTCTTTTGGTGATATTTAATTGCCACTGAGTTTTTTTTTTTTTTTTTGCTAAAAAAGTGAAACCCATCCCTATGAAAAAAAACAAAGAAAAAACATTTTACTTTATTTCTGTTATAAAATTTTGTAAATAAGTAATGCTGATAGGCAGCACTGATGGGCACTGATAGGTGGCACTGATCGGCAGCCTTTATGGGCACTGATAGGTGATAATTATGTGCACTTCTAGAAATTTCCGCGCTAATTAATTGAACTCTTAAAAATAAAATAAATGAAATTATGTGAAAGCAGCACACATAGGATTTATAGAAAAAATCCCCAAGACAACAATAAAACGATATGTGTAGCGCTAACAGAAAAATTATTTAAATATTACTGGCAAAAATAAATATATAAATCAGTTCCATAATTGTGTACTCATAAATAAATATTAATGAAACCACTATGAAATTAATCAGAATATTGTAATAAATTATGAACACATATGTGAACCAAAATAATAGTCCATGCACCAAAAAGGAATAAAAAGAAAATTCAATCAATCAGTGTCCAAAAGGTGCATCAAACAAAATATATATAGTGTTGAAGGAATTTCAAGGAACCGCAAGTCCCAGCAGGTAAGTCCAAATTCCACAGAACCAGGGATAAGGAAAAAGAAACCACACCCGTGAAGGATCACCAAGGAAGCAATATAGTAGCTTACCAAAACAAATTAGTCACCCAAACGAATGCATAGACCACTGTGGGCTTGATGGTAATACTAAGGAAATCCATCAGGTGTCACTCCACTAGTGACAGGCAACTCAGGTCCGGTATTCAATAGCATAAACACTGCAAGCTCTGGTGGTCGACATTTATGGGCACTGAAAGATGGCATTGACAGGCATTACTGATTGGCACTAAAAGGCAGCACTGATGGGTACTGATTGACTTCACTGATGGGCATTGATTGACATCACTGGTGGACACTGATGGGAATCACAGGTGGGCACTGGTGGGCATCACAAGTGGTCACTGGCAGGCATCACTGGTGGGCACTGGCAGGCATCGCTGATGGGGCTGCACTAAAAAATCATTGTACTGATTATCAGTGCAGACCCCCCCGTGTGGAAAGTCACTTGTCTGCTCTCCTCTACTCATGTGCTGAGGAATACTGATAACTGGCACTTCCAATTTACAATGTCATGGGCTCTTTACCATGATCAGAGATGTACGTCCAAGCTACACAACGCGCCACAGATCACCATGCTGCTCGCCCCTGGGGGCCTGCTCAAGTGGCTTGTTCTAAAGCATGTAATATGACGTCTAGTCAGAACAATTAAATCTCTGCCATCATTTTGTTATAGGCGGGGCGGGAAGTGGTTAAAACAATCTTCGTAGGCTGCTAACCTTTTTAAAGAGCTGACATCCCCCTACAAAGTGATTGTCTATGCATATAGCCAGTAATGGGTTATGCTATGAAATTGTAAGATCCGCTAGTCTTGGTAATGTAGAAAAGAACAAATTATTTATGTTAATATGACTTGTTGCTTCAGGATTCAAAAAAGGCTCCCAGAATAATGGTTAAATCCCTATAACTTACAAACCCACATTTTCTGATTTGTGTTTGTGCATAGTCTACACATTTTATCTGGGAAAAATAATTGAAAAAAATGCAGATTCCCATAAAAAAATAAAAAAATTGCGCCCTGTGTATACTACTATTTAAAAAGGTTTTTTCAATCATTTTGTAGTGGCTACAGAAATTTTCTTGCAAGATACAGAGCTATAATAAAATAGCTTACAACAAGGTTTTATTCTCCAAGTTCATTGTTTTTACTGCTCTTTTACTGCTGACTCTGGGTTTATTTTGTATTGTTTACCATTATTTAATCTTGTAAACCTACATCTTTTTAGCAGAACATAAAAAACATATATGCCATTTTTTTTTTAAGTTTTGGATTCAATATAAATAAATGTATAACTACAACAACTTTTATGTGATGTACAGAAAATTAAAATGTAATTAAATCTGAGGGTCCATACACGCTAGGCAGCTGAAAAAATCCAGAGAATCTGGCAGAAAAAGAGAAGTTATGGGTGTTTTTTTCCAAAACAGTACCTTCTGGTCATTTTTCACTATAATTAATGTACACTTGAAAATGGTGAACGCTCCTTAATGCCACATTTATGCTTGTTTATGAACGCTTATACACCTCAAGAATTTTTTCTGCCTGAAAGCTTCTCTGCAAATACTGTATGCATGTAAACTCCCTAATGTGCATTACAAATAGAATAAAAAAGAGCTGCTTATAAAAACTGAAGAGAAAAAAAAGCCAAAAGCCTGTATAAACAGCATTTTTATGCCCTGTGTGCATGGATCCTAATGTATTCATAGCAGTTTGAAACTTAAAATAGTATGTTGAAAGAAGATAGGAAATACAGGTAGAATTGATTGCACATTCAATGTACAGAAATAAAAAAAATGACTAAGCCTATTTGTTCTGGGGGCCTATTACTTGCATTTCATATTGGAATAAAATATAATTCTGATTTTGAAAGGGATGTTTTTGAATTTACTAGCAAAGGATTTTAATGTCAACTCCATCCAAAGATAAGTTAGCCCTGAGAGAGTTCTTATTTGACTACACTGGCGAGATTATAGTTTGTGTAACCACTAGGGATGATCGAATGGTTCGGGTCGACAGTCGGTTCGACCCGAACATTGGCTGTTCGAAGTTCGGCCGAATTTAGAACTTTTTGCCCAAAAAGTTCGGAATTCGGCAACCAGAACCGACCAAAATGCAATGGGACAGGAAATGGGCTTTAAAAGCCTGTGATTGGACCAGAACCATTAGCAAAAGCTAATTGAGGGGGCAGGAGAATGCTAGGAATGTGATTGGAGTGACTAGGGGGTCCATAGACCCATCATTAGTGAATACACCCCCCAGTATATAAGATAGCCCCGCCAAATTCCTAGCATTCTTATACGGGACATGGAAGAGAGTGGAATGCTGTTCTGTTACTTCTGTTACAAAGTGTTACAAAGTGTCATTTAGCAATTTTTAGTGTGAGGAAAGGGATATCTAGTGTAGTTAGGGTGCTCTTTTACACTTTAGTTAGCTTTAATTTATTCAGTTTCTGTAGGGAAAGTTTTAAGTGTAAAGGGACCGTAGTGTAGTGTAGGGTTAACTGACAGTGACTGCTATGGCAGGGTGACCAAACCCTTCCATATCAGGGTGACCGCTATAGAGAAAAGCTAGTTTCTCTGAAGTCACTTTCGCTGCATTAATATGGCTTCGCCCCCGTCAGCATTCTTTTTGGCTGCAGGCATCCATAGGGATCTTTTGAGCACATGTTTGGAGTCAGGCATGACATCTGAACATGTGTATAGGGGGTATATATACATACCCATGTATGTATATATACACCTGGACATATATAGGTGTGAAAGGAGCAGAAAAAACTACTTGCGCTAATGAAATAATTAACACCAATATAGTTACGCTCCTATCACACCTATATATGTCTAAGTGTAAAATACATATAAGTATGTGTGTATATATACCACTATACACAAGTTCAGATGTTTTGTCTGCCTCCAAAGAACCCAAAAAAATGGCCAAAAAAACGCCTGCTACTAAACCGGCAAGGTATGAAAAGCGAGAAGCCACTAACCTGTTCTATAACTGACCTAATACAAACAATCTTTTTTTTATGGTTCTGGACATGCTACAGAGCTGAAACTTCACAGGTACACCTTTTAGACCCCCCAGACACAAAATCACACAAAAAAGTTCTTAAAAATTGTAATTTTTGATAGAGAGCCAATT
Organism: Pelophylax lessonae; assembly: GCF_965119305.1. Classification (NCBI taxonomy): domain Eukaryota; kingdom Metazoa; phylum Chordata; class Amphibia; order Anura; family Ranidae; genus Pelophylax; species Pelophylax lessonae. Next base: position 325,581,253 of record NC_138770.1, on the reverse strand, counting down.
ATTGAAAAATCGTTTGTATTTTGTCACTTATAGAACAGGTTAGTGGTTTCTCGCTTTTCACACCTTGCAGGTTTAGTAGCAAGCGTTTTTTTGGGCATTTTTTGGGTTCTTTGGAGGCAGGCAAAACATCTGAACTTGTGTATAGTGGTATATATACCACTATACACAAGTTCAGATGTTTTGCCTGCCTCCAAAGAACCCCAAAAAATGCCCAAAAAAACGCTAGCGTCAAAAAAAAAAACGCCCAGGTGTGTTGTTGCAGGCATTTTTTGGGGGTTTTGGAGGCAGGCAAAACATCTGAACACACCTGGGCATTTTTTTTGACGCTAGCGTTTTTTTGGGCATTTTTTTGGGTTCTTTGGAGGCAGGCAAAACATCTGAACTTGTGTATAGTGGTATATATACACACATACTTATATGTATATACACACCTAAACATATATAGGTGTGATAGTAGCAGAAATATATGCTTGCGCTAATGAAATCATTTACACTAATATGGTTAAGCTCCTATAACACCTATCTATGTCTAAGTGTAAAATACATATTTCACCTGGGCGGTTTTTTTTTTTTGACGCTAGCATTTTTTTGGGCATTTTTGGGGGTTCTTTGGAGGCAGGCAAAACATCTGAACTTGTGTATAGTGGTATATATACCACTATACACAAGTTCAAATGTTTTGCCTGCCTCCAAAGAACCCAAAAAATGCCCAAAAAAACGCTTGCTACTAAACCGGCAAGGTGTGAAAAGCAAGAAGCCACTAACCTGTTCTATAAGTGACAAAATACAAACAATCTTTTTTTTATGGTTCTGGACATGCTACAGAGCTGAATCTTCACAGGTACACTTTTTAGAACCCCCAGATACTAAATCCAAAGATTTTTTTTTTTTTTTTTTAATTTTTTCAATAATTGGCTCTCTTTCAAAAATTACACTTTTTAAGAACTTTTTTTGTGTGATTAATAGTCCCTGGGGTATGACCCAGAACCCTACTTTTTAGAGGCATTTATTAGGTTTTAGGGCTTCAAAATGGTGTTTTTTGATTACCGAAGTTCGGGTCCCATTGATTTCAATGGGGTTCTGAAATCCGGGCTGAACTTTCGGGAAGTTCGGATGTTCTGGCCAAACCGAACTTTTGAAAAGTTTGATCATCCCTAGTAACCACCATTTGCCAAGAAGCCATAACAAAATTGTTACTAAGGTGTTACTTACTACCACATGCCAAGGTGTAGAATCTCTATGTTGTGAAGAAGCTGCATGCCCAATATTCAGTTTTTATACATTTAGGGCTCTTTCACACGGGCGTTCCTTTTTTTTTGCCCGATCAGGTCCTTTTTTTTTTTTTGTAACGGACATGGATGACACTTGTGTCATCCGGTCCGTATGTCCGTTTTTCATCCCATCCGTTTGCGGATGAAAAACGGACATAATGCATGTCTATGTAAATACGGATGTCTGCGGATGACACCACTGACATCCGTTTTTGCTTCAGGTCCGTTTTTTGAAAGGAAGAAAAAATAGGGTTCTCTTCCGTTCAAAACTGAACTGAACTGAACTGAACTGACAAAAAACGGATGTCAGAGGATGATCATCCGATGACATCCGTATTTACATAGAGATACATTATGTCCGTTTTTCATCCGCAAACGGATGGGATTAAAAACGGACATACGGAACGCCCGTGTGAAAGAGCCCTTACACTATTACTGTAATATTTGGTGACAATAATAATATCAATTATAAAGGCGTACAGTAAGTGCTGGGCGGTGTCATATCTGAACATCCACAAATAAGGAATGGATGTTACCAAGGTACCATAGAAACAATTTAAAAGGCATAATGATTAAATCTTTTCCAGGTTTATTTAGACATAATGTAAAAAGCAGTTTGCATAGATTTAAGAACATATAGAAGAAAAAAGTAATAACAAAGGTCTTATAACTCTGTACTCCAATGCCACTATGGCTTGATACCACAGATATTTTAAGTAAGTTTAAGAATAGACTTGTAGTCTTCAATTCAGAATTAAAATGATGGAAGAACTCAATGGGGTTAATTTACTAAAACTGGAGAGTGCACAATCTGGTGCAGATCTGCATAGAAAACAATCAGTTTCTATTTTTTTTTGTTGTCAACGCTTAAAGTGGAAGTAAAGGCAAATCCTAACTAACTCTAAACCAACTCCCTACCCCATTCTATGCCTAGTCTATCTAGCCCTGTTAAGAAAAAAATGCTACACTTACCTATTTTGAAACAACTCTGGACTGGTCTCCAGCAGCGCTCTCTGTGTGCAGGAGAAAGCCGACAACGGCCTAGAAATGCCTGGAAAGTGATGTCACCCATAGACTTACTATGGGGCTTCCATTGTCAGCTGCCTCTTTTGCATTGGTACGTAAGTTGTTAAGGGCACCCACATCCCATGTAACATCACCCACTGCTAATTGGGGGAAGCTAGCAATTACTTGCAATGTGAGTATATTAGGTGGGCTTTGGTGCAGCTGGGAGGGTGGCTACTACACACACCCTTCTATTTATCATTTGGCCTTGTGGCAGGATCATTATGTGGTGGTTTACATAAGGTGCTTATTGGGATCCTCCATTATTATCATAGTAGCAAGACTAGCTCTTGTTCGATACTCTTTTCCTTCATATATCTCTTTGATATTATGATACTGATGCTTATATTGCACCTGCTTGCCATATAGTGACAAGTTAGGTGCCCCATCTAAAGTGTTACATAGTTACATAGTTAGTGAGGTTGAAAAAATGCATCAGTCCATCCAGTTCAACCTATGATGTGTGTGTGTGTGTCTACTGTTAACCACACATTGTATACCCCTGTATGTTGCAGTCTTTAAGGTGCCCATCTAATAGTTTTTTGAAACTCTTGAAAATCAATGCTCCCTGCTGATACGACTGTTTGTGGAAGAGAATTCCATATTCTTACTGCTCTCACAGTGAAGAACCCCCTGCGTATTTTAAGGTTAAACCGCCTTTCTTCTAGTTTTAGTGAGTGGCCACGCGTCTTATTGTATTCCCTTTCTCTGAATAGGTTTTTCCATATGCTAGGGTTTCCAGTACAGTATTTGCACATTGATATCATATCCCCCCTCAATTGTCTCTTCTCCAGAGAGAATAAGTTCAGTGCTTGTAGTCTTTCCTCATAGCTGATTTCCTTCATTCCCCTAATTATTTTTGTTGCCCTTCTCTGGACTTTCTCCAGTTCCAGCACATCCTTCCTGAGGACCGGTGCCCAGAACTGGACAGCATACTCCAGATGTGGCCAGACCAGAGTCTTGTAGAGTGGAAGAATAATCTCTTTATTTCTGGAGTGAATCCCCTTTTTTATACATCCCAGTATTCTGTTGGCTTTGCTTGCAGCGCCTTGGCATTGCATGCCACTGCCAAGCCTGTTGTCTACCAGTACCCCCAGGTCCTTTTCCATCCTAGACTCTCCCAGAGGTTCCCCCCTTAGTGAGTAGCTTGCTTTCTGGTTTCTGGCACCCAGGTGCATTACTTTACATTTATCAACATTGAACCTCATCTGCCATGTAGTTGCCCACCCCATAATTTTGTTCAGGTCCACTTGTAAGGTTTCCACATCCTGCACAGAAGATATTGGCATGCTTAGTTTAGTATCATCCGCAAATACTGAGATTTTACTTGATATCCCCTCCTCTAGATCATTTATGAATAAATTAAACAGGATTGGCCCCAGGACAGAACCCTGGGGGACCTCACTTTCCACACCCGCCAAATCTGAGTACTCCCCATTAATCACCACCCTTTGCAACCTCCCCTGGAGCCAGTTCTCTATCCAGGTACTCACCTTATGGTCCATACCTACCTTCCTTAGTTTGAACAGTAAGCGTTTGTGGGGAACGGTGTCAAAGGCCTTTGCGAAGTCCAGGTACACCACATCCACAGGCTTACCTTTATCTAGGTGGCAGCTCACTTCATCATAGAAGGTTAATAGATTGGTTTGGCAAGAACGATTTTTCATGAATCCATGCTGATTACTACTAATAATACCGTTTTCATTACTAAAGCCTTGTATGTGGTCCCTTAACATCCCCTCCAAAATCTTGCAGACTACTGATATTAGGCTGACCGGCCTATAGTTACCCGGGATATATCTCGGCCCCTTTTCAAATATTGGTACCACGTTGGCTTTTTTCCAATCAGCTGGCACCATACCCGTCTGTAAACTATCCTTAAAGATCAAGAATAATGGTCTGGCAATCACCTGGCTGAGCTCTTTAAGAACCCTCGGGTGCAAGCCATCTGGTCCCGGTGATTTATTTATGTTAAGTCTCTCTAGTTTAGTTCTAAGTCTATCTTCTGTTAGCCATTGCGGTATTTCCTGAGGTGTGTTGTTTAGTTTGGCCTTACAAGCTGGGTTAGTGTAGCCCCCGATTCTTTTGTGAAGACTGAAGAGAAGAAATTATTTAACACTACCGCCTTTTCCCTGTCCTCTGTGGCCAAAACTCCCTTATCGTCTTTTATGGGGCCAATGTGTTCTGGCCTCGCTTTCTTACTGTTTATATACATAAAGAATTTCTTGGGGTTCTTTTTACTCTCTTCCGCTATATGTCTCTCGAGTTCTATTTTAGCTGCCCTGATTTTGTCTTTACATTTTGTATTACACTCTTTGTAATGCTTGAATGCTGCCAATGACCCCTCAGTCTTGTATTTTTTGAAGGCCTTTCCTTTAGCATTAATATGCATTTTTATGTTGGAGTTTAGCCACCCAGGGTCTAGTTTTGCTCTTTTAAATTTATTTCCCTTTGGAATGCACTGGTCAATCCCTTTGTTAAGTATGCTTTTGAAGCACTCCCATTTTTCCTCCGTGTTCTTTGTTCCCAGGGTTCTATCACATTTGATATTTTCTAGCAGAGAGTGCAGTTTTGGGAAATTGGCTCTTTTGAAATTCAGTGTCCTTATATTGCCCTTGTGTTTCCTATTACTGAAATTAATACTGAAAAGAATTGACCTATGGTCACTGTTTCCTAAGTTGTCCCGTATTTCTATATCCGTGAGCAGGTCTGTATTGTTGGTAATCAGTAGGTCAAGAACCGCATTGTTTCTTGTCAGAGCATTCACCATCTGACCCATGAAATTATCCTGCAAAACATTTAGGAACTGCCGAGCCTTGGCTGAATGCGCGGTTCCTTCTGCCTAGTCTATATCTGGATGATTAAAGTCCCCCATTATAATGATATTTCCCATCCTTGCTGCCAATCCTACTTGTAAAAGGAGGTCCGCCTCCCCCTCCTCCCTCAGGTTGGGGGGCCTATAGCATATGCCCAATATTACTTTCCCCACAGTGCCTTCTCTTTGAAGTTCTACCCATAGGGATTCTGCCTCGTCCATAGCTCCATTATTAATATCATCCCTCATATTTACCTGTATACTGTTCTTAATATACAGACATACCCCTCCCCTTTTTTACCTTCTCTATCTCTGCGATAAAGGGAATAACCCTGAATGGTCGCCATCCACTCATGAGAGCTGTCAAACCAAGTCTCAGTTATCCCCACAAAATCTAAGTCCTCCTCAAACATCAGCAGCTCCAGCTCTCCCATCTTGTTAGCCAGGCTTCTGGCATTGGTATACAAGCCTTGTAATTTTGAAGTGCTGGTGACTATGTGATTATGTACTCTACTCCTAATCAAGATCTCATTTTGTATAACTGTTTAAACTTGCATCTGTCAAATTTTTATGAGTTTTCTCTGGACTGGACCGCCGGAGTGGATGTTTATGTAATTTTCCCTTCTCTTTTTCCTGTCCTGTTGGTATTTCCTGGGGCTGCCAGCTCTCTTAATTGTGATCCTCACTGTGGGTGGGGGGCATGATACGTGGGGTGACATTGTGTGCCCCTCTAGAATGCCACACTTGAATTATACTCCTAATACTGCTGCCGTTAGATGTTATGGACTTTATTTTGCATATTTTCTTATTAGTTCAGTTTTCTTTGTTATTTTCAAGGAAATTGTTTTTTAATACCATGATTGTTTATATGGCTTTTATCTATTGTAGACTTTTTCATATCCCCATATAGCTTAATACAGCAAATTGAAATTGAACAAGCTGTGCCTGTTCTACTCATATTTGCCATCCTTGCTGTATGAAGCTTTAGTTGCTTGGGAGTATGGAGTTAAAAGTCCATTGTTAGAACTGTTTGCTTTATATGTTCTTAAAATAATGCAAACTGCTTTTAACATTATGTCAAAATAAACTTGGGTGAATTTTTATCTTTATTTTATCTATAAGTAAGTTAATGTATTAAAATATTTTAAAGTTATTTTGGGCCGGATTTAAAGAAACTGCAGCTTCAAACATCTATGACGTGTTTCAGTTTCGCCGCGTTCAAATCAATTAACTGGCGCTGCGGCGAATTGGCGAGTAAAACAGCAATAATGAATTCCGCCGTCAGCGGGATTCACTTACGATCGCGGCTTCGCCAATTCGCAAACTTATGTCTTCCTGCTTATAGCAGTTTCACATAGCGATGTGGGCTAGTGGATTAGTGCTCACATCACATGTCTGTAATTCATCTCCCTCTGCTGTAGGTTCGAGGCTTACCATCTCCACCTACTTTTTTTATTTTCTTTTTTTGTTTATATTGCTAAAATGGAACGGATTACATCATATATATTGCTAAATAATGTTACACTCAGAAGCGCTTGCAAGCTTACACCATTTTAAGTGTTTTTTTGATCTTGTCTGTGTGTCGAATCGATCTTATGAAGGAAAGTACCAAAGGCAAGTGACCAAACCCCTACCCTACTTCAGGGCAAGATGAAACCTCACAATTTTACCATGGTCTTCTTCCCACATTCCATACAATGTTTAGTTCTTTAGCTATATGTGCTTTTTAGCCTTAACACACTCCATTTTTTCCACCATACAGCTTTATTCTGCACAATAGCTAAGTGCTTTGCAACTTCACTGCAGTTCACAACGTCATGGGTTCAAATCACATCACTACACTTGGGATCTCTTTTCACTCTCATTTTTTTAAACAGTTTTTTTAAACTATCTTGAATTTGGGGGGGGAGGGGGGTGTCCTACCCAAATTTCAAGCACATCAATGGAAACAACACAATTTTGATTTTATGAGTGTGGTCCTAGTTTTATCGAGATGCAATTCTTTACATATTTACCATGGTTCTTACAATTTCTTGACCAATAAACATAGGTGTCTGATATTGGACTCTCTCCATATTTCAACAACACAGGCCCTCATAGTCCAACACTACATTTGCCTCACACCTCAACACAACACTGATACATCCCTACTCTACATTACAACCCCTCACATCACCAGTACAAGCAGCATGCAAAGTGCAAAACTCCGGCCTTGGCAGCTTAATGGGCCATACACTAACAATTTGTCTAGACTTTTTCCTGTAGACTTAACCAAACCATATAATAGAAGCTCAAACCTCAACACTTTCAATTTGGATGCAATCAGGCAGGCCCTTGCACTACATAGAAAATGTCAATCGGAAGGATAAAGTCTTCTCTAAATCTTACAGTGTGGATGGCCCTTTTGTCTGTAGGCACCCACACAAAACAAAAAAACACATGTTCAATTCTAATGTATTTATTTATTTGAGAATGACAGCAGAAGGAGGGATGCAGCAAAAGAATATTGTCACTCTCCAGTCCGTGTGCCTTTACAGCGCCAGACCACGATCTTTGCTCCATGGCTACGGGATTCTGATGTCTTCCACAACTTCCGGCAGAGTTCAGAATCCATTCTGCACCTCTACCAGCTCATAGGGGACAGGCATGGCAAGGTTGCTGGGCAGCTTCCAAGCCACTTTCGAAGTTCCAGGGTGTTCATGTTGGTCATTGGCCATGTGCCTTACCAAATATCCACTGACCACAAAAGAAAATGAGTGGAGTCCATCAAGGTGGGTTTCTACCACCTACACCCGCAAGCAGTACCACTCCTGGAAAAATAAAACAAAGGATAAGACATTTCATTATGAAAATCACATCTTAATGCCTGTTTGCTTCATTCTGAACTTCATTTAATTTCGACATCACGAGTGAAATAACACATTTTATGCCAACTTACACAATCCAGAAATCATTAATGTAAACATTTGAATACACACCTGTGACGCCAGACAGCCCATCACCACAGGCTTCCCATGGTACGTGCCATGATTCCAAGATGTTGATGTTCTGGAAAATTACAACACCATAAGATACCAAGCAGCCGTTCATGTTATCAATAACTACACAGGTGGCATAGACACAAATAAACACCTGCCAGCTCTTCTCAGCCCTTTACACTATTCACAATACCAACATGTTTATGGTTAGAGGTGCATGTTTTTGCTCAAGTAACACAATTTTACCAATGTTGACTACACTTTATCTACAATGGCAAGTGTCATTGGCAGATGATAATCACCCTCTGTCTCCCTGTGAGTGGCACCTCTGCTAACTAGCTAATTAATACACATGCCCTATCTTGACCGGTTACAGTACTTACATGTAAAGTGGCTAGCAACCAGGGTATTCCGGGTGGCCATACCGGCAGCGGTGCTCCGCCGCCTGGGGGCCGCCGGCTGACGGACCTCTGGCTCCCTCTCCTCCGTCAGCTCCCAAGAATCATCCCGGGCAACGCACATGTTGTGCAACACGCAGCACGCCAGGATGATCTTGGAAGCCTTGGTAGGAGAGTACAGGAGTTCACCCCCAGGCCGGGCCAAGCAGAGAAACCGGGACTTGAGAAGACCTATGGTCAACTCAATGATACTCCGGCTTCTCCGCAAGGCCCTGTTGTAATTCCTCTCTGCTGGGCCCTGGGGGTACCTGATTGGAGCCATCAGCCACGTCAGCTGCGGGTAACCAGCATCCCCTGAAAAATAAGAAAAATATAAATTAGTTATTCATATCATGTGACTTTAGATGACTCCTCAAAATGGGAGACAATTAGGCATTTTACTAAACAACCTGCTCGTCTGTTTGCAAAAAATCATATGAAACATCTCAACTCTGTCTAACTGCCTAAATCACTAATACAAATGGGAAAAAGGACACACAAAGTGGTGGGTTTCTCTTGCAAGTTACAACTTGGCCCCTATTCTGTTCCTATTACATTAGCCTAGGTCTTACTTCTGGAATATATCTGCAACTAGAGTGAGGAAACCAATATTGACTCACTTATGCAAAGTACTTTGGGGATATGGCAATACCATTGGAATCATTTGTAGGTTTTCTTTGGGTGGCTAGAGGACACCATTTACACATTGGTTAACCACCTTCATTGGACTCAAAGACAACTTTGCAAATCTTTCTTTTGTGAGCTGCTAAGCTGCTGATCTGGTTGTGTGTGAACAGCCTGACAACTAATAACACATCCATTTTAGGTAGGCTTTGCTTAAATCAGGGTGTACACCGATGTAGCTTATTCCTATGTCTATGTAATCTTACAGTTTATGTTGTTAAGACAAAATACTTTACCAATAAGCCACCCTTCGGGCATTTGTCCACTTTCAAACACCTCGTACAGAGTACTTGTTCTTAACATACTGGAATCATGGCACGACCCTGGGTGACCAGTGTTGACACTCATGATGCGCTGTTTGGCGTCACACACTAATTGGACGTTCACAGAGTGGTACTGCTTGCGGTTCCGGTATTCACTTTCGTGGCTCCTTGGGGGCCTAATGGCTATGTGGGTGCCATCGATTGCCCCTAGGATTTGCGGCATGTGTGCCCGCCGGTAGAAACCCAACTTGACTTCATTCCACTCATTTTCATTCTGTGGCCAGTGGATAAAATTGGGCACTATATCCACTATGGCATTAATGACCAACATGAACACCCTTGAAACTGTGGGCTGGCTAATGCCCATGATACTTCCCGAAGTGGCTTGGAAGCTGCCACGCCCTAAAATATACAAAGTGGCCAGCAATCTGGCCATGCCGGGCACCGCATGGCCGCGCTGTGTGTCCGGGTCAATTTTCTCTGCTATGAGCTGGTAGAGGTGTAGAATAGTTCCTCGCTCGAGCCGGAACTTCCTCCTGACATCAGAATCCCGCAGCTTGTCCAAATAGATCCTTGGAGCAAAAATGCGTGGCTGGCGAGGTAAGGGCACACGGACTGGAGGTGCTGCTGCTGAAGGTGCTGCTGCTCCTGCTGCTGCAGCTTCCCCACCTTCTGCTGCCTCCTGTGCCAGGGCCTCCTCAAACAAGGCACCAATAAATGCCAGCATTGCACCATCTAATGCGTCTGGGATATCGTCCTCCATTTTGAACGCGCAAATTCGCGAATGCGCAGATATATATAGAAACGGCCGCTAATTATCACACCTGTGAGCCAGCTATAAAAGGAGCACATGGCCAATATGGCTGCTGGATGTTATAGATCGATGTTTCTTATGTGCTAGCAAGACCCTGTGACCCACAACCTACATTATCTGGAGGTAAGACAATTGTATCTCTCTCTCCCAAAAAAAAGGAAGGAGACAATTTGTACTTATCTTGGGTGTGCTTAAGTTGTCTATGGTGAATCCCCTCCAACCCACAATAGCTTGGGAACCCCTCAAGTGTCTTTTAATCATTGGCAGTTGGCCCCATGTGCATGTGGTTTGGACATGTGTTTTCTCATGTTTGTTAAAGGTGTGCAGTCTAGATTTGGCATCTAAACCTGCCCCCTTACCTTCCCAGCTTCCAAAGACACCATTTTTGCTTTCCTGATAACTGTAATTTATTATGTGCACGTATGTAGGTCATGCGATTTCTCATGTATGTTTAATGTTTGCAGCCTCCTTTTGCCTATAAAGGATTACACCACCACCACCACCACCACCACTGTGTTTGTGACATTAGGTAAGTGTTTGGAGGGCCTCGTGTGATTTGTACCCCTATGCGTTTTCTTATGTGTTTTTTTTTTACATTTCTTTGCAGCCTCTTCTGCTCTTTAACACCACCACCACCACCACCACCACCACCACCACCACCACCACCACTGTGTTTGTGACATTAGGTAAGTGTTTGGAGGGCCTCGTGTGATTTGTACCCCTATGAGTTTTCTTATGTGTTTTTTTTTTACATTTCTTTGCAGCCTCTTCTGCTCTTTGCCACCACCACCACCACCACCACCACCACCACCACCACCACTGTGTTTGTGCCATTAGGTAAGTGTTTGGAGGGCCTCGTGTGATTTGTACCCCTATGAGTTTTCTTATGTGTTTTTTTTTTTACATTTCTTTGCAGCCTCTTCTGCTCTTTGCCACCACCACCACCACCACCACCACTGTGTTTGTGCCATTAGGTAAGTGTTTGGAGGGCCTCGTGTGATTTGTACCCCTATGAGTTTTCTTATGTGTTTTTTTTTTACATTTCTTTGCAGCCTCTTCTGCTCTTTGCCACCACCACCACCACCACCACCACCACCACCACCACCACTGTGTTTGTGCCATTAGGTAAGTGTTTGGAGGGCCTCGTGTGATTTGTACCCCTATGAGTTTTCTTATGTGTTTTTTTTTTTACATTTCTTTGCAGCCTCTTCTGCTCTTTGCCACCACCACCACCACCACCACCACTGTGTTTGTGCCATTAGGTAAGTGTTTGGAGGGCCTCGTGTGATTTGTACCCCTATGAGTTTTCTTATGTGTTTTTTTTGGTACATTTCTTTGCAGCCTCTTCTGCTCTTTGCCACCACCACCACCACCACCACCACCACTGTGTTTGTGCCATTAGGTAAGTGTTTGGAGGGCCTCGTGTGATTTGTACCCCTATGAGTTTTCTTATGTGTTTTTTTTGGTACATTTCTTTGCAGCCTCTTCTGCTCTTTGCCACCACCACCACCACCACCACCACCACTGTGTTTGTGCCATTAGGTAAGTGTTTGGAGGGCCTCGTGTGATTTGTACCCCTATGAGTTTTCTTATGTGTTTTTTTTTTTACATTTCTTTGCAGCCTCTTCTGCTCTTTGCCACCACCACCACCACCACCACCACTGTGTTTGTGCCATTAGGTAAGTGTTTGGAGGGCCTCGTGTGATTTGTACCCCTATGCGTTTTCTTATGTGTTTTTTTGGTACATTTCTTTGCAACCTCTTCTGCTTTTTTTGCCACCACCACCACCACCACCGTGTTTGTGCCATTAGGTAAGTGTTTGGAGGGCCTCGTGTGATTTGTACCCATATGCGTTTTCTTATGTGTTTTTTTTTTTTCCTTTTCTTTGCAGCCTCTTCTGCTCTTTGCCCACTACTACCACCACCACCACGACCAAGTCTGTTTGTGCCATTAGGTAAGTGTGTTCTGTAACTGTTCACTAATTATACTGTATATGAAGAGCAATCTGCAAATCCTGTTTTTTCTGTTTTCTCTTTTGTCATTTCAGATTTAGGAGTTTGGGGCTCTTTGCTGCTGCTGGACAGCCAGATTCTCTGCCCACCTCGTGCTCCCATGGCCCCACCCACTGGAAGGATGAGAAGGGCCAGGGGGGCCAGGGGGGCCAGGGGGGCCAGGGGGGCCAGGGGGGCCAGGGGGGGCAGGGGGGGCAGGGTGGGCAGATCGTCTGGCTCTGGTGTGAGGGAGGCTCCAGCTGTATCCATGAGGGAGTCCACCATCCCCATCCCGGAGGAGGAAGCCGGGGGAGGTGTTAACACACCAAGTGGACAAGCTGGCTCTTCTGACAGTAGTCCTGGAGAGGGTCCGTCCACCAGAGTCAGCTTGTCCACATTAACCCGGCTTCCCCGTTTCACCCACAATCAGTGCTGTGCCCTGGTCCACGCCTATATGGCCAGATATCAGGCGATACATGGGACCAGGGCCGCGTCTTACTCAGTAACAGAGAAGAACAGATTGTGGGATGAAATCCGGGATGCTGTAAATGCACTGGGTGAAGCACCTCGCCACCGTGACAGTGTGCGGAAGAAGGTCAACGACATCTGTGGGTCCGTTCGGAAGAAGCTAATTGCATGGGCTGCGGAGGGTCTTTATGACCGTCAAGGTCGGCTGGATGAACGTGCACGAAGTTCTCTCTGGGATTATCAATTACCTTTCTTGAACATCATAGGACCCGATACCATCTTTACCAGAGAGGACTTAGATTCGGATGCTTTGCACCGAGGTAGGATATTATCTTGGATGTCAATTGTGTGAGTTGTTTGGAAAAGATTAACTACTATCCTATGTGTGACATTAAGAGAATGTGATACTTGCCCTTCCAATTGTCCTTTTTTTGTTTTCCCCAACCTGCAATTTGTTCATCTGTAGCACGGATCTCAGCCCCTCCACAGCCCATGCAGCTTGGCGAACCAGACGGACTCACAGGTGTTGACATCAGTGCTGACCCTCCTCCTGGTAGGTCCAATATCATACTGTGCCAAACAATGTAGATGTTTTTTTTTGGCCAAGATAGCTCATATTGCTATGTCCTTTACAGAAGATCCGCAGCAGGGAACACACCCAGTGCAGCTAGGCCTGGAGGAAGGTGTTGGTATGTCTAGTCAAATAATGTTTTTTTGAATCTTATTAACCCCATTAACACACATGTTTTTTCTTAGGAAAGAGTGTTGCCTTTTAGATGTTTACCCTGCAAAACACAGTTGACAGCATTAATGGGTGCCGTCATTAGTAGGCAGACCAAGCCTTCTTAACCTTTGGGAGGGTTTAGCAAGTGTCCTATGAGCCCAGGAAAGCACTTTTGAATGTTTGGCCTCAATGCTTCATTCATGAAGCTAGGAGGGCAATCTGGCCATAATCATTACTGACTAAGGTTATGTACTAAACATGTTTTTTTTTTTATTTTTTAAAAGAACATCAGGCCCCTCTTGACGTTGCAGCTGGAGTTGGATCAGGAGCTGGCGACGATTCTGCATCCAGTGCTGTGGTATGTGATATAAGGGAACAAGGTGCACATGTAACATTTCAATGGTAGCATTGATTTTGGACTAGATGTGGCTTACATTGTGTGTGTTAAATTAGTGCTATGACATTCTGACGATGCACCAGCACAACAAGAGTTCTATCTTGAACATCAGGGAATTATGTTATAATTTGGTGTGCCACTAATGTTCCAAAAACATCCAGGATCTTTAAAGTCCGGCCCGTCTTTGATTTTCCAGGTCCAAATTCATGGGTATCGTTTGGTTGGGTTGTCCTCTAGCCGATTGATGGCAAGATTTTAGACAACATACGTAGATGTATAAAGTCATTGGTGTAGTAACAGATTTACCAAAAGCATAAACAACCTACCACACCAGGGTTAATTGGGAACACCTTCATGTTGAATCTTTTTTGCCTTTGTCATATTAGTCCTACCAATATAATATGTACCCATTATCAGAAGTGTTGCTAGCTTGGATAATCTTACAATGAACAAGTACTCATTAGAAGCACATCAAACTTTTCAACGTTCTGCTTGGGGTGTTAAGTTGTCAAACTAATCTGAAATATTTAGTCATGATGTTTGATAATGATTTGGTCTATTTCTTCTGCTTTCAGGTAGCCTTAGATGCAGAGGGATTGTCACCTACCCAACTTCGTCCATCTATGCTGGATGTAGCCGAGAGGCTGCTTGATGAGTATCAGGTCCAAAATGAGTTAAGGAGGCGTACTCAGCAATCTACTGAGGCAGTACGTCTGCTCGGGCTCATACAGGAATCTGTAGCAACAATGGTACAGGTTCACCAGGATATGTTACAGGTTCAACAGGATATGCGTAACAGCTTGGTAAGTTTAGCAGACCAGCATCAACGGGATCGGCAAAGTGTTGACACTCAGGTGCTGGCCACACGCCAATGCCTGTTTGGATCTGAAGATGCCCCATTGGCAGAGCCCTCCCAAACATCTCACTCACCTGCCACTGCAGGTTGTGGTAGTGGGAGGGTAATGCCAGTGTTGGCCACTTGTCAGGCAGCTGGGGATGGGACAATTCCTCCTGTAGCCACTCCTAGCACTTCACACTCCGTTCGGACTCCCACACCCCTCAATGAGCAATCCTCCTGCACAACCTCAATGCGCACTGGTTCCACAGTACCCCTTCCACCTGACTACATTCCCTCCACACCTTTATCACTTCACTCCTCCCCAGGCCGTTCTTCTTTTTTGTCACCAATGCGACATGTCGTTTGCCCCCGCACCGTGGACCACAACAACCAATCAACCACCACTCCCCACACATCTTCACAACCCTTGCACCACCAGCAGCATCAAATAGCCTTGGAGCAGCAACGATCCCATCTCATGGTAATGGCACACGTTACCCAAATTCTTAGGCTGAGCACAGAGCAGATGGGACTATTGGCACAAGATCTTCAGTCTGGGACATTTCCAGGGTTCAACACCCTGCATCAGCAGCAGCCTCAGACACGGGATCTGATTCTAATGGGCCACTTTACCAGAACTCTAAGGCTAACCCCAGAGCAGATGGGACTATTGGCCCACCATTTGATGGCAGGAACCTTTCCATTGCTCACCACACTGCTTCAGTCACCACCACCACCACCAACTTAATTTCTTTTTTTTTTTTTTTTTTGGTTTTGTTAATGATTGTTACATTGGCCAATTTGTGGGGCCATTTTTTTTTTAAATTTGAGGGTGGCACAATATGATTTCTTATAGTGCTTTTTTTGGGGATGAAATAAAATTTTATGCAAAATGATTAGTTTGTGTTTGCTCTTTGGTTTTTTAGGAGTGTTGGTGGCCAAGTAATGGCCCTGGTTAATGTAGGCATTTATACACACGTGCTTCTCGATCTCCAAACATATGATTTCATGTAAATTTAGATAACTCAATGTTCACATAACGACCCAAGAAAAGGTCTCCCTTCAAATGTAGCTTCAAAACAAGTCTCAAGGCTAACATAAACCAAAGCCAACATACTAACAATTACAGACCACACCACTCAAGTAAACAAATACAACACAAAAGACATTCGATGTGTACACCAAAAAGAAAACTTGGGTAATAAAATAAATGTTTTAATAACACATGTGGGTGTCTACCAACTGTAGCGTACAAAAAATATATTACAATATATAATAGAATGAACTAAATTGCCAATGTAACATTTGTGTTGCAAAGAGCAACATACTTAAATTTAATTTAGATAAACATTTTAAACATTTTTTATGTTTTGACATCATTTTTTGGAAGGTTTTCACAAAAACAATTCTTTTTTGTAAACATTTGTGGTTTTGTCGGTTGCCATAAAAACAACAAGGCTTTTTTGTAAACATTTTTGGTTTTGTCCGTTGCCATAAAAACAACAAGGCTTTTTTGTAAACATTTGTGGTTTTGTCCGTTGCCATAAAAACAACAAGGCTTTTTTGTAAACATTTGTGGTTTTGTCCGTTGCCATAAAAACAACAAGGCTTTTTTGTAAACATTTGTGGTTTTGTCGGTTGCCATAAAAACAACAAGGCTTTTTTGTAAACATTTGTGGTTTTGTCGGTTGCCATAAAAACAACAAGGCTTTTTTGTAAACATTTGTGGTTTTGTCGGTTGCCATAAAAACAACAAGGCTTTTTTGTAAACATTTGTGGTTTTGTCCGTTGCCATAAAAACAACAAGGCTTTTTTGTAAACATTTGTGGTTTTGTCCGTTGCCATAAAAACAACAAGGCTTTTTTGTAAACATTTGTGGTTTTGTCGGTTGCCATAAAAACAACAAGGCTTTTTTGTAAACATTTTTGGTTTTGTCCGTTGCCATAAAAACAACAAGGCTTTTTTGTAAACATTTGTGGTTTTGTCCGTTGCCATAAAAACAACAAGGCTTTTTTGTAAACATTTTTGGTTTTGTCGGTTGCCATAAAAACAACAAGGCTTTTTTGTAAACATTTTTGGTTTTGTCGGTTGCCATAAAAACAACAAGGCTTTTTTGTAAACATTTTTGGTTTAGTTTGTTACCAAAAACAACAAGGCTTTTTTGTAAACATTTTT
Source organism: Pelophylax lessonae (assembly GCF_965119305.1). Lineage (NCBI taxonomy): Eukaryota > Metazoa > Chordata > Amphibia > Anura > Ranidae > Pelophylax > Pelophylax lessonae. Next base: position 325,564,333 of record NC_138770.1, on the reverse strand, counting down.
GGTTTTGTCCGTTGCCATAAAAACAACAAGGCTTTTTTGTAAACATTTTTGGTTTAGTTTGTTACCAAAAACAACAAGGCTTTTTTGTAAACATTTTTGGTTTTGTCGGTTGCCATAAAAACAACAAGGCTTTTTTGTAAACATTTGTGGTTTTGTCGGTTGCCATAAAAACAACAAGGCTTTTTTGTAAACATTTGTGGTTTTGTCGGTTGCCATAAAAACATCAAGGCTTTTTTGTAAACATTTGTGGTTTTGTCCGTTGCCATAAAAACAACAAGGCTTTTTTGTAAACATTTGTGGTTTTGTCCGTTGCCATAAAAACAACAAGGCTTTTTTGTAAACATTTGTGGTTTTGTCGGTTGCCATAAAAACAACAAGGCTTTTTTGTAAACATTTTTGGTTTTGTCCGTTGCCATAAAAACAACAAGGCTTTTTTGTAAACATTTGTGGTTTTGTCCGTTGCCATAAAAACAACAAGGCTTTTTTGTAAACATTTGTGGTTTTGTCCGTTGCCATAAAAACAACAAGGCTTTTTTGTAAACATTTTTGGTTTTGTCCGTTGCCATAAAAACAACAAGGCTTTTTTGTAAACATTTTTTTTTTGGTTGCCAAAAACAAGGCATTTTTTGTTTTTTTTTGGTTTTTTTGGTTCCCAAAAAAAGGGTTTTTTATAAATTTTTATATTTTTTTTGGTTGCCAAAAACAAGGCTTTTTTTGTTTTTTTTTTTTTTTTGGGTCCCCAAAAAAAGGGTTTTTTATAAATTTTTATATTTTTTTTGGTTGCCAAAAACAAGGCTTTTTTTGTTTTTTTTTTTTTTTTGGGTCCCCAAAAAAAGGGTTTTTTATAAATTTTTATATTTTTTTTGGTTGCCAAAAACAAGGCTTTTTGTTTTTTTTTTTTTTTTGGGGTCCCCAAAAAAAGGGTTTTTTATAAATTTTTATATTTTTTTTGGTTGCCAAAAACAAGGCTTTTTTTTTTTTTTTTTTTTTTTGGGTCCCAAAAAAAGGGTTTTTTTTTAAACTGTTTTTGATTTTTTTGTTAGATTTTTGTTTATAATGGGCAACAATTACAAATGGGACATTTCTTTGTGTTGCAACGTGCAACATAAGTAAACAAACCGCAAAAAAAAAATACTAGGATCTTTTTAAAGGTGTGACATTCCTAACGAATGGCTCCTTAGGGTCTGGATCCACGCCACAAAGGTGTTCCAAATATAGAATTCGGTCTCCGCACCACCTCATATAATCCAGGAGGACCTCGTAGGTGAGGTGGGTGTGCCCTGGGTAGAAAAAAACATGACAATTAGTTTTAGGCAAAATGATCCAAACAAGGATTGTAATTAATGTGCCTCAACAAATATGCTTAGGAGTCTATTGGTTGGCTTTTATCAACACTCTGAAGCAAATATGCTAAATTGCTGTTGTAAACCTTAAACTCAAACTTTCACAGCAAATTGTTCAAAAGGTTACATAAGATGGCTTGGAATGTTAGTAGCAGTTCCACCAAAGCTAAGTAAAATGCTTTTCTGCATGTAAACACAAGCAATCATTTTGAAGAATGTAAGGTGTTTTGGGTTCAATTGGTCAACACGATACATGTGCACACATTTATCTCTATCACCATTGGAATCTGTGGAGCGTTCTCTCTCACTCTTACTGTCTATAGATTGAACCTGACACATAGTAGAGACTCACCCTTAGGAATTTTGAGGGCCAGTTCTGGACGGAGCAGATGTGTCTGCTCCCCTGATCTCCTTTCCGCCATCCCAGCTGTGTTAAGAGAGAAGAAAAAGTTTATCAACAAATGGACTCACGCTAACTGTAGGTTACGCAGTCATGAAAACGCTCTAACACCCACTCATTACCCCTCCACATTTCCCTGAAAGTTTTATTTAGACATTGATATGGTGGTGATGCAGATTTGTACAGTGCAAGCGTCATTCTTCTGGGTGAAGCTTGTAGCGTTAAGGATACGTACTCCCTGCTTTTGTGCTGATTGTGTTTTTCTGATGTTTTTGGTGCCTCAGCCCTGCCTGTTCTAAGTGTTGGAAACATATCATTTTGGGAGGGCTGCGGAAAACTAATCAGGTTAGACTTACACTCTCTAGGTTTTTGGGGACAAGAGAAATAACAATCCTCCTTTTTACATGGCCCCTGTACACACCTCTAGGCACCTCCCTCCTGTTGTTTGACCCCACAGCAGGCAGCTTGCTATGGAGGCACATGAGATGAAGCCAAGCACCCTGTGCCTGTTCAGGCACTAGGCTGTGAGCCAGCCTTGCCCCCCTCCCTTCCATTGGTCTCAATGATTAGGAGTGACAGCATCAGGAGGCAATATTGGCATGCTGTCACCTCAGTTAAGGAGGAGGGGGAGTCTGTTCCAGACAAGTATTAGTGCAAACATTTGGACCGTAAAAAATGGTCCCAGTAAGTCTTAGGGGGAATATGCACACCTATCACTTGGAATACTAATGCATAGAATGCATTCACATAAAGAACCCGCTGCCTTTAGAACAACTTGAAGCCTGAGCGGGGACATACACAGTTAGCATTTCTCCACTTACTAAGTAGACACATTACTGGAAAAGCACACAACTTACCATCATCAGGTTTTTTTGGGGCCCCTGAAGTGGATGGCGTGGCTGGCTCTGGAGAAACTGCACAAAAAGAACACAAATTGTGAACTGGAATGTGGTACATTACCGAGGAAGAGTATTTATGAAAGATTGACAAACACACATTTTCAGTGTTGACTAAATCAGGACATGATTAAATTACAATGTCCCCTAAAAATTTACAAGTACAAAGCACACCATTTCCAATGTAGAGAAACTAACACCAATTTAGAATAGGGTGGCTTGAGATAACTTACAAAAGATAACATGTCCTGTAAAGCTCCCCAAAACCACCTTTCAAACATGAAGGTTAAGCAAGAGTGTTTCATGACCAACCTTCCTGTCACATATAGCAAAACTACACTTGCTTTGACTCCAACTTAGATTATCCTAGATACACATCATCCTAGCACACACAATTCATGTGAGAATCTAATTTTAGGTACTTACAGACTAGTTCAGGGGAGCCTGGAGTGGGGGAGGATGGGGGAGACCCTACATGGGGGGATGGTGTCCCTTCATGGGGGGATGGCGTTGTATCTCCTAGAAACACAAAGACACAAATACAATCCTTGAACAAAAGCTATTTGATAAAGGCACACAGAAAGTAGTCTGGAAACATTGAAGGTAGTAGTTACAGTGGACTGGGTAAGCAGTGGCCCCTCTTCCCCAGTCCTCCACAACAAACATCCTCAATGTCAGCTGCTACAAAACCCCAATGTCAAAATATATATATTACAGCCCTTATATTTACCAGGACACATTGAACACACAAACACATGTAGAATACTTACTTCCCCTTTGAGGAGAGCCCAGGTCCTCATCCGAGTCGGACCAATTGGCCTCTTCTTGGCCAACAGTTTGTTCCTGGCCCGGATCCAGGCGACTCGGCCCTGCCTGAGGCTCCTCTCTTGCTGAAGTTACATCAACCACAAAAGAAAACAAAACAAACAATCATTCCTCCAAGTTCGACCTAATACACAACACACCAGCACATCCACATTACTTACAGGGGGCCTGAGAAGGCTGAGCCGCAACATCCTGATCACTGGTTTCTAAAATAAAAGAAAAACATTATATATTATTTATGGACACAAATAGGCAGTAACCTCTCATCATGCTAGCACCATACTCAATGCCCCTACAATTCAGAACATAGAAGTGCACTTACACCAATGAGATGCATTGACCATGTTTTAAAACAGGAGGGCACCATGCAAATTAAGCGGGCGCCTAAGGCCTCGCACCTACAGGGGCCTTGCGGCCAGTGGCGGAGCACCAACATTTCGAAGGGCGCAGTCAGGGAAATCTCCCAAGTAAAAGATTGCTTTCAATCCTCGGATCAAAAAGTTGCAGCAGTGTGCTGCAGTCCCTTCACTGCGTCTGCCAGGTGTCTGTTGTCCGCTGACACTTACTCCTCCTTCTCTGCCTGGGGATTGGCCGTCTGATCATGTTATCCTAAGATGTGGAGGAATCGGTAGGTGTGTACCTGCACCAGTAGGAAGTGACTGGCCGGTCAACTCACTCTGCTATCATCAGTTGTTGCTCTGGGAGGAGAGCTCCGCCCTGGACCCGGAACATACAGGTAACCAGGCCCAGACTTGATATTTTGCAGGCTGGTCATAGATTTGTTGTGTCCACTATGCAAAGTGGTTGAGTAGCCCCAGGGAAGTTGGAAGAGTCTGAAAATGGTTGGTGGAGGAGGAGGAGAAGAAGGCCCTGGGTGGCTGGGGGACAAGGAGAGGGCCCCTGGGGGTTTTCTAGAGGAGGAAAGATCCACAATGACGCCAGAGTCAATTGCCAAGGAAGAGAGTGGAGCTGAGCAAGTCCTGCCTATCTGACATGAAAGCCAAACATGGTGTAGATGGAGCCCTTTGCCCTACACAATGACAGCACCAGAGGTGGAAGGTGAGTGGTAGCGGGTCTTTGACATTATAGAGCATATGGACTCTGTCCATTATTGGTAGTTTTGTTTGGAGTTGTCCTTTAGATGTTTAACTGTGTTGTTTTTGACCCGAGCTGTGAGGGACTGAGGTATGACAGCCCACTATGCTGAGACTTATAGTGCCCTAGAATGTTGAGGACTGAGGAATCCTTAGTCCCTAACAGAGGGCACTACAAGTCTTAGCATAGCAGGCAGTATTTCCTCATTCCCCTACAGAGAGGATTACAAGTCCAAGCAGGTAGCCTTCTGCAGTGGGACTTGTTGTGCCCTTGACTGTGGTGGACTGAGGAAGGGAAGTGTAAGAGGGTCTCTGTAAGCTCAGATGTATGGGGGAGCTTTGGGGAACACAGAGTTCCCTTTTACACCAGAGTCCCCAGCTTCCCCCCTCAAATAATGGTTCCCAAACTCTCCTTATATCAGAGTCTTCACACTTCCCTCTTACAGTGTAGTAAGTCTGGAGACTCCGATGTAAAGGGGGCTCTGTAAAATGTGATTAGAGATTAGAAATTTCTAACATTTTTATTTTCTACTTACGATCCACAATTTTCAGCTGCTCAAAGGGCTCGCTGCCTCGGACTGCATATTGGAGTGTGGCCGTCCTCCTCCTCCCCTTCTTCACCAAAATCACAAGAGGGTGCCGTCCGTCCGCTTTGGCTAGAAGCAGAAGAAAAAAAAAAACATAAAAAATACGAATGTACATAGTAGTATTAAAGGTTGTGAAGAGACACTTGATGGAGGTAGGAAAGGTAGGAGCGAGAGGGAGGGGGGGGGGGGGTGTTGGTATTAGTGTTGTTGCATAGCTAAACACATGTCCACCTACCCAAAAAATTGTAACCTATCTGGTCACATGTAATGTATATTTTTACTTACCGGAGATTTGCTCCACAGCCTTTAGCAGGAGCCTGGGTGAGCGCCTTTTGGCATCACTCCAGGCCCGCTGCAGATCCACTATATCAGCCTGGAACTGAAATCTCCGCTGCAGCCTCATCCGGAGACGACACATCATCTTGTGCTTTTGGTGAAGATGCGTATAAACTTTATCATACCCCCAGAGGAGGAGGAGCTGTGGAAAGAGCAGTGTATGTTTGAGTCCAAGTATGTCCAAAATAGTACAGTCTTCAAATAACATGCTAGGTCGTCTTTGAGATATTGTAGAACAAAGAATTCCATTTCTGGTGATACATATACATCGATGTCCAAATCTACCTCCATGACATAGGTTGCCCCACACTGGTGATTTCCTCTACATGATATAGCCATTTTCTCAATTGGCCTTTCATGACACACCCAGGGCCGCCATCAGGGGGGACAGGCAGTCACTGTATTTACAACCTTATTGCTGTCCATTTAGCAGGGTGCAAGTAACTTTACACACATGTAGCATAGGTATCAACTTTTGTCACCATGTTAAAAGGACAGCAGTATGGGTAGCATTACAGTGACTGTTATTAGTCCAGGCTCACTAAACTAGCCAATGCTTGGAAAAGCAAGCCATGCAGATTGCTTTTCAGGTCCCTTTTAACACGAGCTGTCTGATTGGGTGTGGCTGTTAATTTTTGACGCAGACCTGATAAGCCCCTCAATTCTCCTTTATGGAGTGTTATATGTAAATGGGATTGCTTCATTTGAGATGCAGATTTAAACTGTGTATGGCCAGGCTGAAGGTACCCAAGTTGATTGGTCGATCACCTGGAGGACAACGTACAACCAGTCTGTCAGATTTTACACACACTTATCGCTAGCATCTCTTGTAGCCACTAGCAATAATCACTGTGTTTTCCTGGCAGGGGCAGCACCAGGAGAACACAATGGCTCCGCAGGAGGGTTTCCCCTGTCTGTGTTGATGGTGGAATCAAGGCAAAATGTTTTTCCTGCAAGCCACGGGACAAACAAAGATATTTTTTTAATGAATCCATGATTTTGCCAAAATGGAAAAAAAAAGATGTTTGCTTTGTATATTCTTAAGTTTGCTACATAACTAGAACATGTAACAGTGTTATATCATTGCAGGAGATTTCCCTTCACTTCCTGTCTTGGTGTCACCAGGACAGGAAGTGAGGGAATCTCCCGTGGGGATACAGCCAGCAATTCTTTCCTTTTATATATACTATGGACATTATAAGGCAACAATTGCAAGCTATTTCCCCACAGTGATATTCCCCTCACTTCCTGTCTTGGTGTCACCAGGACAGGAAGTGAGGGAATCTCCCGTGGGGATACAGCCAGCAATTCTTTCCTTTTATATATACTATGGACATTATAAGGCAACAATTGCAAGCTATTTCCCCACAGTGATATTCCCCTCACTTCCTGTCTTGGTGACACTAAGACAGGAAGTGAGGGAAAATCTCATGCAATGATATCACCCTACTAGAAATTGTAGTTCCGTCTAAAAAGTATACATAAAGTAAGCACTTGGTTTCCAAAGTGGCAAAATTATGGAGGAGTTAAAACCCCATAGTGTGATCGGGTAATCTGACGGTGTGTTCCTACACTCCTCAATGTGTCTGTTCATTAAGCTGTGCTGAATTATCCTTGATTCACAATTCCTGCAAGAGTTGCACATGGTATGTGGGAGATGCAAATTTAAGGTGGCATAATTATCCACACAATCACACATAATCCTTTTTAAAGGTCACCAGCAGAATTTGATGGCATAGTGGTTCACAGCAGTGCCATCATATTCCAGTTAGATCTGTCAATTAACAAAGCAATGGGATCTGGGGGTGTATTTAACTTGCAATGGACACCCCCATTCATTATCATATGGCAGTGTGAGATGGGTCTGTTGGGAATGTGATCCATTGAGACAAGTGATTATACACTCATGTGTTTCTTTTAGAGGTGATTTGTTCAAGGCAATCCTTTGAAGACATGACCATTCCAGATTTTTGTGATCACTGATTCCATCTCAGGTGAACCAATTAGCTGCTGTGTGCAGATCCAGCTTATGATGGTAAGAGTGTCAGACAAGACAAACGGGGCCGAGCTTGCAGTGTGTATGGATGTATGTAAGGCAATAATTTTTTGCATTATGCATTTAGGGAATATAATGTTTCTAATCTTGCATATATGAAAAGGGTCAATACATTTGTCTTTATCTAGATAGATTCCAAAGCGTCAGAGCAATCTGTCACAGATAATTGGGTTTCATTTTGTGTAAAAGTTGAAACGAATCAAATCTATCTATATACAGGCATAGCCCACTTTAAGTACACAATGGGACCAGGGCATGTATGGAAACTGAAAATGTACTTAAAGTGAAGCAATACCTTTTTTCTTTTCTCGATGCATGAAAATACACCAGCTCCATTGTAAATTTTGGCAACATTGACATAGCCTTACTCCCAAACCATGTGGGAGCATGTTAAGGGGATCCAGGACTATGACATGATAGATTACCTAGGCAAGCTGGCCAGCCACAAAATGGATATGGTGTAGTCCTGGGTACCTGGGTACCCTGTCGTTGCTCCCTAAGTTTGTTATCCCTGTCACTTATGGTTTGTGAGCAGTGTCATGGCAAGCTGAACAAGCTGTGTCCTTACTCACGATTGTATATAAAGTGAGTGTACTTAAAGCAGGGTATGCCTATCTATATCTATATAGAAAGTTCAGAGATGTGAACCTGTTCCCTATTATATACACTAATATATGGTATATAACATTCTATAATGTATCTAATGTATATATATTGTATATAATATATACATAGTATATATATTGTCTAATATATATATTTTTTAGATACACATACATACATCTATATATATACACATAATATATATATATACATATAATATATATACATATATATATATATATATATACATATAATATATATATATATATATACATATAATATATATACATATATATACATATAATATATATATATATACATATATATACATATAATATATATATATATATATATACACATATAATATATATATATATATATATACATATAATATATATATATATATATATACATATAATATATATATATATATATACATATAATATATATATATATATATACATATAATATATATTAATATATATATATATATACACATATAATATATATATATATATATATACATATAATATATATATATATATATATATATATATATATATACACATATAATATATATATATATATATATATATATACATATAATATATATATATATATATACATATAATATATATATATATATATATATATACATATAATATATATATATATATATATATATATATACACATAATATATATATATATATATATATACACATATAATATATATATATATATATATATATACACATATAATATATATATATATATATACACATATAATATATATATATATATACATATAATATATATATATATATATATATATACATATAATATATATATATATACATATAATATATATATATATATATATATATATATATATACACATATATATATATACACACATACATATATATATATATATATATATATAGGGAACAGGTTCACATCTAGGAAGTTTCTATAACAGGAAGCTTCTAGATCACGTCTAATAGGCAGAAAGTGCATGCGCAGATCAGCAGACCAAAAGTTTCTTGCACACCCGCTAGATAAGCGACCCACCCTGCCACCATCCCCCATCCCGCACCCTGCACACTCACACCCCCTCCTTACCTTACACACAAATGCCACGATTTCGTCTGTAAACAGTGCAGGAGCCATGATGCACACTTACGACAGGGCCTGGACAATTTCCGGAAACGTGTGCACGCAGCAAAAGTTTCGTTTCCGGTTTCATGTATAAATGTGAGAACGCGGTTTTGTATATTCGCGAATTCGCGAATAGTGAACATACACAACCATTAAGCAGATTTAACTTAGAAAAAGAAATACAAATACATACATTTGTGGACACCAGAAAACTTTATTTAGACACATGAAGACATTTTCAAAAAAAAATTGGAAACATGCTGTTTATTACATTTGTATTTTTCAAACCAAAACAACCTTTGTACAACATTTAGACCATATACATCGACAAAGAGCCCATAATCAACAGATGCATGTGCAGATTGACAGAATTATGTTAACAGCAATAAATACTTACAGAGAGTCAACACACAACACAGCCAAATCTCACCTCCATAAATAACAAAGGGCCAAAAATGTTACCCATAAAACATGTGACACACAAATATATTGGACCTCTTCGTAGGTCAAATCTTTCCTGATGTCTGAGTGAGCTATATATAATCCAAGCAAACACACCCAGAATGGTAACGCCCAGTCCAAAAATTAACTGTGTGTATCCTGTGTGTTTTGGAGCATGCTCAGTTGCCAAAACAAGGGAAATAGAAATGAGGAATAGAAATGTATGTAGGTGTGTATAGTATATGTGAATTGAAAAAATTCTCTCTTGAAGTTTGCTAGTCATTATTTAGAATGTTTAGATACAGGAATACATACATATATATACAATTACGTGAGAGAGAGAGAAATATATATTTAGGGAAACAATTGAAACACACCTTTTGGGATTTGAGAAGTGAGATTGTGACGATTGACCAGATATGTAAGCCAACAATCTGACTCATCACTCATGAACATCCCTAAATTTGGCGTGGCAATTATATCAGGCGTTCTTATGTGCATTTTGGCTGGCGTTTTCCCAGGCGTTTTGACATGCATTTTTTGGGCAGGCATTGTTATATGAAATCACCTACAAAAGCCCCAAAAACAGACCACAAACACGTACATGTGAACGTAGCCCGTTTGGGGGCGTTTGAGGGGGAATTGTCCAGCTCAAGGATCAGCTCCCAAAACAGGCAAAAAATCCAATCCTATTCAGTTCAATGGCCCCTGTTCCCATGTGAGCATTTTGACGGCATGAGGAAAACACCCAACGCTCACTGAGAAATAGCACAATGATTAGGGAGTCTGCCTTCCTGCTGTAGGTTTGTAAGTTCGAATCCGGAAGGTGCCCTCTGTATGGGCAACACTTGGATATCTCCAATCCTCCAAATGTTGACATCATTAATTTTGTTCATGTTTGAAAAAGGCATGTGTATCAGCAAACTTTTAATCCAAAGACATGAACAAAATACAAAAGATGCCCCATAAAGTCAATATGTAGCAATATTGTGAGCTAAAGCTCTATTTGTTTGTTGGGCATACTTTGCTAATTAGCCAAGTATAAGGGATATATATATATATACCTTCAGTTAAATGTGTAGTAAAATGGTAACACTTGGCCATACCCATATGGAAGAAAAGGTAGTATTTGCAATATATTTCTAAAAACATTCTTTGGAAACACATAAAATATTGTCAAAATTGTGACATTTCCTTGATATGTGTGAAATGCTAATAATCTTTCTTTGAAATATGTTTTACATCTATTTTTTTTCTATCTGACGACCAATTCCCCAATGTAATATTTTGTGGGTTTTTTCAGAGAATGTGGAGGTTCTATATAAACACTGTAGATTTGACTGCTATGATTTCGGAGTTAGCAGGAAAGGTGTATGGAATGTGATGGTGTTTACTAAAGGATCCCTTGTTGGAAGTGTGCATGTTTTTCCAATTCCGCCGGTTTTTGCCATTTTCTATGGGCGAGACAGCGGATTTGCAAGCGGTATTCAAAAAAAAATTGACCCAAAATCGCGCTGGCGAAATTTTTTGAGCCAATTTGACGTTGCGCATGCGCACATTCGCGAGTTCGCAGCTCGCGGCTGGAGGAGCTGTTTAACCTTTCCACACTTTCGCAGATATCTCTCTTTCTAAGTCAGTTTTTGAGATTTTTTAAACGCAAGTCATCTCCAAATTGACTTCCACACCTTCCACAGTGATTTGGGATTTTTGGGGGTACAGGGGAAAATTTGGCTAAACTTTAGTCGAGCTTTTAGCTGGCGTGGTTTTAAGTCGCGCTCTGACCATATTGCATCTTAATGAATCTCACACTAGGCGCTATTTTCCGCCCGCCGTTCTTTGAATGCCAATTTCAGACTTAAATAATCGCCGCTTCGCAAAATCACGCCGAAACGCCAATTCGCCGTACTATGAATCAGGCCCTTTATCTCTAATAAACACATAAATGATCTTCAGGGTTTTACTGCCTACTATCCACTTTATCCTTTTATAAATCCATGCCATCAAAAAAAATACCTCTGACTAGAGCAAGTTTAAATGCCTTTTGCCAATGTACACTTTGTGCCCATCACTGTACCTTAAATTTGTAAAAATAATTCTGTTGTGATATGTGGGTTGGTTAGCTCAAGCATGGTCATTGGTCCTAAAGTGAGTCTATGTCAGTCCGAACTTCATTTTAAAGGCATGGCAGGCCACTTTTGCAAAATTAAAGTTTCATCCAAAACTGCTCACAAGGGGGTTTCAGCTTCATAAAGCAAACAACTGGGAAATACTGAGCCACCTGGATCTCTTGTCAGCAGCACGACTGCTCCCTCTGGTCTCCCAGAACATAGGTTCTTCAAGCTTACTCAGACTATTATCCCAGCACCTCACTGATTGAGACTTCTCCTGTCTTCCAGATTGGGTTCTCCCAGCACCCCAGGTTCTCTCACACTTCTCAGCAATGCAGGACTCCCTCCAGCCCCCTCTGTCCTAGTCACCTCAGCTTAGTCTCTCCAGACCTTTATGGCTGAACTGACTCTCCCAGTCCTGTGGGCAAGAAGCCCCCAATATGGGGTCTTGTCTCTTGAGAAGGTCACCCCTGCTGGCTGGAGCACTGCTATCTTCACACACAGGCTGTGTGTCTGAATAGCGGCAACTGCAACCACAACTGCCCTGAGCTACTTTCAGACCTAGTTTAAAATCACCCTGCAAAGTAATTAGGTATTTATACAAATTCCGACATCTGGAGAATAAATCCATTCAAAAGGGCAATTTAATTTGATTCTATTTTCAAAAATATTTTACTAATTGTAGTATGTCTAGGATGTTTGTATAGCGCACCTCCACATCATGTGTTACTATTAGAGGAAAATGTATCTAATTTACTATAAATGTGTAGAATCTTATAGAAATCATGGCAATTTATAAAATGTTTCTATAAGAAAAAGTCATTCATGCACATGGTTTTTCAATTTATGCTCCGGATTCCAACAATTATTTGTCTTCCCCATGGGAGGTTTTGATCTTTTAATATGCATTGTGGGCATGGCATAAAATACTGGGATTACAGAGTAACCTGCAATCAGAAAGGGTATCTTCTTAGATGTAATTTTTACCAAAGGAAATGCACATTTTACAAGTCTTTCAATTTAACTTTTTACATTTTTTTATGTGGGATCAGATGATAATTTCTCAAAGGTCACTATCTAAACCTTTTGTTGAATCCACGCCAGATAACTTATGTAGCTACCCTTATTTTTTTTTTTTTCCAAAATATCTTTATTGAGGATCAATATATAAAGAAACTTACATACAGCAAATTCAAAGTAACGTCTGTGTTAACGAGTATCATAAGGTTACAGTCATATTCTAACATCAAGAATTCTGTATGAATTCAAAAACAATAACAATAGTTGATAAAACACGGTTCAAGAGAGTACACTAGCTCTTATTAATTCGCATTGAAAGTTGAGAAATGTAGGGAATAAGTCTATTCAAAAGAATGCCTTTAAGTCTTGAGGGGGTCAAGAACAAGTGATGCATAACATAGATAACAATAGGTAGGTAGTTGTGGGTAGGCATACAGAATTTCAAAAGAGAATCAGGATTATGATTTCTTTAATTTCGTTGTCGGTTTGGAGTATAGAAGGACATGGTAATAAATGAGGGGGTGTTAACAAGACTCATTCAAGTGGGATAATATAGTCTGCTGTATGTCGCAGTTCCCCGAATGGAAAAGGGGGGTTCGCCTCCCACATCTCACCGGATGTAGGATGCTTATCCCCCCCTCTCCATAGAGGGAGCGTCGTAATTGTCTAAAGGAAAAATTGCAATAGAAGGGGAGGCACTTGGAGGAAGGGAGAGGAGAGAGGGGGAGGGAGGGAAGGGGGGGAAGAAGAGCAGGTAGAGGGGGGGGGGTCCCAGTCTCTGTCCTCAGAGGGAGGAATAAAGAGGGACCAATGCAAGTATAGCTGAGTATGAAACATTGGTTTAGGGATATGGCGGTTGAGAGTGGGGATAAGATAAAAAAAAAGAAGGGGAAGTGAGCGCCTCTCACACTCAGCCCTTTTCTAGGGGTGAGAGGAACTCACTTTGAAGTAGGGGGTAGGGTTATTGTTTCTGTCCGGACTATGATGATATGGAGAGAGTAGTAGAGATTATATGGCAGATGAGGGTTGTGTATTGTTTCGTTGTGGTTCTTTACAGAGATTGAAATATGCCTCAGAATGACTATACACCGTCCAAGCGTTCCATATTTGTGTATATTTTGTAGTAGTATCTCGTGCTATGGAAATTAGTTCTTCCATTTTTGCTATTTTCTCGATTCTGAGCAGCCATTCCTTAATGGACGGTGGGGTGTGTGATTTCCAATGAGTAGGAATACAGATCTTGGCTGCATTAAGGAGATATGGGAGAAGGCTTTTGCGATATCTATGTGGGGGCATATCCGAATGGTGGAGAAGAAATTGTGCCGGAGTAAACGGAATGGGTGAGAGAGTCAGCGAAGATGCTATGCTGTGTACTTGCTTCCAAAATGGTTGAAGCATGGGACACGACCAGAGTAGGTGAATTAACGTACCAGGTTCTTTACCACATCTCCAACATTCATTGGAAACTTCTGGATAGAATTTGTTAATAACGAAGGGTGTTCTGTACCAACGGGTCAAGATCTTATAGCAATTTTCTTGCAGGGAAACATTTAAAGAGCTTTTATGTGTGTTGGTGCAGATGTTTTCCCATTGTTGATCAGAGATAGAGATGAGGAGATCATTTTCCCATGCTATGCGTGTTTTGTCGGAGGCTGTAGGGGTTGTAGTGAAGAGCAAGTTGTAGACCGTAGATATTAGGTGTCTCTGTGGAGACGTTGAGGTACACAATTTTTCAAAGGGTGTTAGATCTCTACAAAGAGCTCCGGTTTTGTTTAGGGAGAAGAGGAAATGGCGTATTTGGAAGTATAACCAGTATGGAATAGGGGGAGAAGAATCATCGGGTTTAAGTGCAGTACGATCCAAGAGAACTCCTCGGTTGTAGAATTGATACGCTCTAACGGAATTGCCTTTTTGTATGTCTATGAGAAAATTCTCTGTCAGTCCCGGGCTAAAGTCAGGGTTGAGGTTTAGGGGAGATAGCGGTCCTGGAGTAGAGGATATATTCGCATATTTGCATGTGTCTTTAAAGCAGGTCAATGTGGTGTTGATCAAAGGGTGCTTCTTTAATGAAGTAGGAGTATGAGTGCAATCTATCCAGGGGACAATATATAGAGGTATTGCAGAAAACGAGTCTTCCAGCGTTATCCAGTCTTTATTGGATCTATGTATATGCCAATCTACCAGTCTTGTGATGTGGCAAGCCCAATAATATTTCTTAAGATCTGGGAAACCAATTCCCCCCATCGATTTCGGTTTTGTTAAGACATCGTAAGCAAGTCTGGGGCGTTTATGACACCACAAGAATTGTATGCAGGCAGATTTGAAGGTTTTGAAGAAGGACAGTGGGATTTTAACCGGAATAGTTTGGAGTAGATACAATATTCGGGGCAAAATGTTCATTTTTATGATTGCGGCTCTCCCAAACCATGAAAAATGAGGTTTATTCCATTTTTTGATGTCGTCTTTTATAGTTTGGAGAATAGGAATAAAGTTTTTTTGGTAAATGTCAGATAGATTAGTCGGTATATGAATGCCTAGGTATTTAATAGCATCAGACGCCCATTGGAATGGGAAATTGTGTTTGCAATGGGAGACTTTATCTTGAGGCAAGGAGACATTAAGGGCTTGGGATTTTGAAAAGTTGATCTTGAAATTTGAAATTTTTTGGAAATTTTGAAACTCTTTCAGTAGGGATGGGATAGATAGGAGCGGTTCACAGAGAAACAGTAGAATATCGTCTGCGAATGCAGCGACTTTATATGTGCGTGAATTAATTTTGATGCCCCGGATATCTGGATTGTTAGTTAATGATCGGAGGAATGGTTCTAGCGTGAGGATAAAGAGTATGGGAGAGAGCGGACAGCCCTGTCTCGTTCCGTTCGATATAGAGAAGGCGTCTGACAGGTGGCCATTTACCCTTACACTGGCTGATGGAGTAGAGTAGAGTGACATAATACAGTTGATCATCTTATCTTGGAAACCCAAGTACTGTAAAACAGATGTCATATATGTCCAATCCAACCTGTCAAACGCCTTCTCAGCGTCCAGTGAGAGCAGTGCTCTTACCCTTATTAACATCCTTGATGATTAGATTCTAGTTGTTGGAATCATTCTTTCGTTCCTTGATTTTCTGCATAAGTAATTTTAAAAATGGTGGCATTGTTGTTTAAGGCTTTGATTTATTTACTTACAAACTCAAAAAATATTTTGATTGCTGATACAATATAAAATGGTTGTGTTCTTAGGGAAAAAAAAAACTCTGAATGCCTGGTTCTAGATGTTCCCTGCTGTTCTGCTTCTCCATATAAAAGGTTCAAATGGTGCCTGGATATTTCTCTGTCATTAGCAAGTTTGGGATGTTGGTCAATGAGCTCTGGTTATGTCATTTTGTTCAATATAATTTCCCAGTAGAATAAAAATGATACCTGGTCATGATAAACTTGCCAGGCACATGTGCAATTGGGAAAGAGTGACACCTCTCTAATACAGACCTCCCAACATCAGACTCTGTATGATGACAAACTGATAATAGCTAAACTGCTTTATGGTTGGTCCAGTGGATCAGTGGATTGTATTGCTTTGTACAGTATGGAGCTGATCACCTGTCTGTTTATGTATTTGGTGAAGTTATAGGACTTCCTTTCTTTTTACTGAAAGTTTGTGGCTTTTTAAATTTCACCACATGTTCTTTATATCTCACTGTAAAAAGTAGAATGTTTTCTTCTTTAAAGATTTCTGTCACCTAAGGTCACATGAAAGACTTTCATAATCCGTATTAAAACTGCAATGCACTTTGTGTCAATATGCCATTAAACTTCTTTTCACTATGTTATTGAATACACAGAATAATTGACAGGCATAATTAGATCTACAGTAGCCTGTATATCTGATTTTACTGAATAAAACCCCATGAAAGCTGATCAAGGTGTCTTTTAAAGTATAAAAAAGTTCAAATAAAATCGGTCTGCCTTTGATAACTTACTAAATTAGGATGCATTCATAGAATAGCTGAATAAGTAAGAGAAGACATACTTACTGCCCAAAGTGATTTTAATAGCCCTATGAGAATAGTAACAATGGCATACAGTATGCCACAGGCTTGTTTAGGCTGTAGGGGATATATATCTTAATTTATATTTTATTCTATAGGATTTTTAAACATCAGTGCATAGCTGAACAAAATGCTTGCTATACAAATAGAAGAAAATAGAGGCAGGGAAGGAAGATGGTGACAGACAAGACCACACTCCCTTGAGTTGAAATAATAAAAAATGAATTAACTTAAAATGTGATACAGATGAAACATCCATTATTGCACTGTTTTGCATGACAAGGCAAATGATATTATGAGAGATATACTTGGTAATGATTGCAGTATCTGAATATGACAAGAATTGTCCGATGGGGCTAGCTAGTGAGGGAAATCTTTGCAAGTCGAAAATTGAAACTTAAATTGAATTGAAAGTACTGTACGATTTCAGCAGTAAGAGAAAGAACTAAAATGGATCAATGATACAATATTACAATACAATATTAGAAATTGTACAGCTTTAAAGGCTATATGGTGCAGATTAACACAATTCTACTGCATATGCTGCAATAATTTTAAAATATTGCATCCAAATAGTATTATCAGTATTAAATCTGAACTACAGGCAGATGAATACACATATTAGATACATATTAGAGAGCTTTTAAATCAAAAAACGTTTTGTATTTCTACTTACCTGCCATTTAGCATAACCAGACAGATTACATCACTTTCTTCATTATAGGTAAAGTCTGTTCATGGGATACAGTTTTTTCATCCTTCCACTCACAGTCTGCTGACTGGACAGAGCAAGAGAAGCAGAGACCGATTAGGTAATCCCTCTGCTTTCAAATTCTGTCTACATGTTCCTTTCCAACAAATGTGCATCCAGAACACCTGATTGGTTTCCAGTCCTGTTCCACCCTCTACCTGCATTAGTGCTGCTAAATGTAGGATTGCAAAAAGCTCATTGCAAGTCAAATTAATTTAAGAAAAAAAATGTAGTGATATATTAATGGATTCATAGCTGTGTCTTTTATATCTGCCTGATTTTTAGCTTTAATATGATGACAACGTTGTTTCCCCCTACAGTTTAGGAACAGCCAAATTTAGTTGTTACATACTGTATGAAGGTAGGATGTCAAGCTTAAAAAGAAACAGCCAGGACAGCAATATTAAAGCTACTATTACTGACTTGTTTTGAAAGCACATGCTCCAGGGCTATTGCCCTTCTTCATGGTTATTCTTACCTAAGTTGTGATTCACTAAACTATAAGAAGAATCTAGACTCTGAACTGTCAGGCCAGCTGTAATGCAAACGTTTGTTCCAGGTCAGTAATTCAACAAGTATTTTAGCAAAGATGAAAAGTACTGTGCATACATCCTCAGAACTTACACTTTCGAAAACAAGTCAGCAATGGTAGTTGCTTCCTTTTAGAATTACTTGCTAGTGATTATACTATATCCTAAAGCTAAATAAATTATAGCCTCTAAGATCTCCTTAAAAAAAAAATGGTTATTGAAATGAAATCTGTATTTAATGAAACTGTGGGTTATTCCTCGTGTGGTGGAGCTGTCCAGTTTTGTTGAAATTCTGGTCAGATGTAGCGACATTTCTTCTACCACGTCTTCTTTCCCACTCCTCAGACAGTCTAACTGAGCATGGACTCTCACCTCTGCCACCCTAGTCTTAATACCCTAAAAACACATATTTTCATTGCCATCCATTTGGCTATAGCCAGGAAATGGAAATGTGCTCATTCCCCTACCATAGAGGAAGTAGTCTGTATATTGAATAAGAATTGCCCCCTTGAGTATGTATTTGCTAAGGCAAATCTAAAGTTAAACACCTTGGCAATTAAATGGAAACCTTGGCTTCTTCACCCAGAGCTTAAATGACAAACATTTCTATGAGTTTGTCCTATGCACAATACTGTACAACCAAGGTCCCATCCATGCTGGGTGGCCACCTGCATCCTCTATACCTGTTACTTTGATTCCCAATATTTGATCTGTATATATTATATGGGCTCAGTTTTCTTCTTGTTATCTTGTAAAACAGTTTCACAGGCTTAACATACCACTTGCTCATGCCCTTTTCTACATGAACCTGCTAGCTTAAGTTAAAGTTCCTAAAATCCTAATGTTGCATATTGACTCTGTAACTATGTATGTTACCTATTATATGTTAACAAAGGTGTTGTAGAATATTTGATCAGACAAAACAAACTATAACACTAGCAGCGCTAAATAAGAGGTCCATTGAATAAACCAGTGTCCTTAATGACTCATACAAAATATATATATAGTACAGTCCATGCAGTAAGCACAATTCACCAGGGTAGGGGAGTGAAGGGTCTTGACTGTTCCTCCAAAAATGACACCACACTCTAGTGCTCCCCCCCTTTGGATGAAACACTCACCAGAAACTGGTGAATATAGAGCCTTAAATCCACCAATCAACGGGTGTGCTAATCACTGCTGGGCTGCTCCAAAATCCTCCTTCCTCCAGAGTTCCTCCGCTCAAAGTTCATGCAATTGAACAAAGTGGGGGCAACAATAGTGTAATTCTGCAAACTTTTATTAAAACTACACACAGTAAAACCCCTCTCCCCTCAAGATGTCTACTCACAGGAGGGTAATGGAGTGAAGGCATAAAGGATCAAAATATGCACACTGGATGACCGATTCGAAACTTTCCTGCAATCCCATAGGAATCACGAATGGTGTCCTGTGCGAAATGTTCAGCGACCGCGCACATCAGCTCTGACGTTTCGTCCTCACGACTTCATCTGAGAGCCCATGTGCGCGGCGCGGTCGAAATGCTTAAATAATGACGCCAGCGCATGCGCGCCTGCGTCCGCCTGAGATGTCACCCGGAAGTACACCTCTTATTAGCTACACAGCTGACATCGGTGCTATGATATACAGACGTGTCATTCCGGCCATGCGTGATGACGCACATCCGCCGGCGACCTCCAGCCCAATAGCTGATGACAACATCCGGTTATGACACCGGATGTGCGTCACCGTCGGGATGTTCCGATACCTCTTCTGCGGACACCCCATTAAGTCGAGCCATGGAACCACATACAGTCCGAAGAGCGCCATACACCCTCAGGATGTATAAGTCCTCCCACTCGACTGTGAATATATCATCAGCCTATATCTATGGGGCGATTTAAAATGTATTTCTAATATGCAGTATACATATTTCATACTACATGCCTTACACTTTACACCGGTAAGAATCATAAGTACAACTGCAATAAAAGCAAAGTAAACATATCAGGCATCAAATATGCAGTCTGGTATATACGAATAACTGAACCTAATAATTCCAATCATAATATATGGATAGCAGATAATATACATAAAAAATAAATATGTGAAACTATTAAAACCCTCATTTAAGAAGGATATACTAAATAAAACCTATAATTAAAATATTTTTACACAAACATGACATCCACCAGAATATCAACATTGTATATAAAATTCTTAAGACAGACAATATAGAAAAGGTACATAAGAGAGAGAAAAATAGAAAAGGGGGGGGCCTAAGAGACCTCAATCGTGGATGTTACCACATATCTATTTTGGGAATATACTGCCAACAACAATCTGGATAGGGACTACCTCTGAATATTAATAATTGCTAATAAAGCAGTTAATATCCAGATCAACATTAAGACCCTTGGGGTGTAAACTCTCCGTCAGATAAATCCAATGTGTTTCGCGTTTGGATATTTCGCGAACTCTGTTTGAGCCCCTCCAAACCGGTTCCACTTTTTCTATACCCCAAAATTTGAGGTGAGTAGGATCCCTATTGTGGAAATCCCGGAAATGGAGTGACACACTGTGATCCTTGAACCCGTTACGAATGTTAGTAATGTGTTCCGACACTCTCGTGGTTATTGTCCGTTTGGTCCTCCCAATATAAAGTAAATTGCAGGGACACTGCAAGCAATAGACCACGTGGGTGGTATTGCATGTAATAAGGTCTTTTATTTCAAAGGAAAGGCCATTAGATGGAGAGGTAAAATTGGTGAAATTCCTCAAATGTGTGTTCACCTGTTTACATGTCTTACACCTCCTACATGCAAAGAAACCAGCTCTTTCATCCCAGAACATAACAGGTTTCTTTGGAGGATCTAGTACTTTTTTTACTACCCGGTCTCCAAAGGTTGGTCCCCTTCTATAAATGAAATTTGGAGACTCCGGCAGAACACCACACAAAAGCTTATCCATGCGAAGCACAGGCCAATGTTTTTTAAAAACCTGTTCTACTTCGCGATGTTGTGCACTAAACTGTGTTATAAAGCTCCACTCGTGTTCCTGTGTCCTTTGTTTGACCGAATCCCTCAGGCACTCTTCCTGGGTTAGTAAACCTATTTCAGTGATTGTCTTATCCAATTTGGCAGTTTCATACCCTTTTTCCAAAAATCTCTCCTTTAAAATTTGGGATTGTTCAAAATAATCCGCCTCCAGGGTGCAATTCCTTCTAACACGGAGGAACTGTCCCCTGGGGATGTTAGACAACCATAATTGATGGTGTCCACTCTGGACGGGGAGATATCCGTTCCGGTCGGTCGGCTTGAAGTACACTTGAGTCTTCAGCCCACCGTCCAGAAGGAATACCTCCACGTCCAGATAATGAATCTTTTCGCAGCTCCAACTGAAGTCCAACCTAATGTTATTGGTATTGACATTAAGTTTATCACAGAACTCCACTAAAGAGGACTCGGTCCCTGCCCACATAAAGAATAGATCGTCGATATAGCGACGATACATGATCAACTCTTCACGTTGGGCAGCAAAGATTGACCGGTCCTCCCATTCTCCCATAAATATATTAGCTAGGCTGGGAGCGAATTTCGCCCCCATAGCCACACCTCTCTGTTGCTGGTAGAACATGCTATCAAACCAAAAATAATTATGTGCTAGGCAGAAGTCAAGGGCATCCTTCAAAAAACATTTTTGGATATCAGGGATATCGTCCCTTTTACTAAAGGCCCAATTGAAAGCGAGCAGTGCATCATCATGTTGAATAATAGTATAGAGAGACGAGACATCTGCTGTAACAAGAAAAATGTCCCTGTTGCTCGGTAGCTTCACCTCTCTCAAAGCTATCAAAAAGGCCTTAGTATCCCTAAGATAGGACCTCAGCTGTACTACACTTTTTTGTAAGAAAAAATCTAGATACTCTCTTAGCCTAGATGTTACAGATTGAATACCGTTAACTATTGGTCTGGCTGGAGGGTTGACCATGTCCTTGTGGACTTTAGGTAACGTGTAAATTGTTGGTATTCTACTATAGCTTGGTACCAGATAGTGTTTCTCTTTCTTACACAGAATCCGATTTTGGTATCCCCTTTCCACAAGTGCTCCTAATTCCCGTCTATATTGTAAGGTGGGATCAGTACTTAAAACCCTATATGTCTCACTGTCCGCAAGCATAGTGGAGAGCTGGGTGTGGTAAAACTCTTTTTTGAGCAGTACCACCCCACCTCCCTTATCAGCGGGCCTTATAATTACGTCCTTTCTCTTTTCAAGTGCTTCCAGCCCTTCTTGGATGTGTCTTGGATTGACACATTTCTTATTTGGGATTTCTTTCAAATCCCTAATCACAAGATTTTTAAACACTTCAATTGTGCTGGTTGGACGATTGTTGTGGGTTAAAAAGTGAACAATTCTTAAGCCCACTATCTACTCCAACTGTATAATTGGTTAGTCCCGCTTTGGGAGCTCCCAAAGTGCGGGCAGGGTTCAAATAATATTTTTTCAAATTAATTTTCCTTACATACTTATGAAGATCTATATAAACGTTAAATTTATTTACGGGTTGGTGTCTAGCACATTTCAAACCAGCATGTAGGATGTTCAGCTCTTTATCAGTTAGAGATACCTCTGCGAGATTGTAAATTCCATTTAATCTCCGTCCCGCCTTCTTTTTTTGTTTTTTACGTCCGGCTCTGCACCCCCTGAAGCTCGATCCCCCAAAGCATGTTGGGGACCCGGCTGCTGTCTCCACTGGGGATTGTATGGCCCCTGCGATTGGGGTGGGCCCCACCATTGAGGTCTCCCCCTCCATGGTCAATATTTTAATTATAGGTTTTATTTAGTATATCCTTCTTAAATGAGGGTTTTAATAGTTTCACATATTTATTTTTTATGTATATTATCTGCTATCCATATATTATGATTGGAATTATTAGGTTCAGTTATTCGTATATACCAGACTGCATATTTGATGCCTGATATGTTTACTTTGCTTTTATTGCAGTTGTACTTATGATTCTTACCGGTGTAAAGTGTAAGGCATGTAGTATGAAATATGTATACTGCATATTAGAAATACATTTTAAATCGCCCCATAGATATAGGCTGATGATATATTCACAGTCGAGTGGGAGGACTTATACATCCTGAGGGTGTATGGCGCTCTTCGGACTGTATGTGGTTCCATGGCTCGACTTAATGGGGTGTCCGCAGAAGAGGTATCGGAACATCCCGACGGTGACGCACATCCGGTGTCATAACCGGATGTTGTCATCAGCCATTGGGCTGGAGGTCGCCGGCGGATGTGTGTCATCACGCATGGCCGGAATGACACGTCTGTATATCATAGCACCGATGTCAGCTGTGTAGCTAATAAGAGGTGTACTTCCGGGTGACATCTCAGGCGGACGCAGGCGCGCATGCGCTGGCGTCATTATTTAAGCATTTCGACCGCGCCGCGCACATGGGCTCTCAGATGAAGTCGTGAGGACGAAACGTCAGAGCTGATGTGCGCGGTCGCTGAACATTTCGCACAGGACACCATTCGTGATTCCTATGGGATTGCAGGAAAGTTTTGAATCGGTCATCCAGTGTGCATATTTTGATCCTTTATGCCTTCACTCCATTACCCTCCTGTGAGTAGACATCTTGAGGGGAGAGGGGTTTTACTGTGTGTAGTTTTAATAAAAGTTTGCAGAATTACACTATTGTTGCCCCCACTTTGTTCAATTGCATGAACTTTGAGCGGAGGAACTCTGGAGGAAGGAGGATTTTGGAGCAGCCCAGCAGTGATTAGCACACCCGTTGATTGGTGGATTTAAGGCTCTATATTCACCAGTTTCTGGTGAGTGTTTCATCCAAAGGGGGGGAGCACTAGAGTGTGGTGTCATTTTTGGAGGAACAGTCAAGACCCTTCACTCCCCTACCCTGGTGAATTGTGCTTACTGCATGGACTGTACTATATATATATATTTTGTATGAGTCATTAAGGACACTGGTTTATTCAATGGACCTCTTATTTAGCGCTGCTAGTGTTATAGTTTGTTTTGTCTGATCAAATATTCTACAACACCTTTGTTAACAGTTCTTTTTGTATAGTAGCTGCTTTGAGACTTTACGTCTTCATAATTCCGGGTTGTTATCTACTGTGTTCTTTTGTGCGCGGGGTGAGCCACTTTATGAGACCTGTTTTTGGTCACCCATATTTTGACTCCTTTGTTTGCATTACCTATTATATACTGTTTGCTTTTCTCCACCCTGTACAATTCCCAATAAAATCTCTTAAGTTTAAAATAAATGATACCATGGATACAGTAGTTCCCTTATAAGTGGAGTTCCACCCTAATTTTATACTTACCTCCATCTTCTTGCTTCGGGTCACCTGAAAAACAAATGGCTAATCGCATTTTTTTTTTTACTTACCTCTTAGCGAAGAAAATATACTTATCTTACTTCCTTCTTCCTCCTTCCTCGGCCGCGGCCCGTCGTCACTTCCTGGCTCTGCAATGATTCCTGGGAGCTGAACGTCATCGCTCCCAGGAATCATTGCGCCTGCACTGGCCCCGACGTCAGTTCCGGGGCGCGCACGTCATCCCCTTCTAAACAGCTTGCCCAGAAGCTGTGGAGGGATGACGCGCGCGCGCCCGGAAGTGACGACGGGGCCGGAGCAGGGCATCGTGGGACCAAAGAAGGCGGAAGAGGACGCCAAAGAGGATCGCGCTGGCTTCAAGCTGCCCACATCTGAGATGGCAGCGTTGGACAAGACTTTTTCAAGGTAAGTATTTGTCCTAACAGGTAAGTGCAACCCGGGACAGATCAGAGGCTAGCCATTGTGGAATGCACTAGCTCTGACTGTCCCGGGGGTATTTAAAAAAAAAAAAAAAAAATTCCAGGGTGGAACTCCGCTTTAAAGAGAAACTGAACTTTGCACTGGAAACTGAAGTAAAGTCAGAATGTCCCATTAGAAGTGAAAATAAAAATACCTTGCTGTTAAATTTCACAAGATGACTATGATTACCATATCAACTTCTCCAGGCTGTTCAACATCCAGTCAATAAAGCAATCTTGCAAACATTTTGGTTCTCCACTAACTGGCTGATCACACCCACTATCATCACAAAGAAATCCCATTCCATCACATGGGAATCAATTCTGCAACATTAGAGTGGGTTCTTCTTCTGGGGAACTTTATATGAGTTTACCCCTCAGCAAAGTGCAGGGCAGATTCAAGCACTGCAAGGATTTTGAAAACTCTACACAGACTTTAGAGGAAATCTTTGTTTCAGTCCCTCTTGGTAGTTGACCATCATGAACAGATCGATGAGCTCCCATATGGGATTTGTTCAGTTCCTGTTTAACCAAGACCTTGACCCCCTCATCCGATCCCACAGAAGATGTGGGTGTTTGTGAAGAAACACTTATTAAAATGTGAAAACATTATAGTAACGGGTCCCCACATACCTGCTATTTAGATGAATATGTACAGGGAACATGAGTACCCTTTTGTACTTGTTCCCCAATAAATGTCAAAAACAAATAGACTTTAGCAAGTTGAAAATTAATTAAACAAAAATTCTGTAAACAAGTAAACTATGTCCCAAAATGTAATACCATCATCAATCACATCATTCAATGATGTGGTTCCAGAATCAAACATAATGACCCTTTATAAAAAAGGACACATTCCCGGCTGTATATTGTTGGTAAACAAATGACACCACCTATGATTCCTCTTTGGATTGTTTACTAAAAAAAGCTGGTCGGGGATCTGTCATTTATTGGGAATAGTGCTACCGCTTCTAAACGCCAGATCCCTGGCCTGTTTGTTTACAAATAGTAGCTAGGGATGTATACCCAAATGTTGTCAATTTATTAGTTGCTTAAAAAATTGCAAACAGGCAGGGTTTGAGTCAAACTCACACTCGACCTGAACCAGCATCTCATCCCTAATAATTAATTGAAGGTAAGTGATCTCCCCACAAAATAATAAAAAGAAAATGTGCAATGTATGCATCATATTTTGTGACAGTAGGTGCTTTAGTTAAGTTGCTAGGTTTTTCTTCCATTAAGTGTTTTCCTTTGTTGCAAACTACTGTCTCACTTGGTGACATGGAGGATTAAAGAAGGGAACATATCTCAGCAGCAAACAGCGAGCTGGGACTTTGGTCAGTGCCCTAGCAAACATCGCTTTAGCTGGTAGGATGCATTGTGAGGTATCAGCAGGAATTGTTGAATAGACTTTCTAGTAACAGCCAACTAGAATAAAAATCCAAACATATCTTTTGTGTTTTCTAAGCTCTATTGCCATTAAGAACAGTGATAAATGAACTGAGTTCTTTTTCACAGTCCTGTTTTGTAAAAGTGATTAAACTGTCTGCAGCACAGCCTACAGATTTGTAGTCTTCATAACAACAACTGAAATTTCAGTCCAAGAAAGCATTGATTTACTGCTGATATAATAATGCTGTGTTAATAAGACAACATTTTGTCAGAATAGCTAGAGTAATCATAGCTAGTTATTTGCTACATTTTGTCAAGCTGTCAAAATGCCCAATATTTTCTATTTAAAGTAAAACTATGGTCAAATGAAAAATTACACGTACAGTATGATGCAGCTAGTCAATAGTAATAATGCAGCATTTATTTATCTGAGTTCTCCTTGTAACACAGTTTTTTAGACTTTGATCCTGCCAGTAGTTCTGTTGGTTTTAACTTTTTTTTTTTGGCAGGGTGATATAGCTGTTCATTTTGCAGTAGAGATCACTGCCACATTGTCACCATGTGAGCATACAGTTATAGACAGACTTTAGGTAAACAATGAGAAAATTATAAAATTAATTATATAAATAAATATATAGTAAAATTAACCACTTGCCGACTGCCGCACGACTATATACTGCAGCAGTCAGCCCCCTACAGGCAAAGTGATGTATGGGTACGTCACTTGCCCACGCGCCTGTAGGGGGCGTTCGCTCCCTGCCTAGCCCATGCGTGTGACCGGAGGCTCTGACAGGGGAGAAACATCTGGGTAGATCCTGGCTAATCTGACAGGGACATAATACCATCAAGTGAGTATTTTGACATTCTCTTCGAGATATGTTCATGAGACCTTTGTAGGAGCGTTGGATTAACTGGAACCAACACGCATTTATGCTCCTGGGGACCATACAAGACTCCTTTAATATCAGGGTGCAATCAATGGTGATTGCTAAGGTTTCAATAGCTATTGCAAAAATTTGAGGATATAAGGGACAGCCCTGTCTGGTCTCTTTTTTTATGTCAAAAGAGTTAGAATAATAAGGACCTGTACTTTCGGAGCAGAGAAATTAGACTAAATGATTCCCAAGAATTAAGAGCCAAAACCCCATCTCCCTAGTATTTCAAAAAGGTAGGGCCAAGAGATGGAATCAAAGGCCTTCTGGAGGTCAATGGACAAAATAAAGCCTTCCTGCTGGGCGCCCCCATCCCAATGAATGTAGCAAAGAAATTATATCTATGGCTCTCCTAACTTGCTCTGGGCCCTGCCTCCCAGGGATGAAACCCATCTGGTCCTTGTGAATATATTTAACTATAAAGCTTGACAGTCAGGAGGCAAGAATTTCGTCATAAGTTTGAAGTTAGTTATTAGTAAGTGATATAAGTGACGATAGTTACTAACATCACTTATATCTTTCCCAGGTTTGGGAATAACAGAGATATATGCTGAGTTTAAATCACTGTCCAGAGGGTTTCCATCTCAAAGGGAGTTAAAAAAAAAGAGCCATATAGGGGGACAGGGAGGGGCCAAATGTCTTATAATAGGCGACCGAAAAAGCATCAGGCCCAGGCGCCGAGCCTGGTCTGAGAGATTTAACCTCCCTGGCAGTATGATTCTTTCAGATTTTAGGTGCTGAAAGCAGTACCAATATTTTGCATGTAATTCTTAAGAACGAGCAGCCCAAACCAACTATTGACATATGATTTTTTTGTTGTTACTGCGCGTTCTTCTTTATAACATCTCGGGTATGATAAAATTTGAAACACAAAATCATAAATTATAATATAATAAATAACTAATAATTATAATAATAATTATTAACTAATAATTAATAATATAATAAATAAGTTAAAGTATGTATGTATGCATATTATATATATACACATATACTGTATATATACACACACAAATATATATATATATATATATATATATATATATATATATATACACACATATATTATACATATATATATATATATATATATATATATATATATATATATATTCATAAAAAGTACAGTAAAATACAGGAAAGGGCACTGGGGGGCAAACTAATGTCAATTTATTTTATTTTGTAATATATCAGTGTGTTTGGTGTGTTTTACTATTTGAATTTGCCGCCGGTTCCACCCCCCCCCCCCCTGCGAGCGTCACATCGCAGGAGACAGAAGCCGGGGCACAGAGCATCGGGAGAAAGATCCAGCCGCCGCACACTGCCGGGATACATCGCTGGATCTCAGGGACAAGGTGGGTACACTCTCTTACAGGATCCAGCGATCTCCCTAGCGGTACCCCGAGTGTGGCTCAGGGTTACCGCTAATGGCTATGAAATTTCACCCCGAGCCACACTCGGGAATACCGCTAAGGAGGTTAATGGCCTCCAATATCTCCTCTGGTGTGAAAGGTTTATAGAGCAGTTCCCTATAGGTTTGTGTGATTTTGGGTAGGGGGAGATCAGTAAGGAAAGTCTCTAATTTATGTAGGGCAAGTGAAAACTGTGAGTCATACAAATTAGAATAGAAAGTCTGAAAGGTTTCCATGATACGAATAGGGATTTGGATTAAGACCCCTGATGAAGTGTGAATTTTGGGGAAGGATAAGGTTTGCGGTCTAGAGCATAGTTTGTTTGCCAATTTAGAACCTATCTTGTCCTTCTGAGAGTAGAATTTAGCACCAGTCCATCTAATGTGCTTTTCTGCTGCTGTAGTCAGAGCTAGATTTAATTTCACCTTGGCAGAGTCTAGCTGAGCCAGGGTGGAAGGGGCAGGGTTACCCTTGTGACATTTGTTCAGATTAAGGAATTCCTCATTCAGTTTCTGGATTTCAGCTCTGCATTCATGTTTCAGTTGGGAAGAAATTTTAATGAGTTTTCCTCTCAGCACTGCTTTGTGGGCTGTCCAAAGTGTTGTTAGCGAAACAATGTTATTGTCATTGTCTGTAAAATATTTCTTAAGGGCTTTTTCTAGGATTGTACATTGTATAGGGTCACTCAGGAGGGCCTCATTGAGACACCATTTGAATGGTCCTATGTCCCGTAAAGAGCATTGGAGGAAAAGTGTCAGCGTGAAGTGGTCTGATAGGGGTGTGTCTCAAATTGCAGATGTTATGGCTAGAGAAATAGAGGAAGATCTAATGAAAATATGGTCTATCCTGGCATACGTGTGATGTGGAGCCGAGAAGTGCATGTAGTCCCTGACATGGGGGTTTAATTCCCTCCAGATGTCTATAATGCCAAGGGAGTTAAGAACCTTCACTATTTTTAGGCTTTGGGGAGGGGCGCTTTGATTTTGGGATCCCCTTACTTGATTTATCCAATGAGAGATCAAATGCTATATTGGAGTTGCTTTCAAAATTTATGGTGCCCTGCAAATAGGGCTTTGGTCTTTGTGTTATGGTTTTGAAAAATCCCGCTTGGCCTTTACTTGGGATGTAATAGGAAACAAATGTATAGATCTTTCCATCAATGATACCCACCACCAATTGGTAACGACCTTCCGAGTCCCTGAGTATTTTGGAAGAGGAGAAATATAAACGTTTGAAAACGAAAATTACTACTCCACGTGTCTTGTTTACGGCATTAGCTAGGTAAAATTGGGGGAAGTTATGGTGAAGGAAGGAGGGGTTGTAAGAGTTTGGGAAATTAGTTTCCTGTAGGAGAATAACATCTGTCTTTAGAGTATGATATAATTGAAACAATTTCTGCCGTTTTACCGGGGAATTGAGACCCTATACATTGTGGGATATTATCTGCATAATCATATTGGAAGGTTTAGAATTAGCCATGGATCAAGGGTTTGGACAACTCAAAATAGAAAAAAATCTCACCTAGTGAAGACAGGTCACCCTGCCGAGCAGTGCATCCACAGCCTTTTCAATGTCTCAATCCTGCGAATCGATGTGGGAGGGGTTCCAGGCAGATCATAGGAAAGAGAGCGGTTAGAGAAAGAAAAAGAGGCAGAGATGGGGAAGCAAAATAATACAAGACAATAATAAGAGAAACAATGGAACCAAAAACCCAGTAACCCACCCAGGTGAAGAAGGGTCCAGCCACTTCCCACCAAAAAACCTGAGAAAAATCATGGGAAAGACAGGAAGAGAAAGTAAATATTTGTTGAAAGTTGGGTTTTAGGGTACCACAAACTATCAATGATTGTGGGGTGATTTCAAGTGCCCCTCCCCACCAACAAATGTTTAATTTTTCTTTCTAAAAGTTATGGTGCCACTAACTTCTAATAATTGATGGGAGGGGGCAAAACTACTAAGTAACTTTTCTACTAAGCATAATGCTTTTCAGGGGATTCAGCGCAACACATGAAAACATTTGACTATTTGCCTAAAAACTTTTGATTTAATAAAAATCTGTGCAATAGTCAAAAATATGCTACACATGAAGGGTAAATGTAAGCAATCCCATTATTTTTTTTTTTTTTGTCAAAATTATAATTTAAAATAAAAAACAAAACAAAAAAACGTGGTTATTAAATACTACTAAAAGACAACTCTGTCTCAAAAAGAAAAAAAGATATGCAGTTCCCTTTGGTATTGCAATTGTCCAAGTAAATGTCTTGTCAAATTACTAGTTTTAAATTCTGAAGTGTGGCCTGGGAAGGAAGGGGGTGTTACATGCTGGTATTATGGTGGTTAAAGAAAGCTTCAGATTTAAATATAGTGAAAATTACTTGTGAAAAACACTTTGCAGTTTTTATGGGTCTGAATTGTGACTGGGATTGTATATTCTTTATCCAAAGTTATTGGTAGGTGCAGGTATACTTCCTTTGTAAAAATGCCTTGATTCAGTTTAAAAATGTGAACTGTTTAAATTTGAATAGACTTTGTAGCTCAGTGAATAGTGCAATGCTGAGGATGGTGTAAGATAAGAAAAAAACAACTCAGAAAATCAGCACTATCAGTTTTAGTAACAATGTCCAGCTTAGTATCCTTAATTCTTGCATCCTGACAGTCAAGGTACTTTGTGCATGGCCAGACTGGAGGGAGAAAAGCTAACAATGGCAGCAGTGCTAGTCAAGCTCCAGTCACTGTCAGTGGTAAGCTCTGGAATGAAATTTCTGACAGCCGTGTGCGTGTGCCATCTTAGCCCCATTGACGGCAACCCAGAGATGGAAGAGGACTGCATGTACATCTTACTACACTGCTGGTCCTGGTGTTAGTAGTTTCCCTCTGGTGTGGCTTTGTGCAAAGAGCTTTGATTTTACATGTGAGTGGAACTGCTACATTATTAATTGTTTTAATAAAGTGATTTACTGCATCAGGTAGATGTGCATCCTCTCTATCCGTTTTATAATGGAGGATACATTGCTTTTTATGCATGTTTACATACTGGCTATTTAATACAAGAGAAAGAGGTTAATGAGGTCAGGGTGGATTAAACTGGATCAACCAATATTATTATGATTCAAATGCTTGAAAATTAAAAAAAAAAAATTAAAATGCTAAGTTTATGTTTAGGCTCCATGTACACGGGACGTTGTTAAAAGTCCCTTTGAATGCTGGAATTTTTAGGACGTTTGAAACGTCCGTTCGGTCGCATTTGTGCCCGCGTTTAGCGGGCGTTTGCGGGCGTTTGGAACCGTTCCTAGAGGTCAAAAAAATGATTCCCCTTTAAAATGGAAAAACGCGAACGCCAAACGCGGGTCATCGCGTTCGGTCGCGTTCGGACGCGTTCGGTCGCGTTTTTGCGTTTGAAACGCCGGGAAACACACGTTCGAACGCAAATAATTGCGTTCTAAAAACAGTCCATGAACGCAACTGCCCGCAAACGACCGCAAACGACCCAGTGTACATGGACAGATAAGATAAAATGTAGATGGGTTCAGGGGCTTCTAAAAAAAATGCCCAACTGCTCCTAAACGGCCATTTCCAGCGTCCTGTGTACATGGAGCCTTAAAAAGAAGAAAAAAATAAAAATAAACATCACAATAATAATGTGAACAGAGTTACAGATGGATGTGAAACAGCAGTAATATAGATGCAAGTTTACCTTAAAGACATTGAGAAAACTGAGTCTGTATTCAGTTTAAGCTGTATGTGGAACAGCAGTAATATAGAGACAAGTTTACCATAAAGACATTGAGAGCACTCAGTCTGTATTTTGTCTGTATTGGATGTGGACAGCAGTAATATAGAAGCAAGTTTAACTGTGAAGAGAGGGAAGAGATGTTCAGATGAACAAGAGCAGAAGTGCCACCTAATTAAAGATTGACAATTTATTGAAAGAACCCCAGCATGCATCCCCTGGCATGTGTGGCAAATATACAACCCCAAATCCCTCCTCTGTACTTAAAAGCAGTTGATCACATCCAGATCGGTGAGATCAAATGCTTTTGATTTTTAAAAATGGTGCCATCTACTGGGTAACCCAGAAGTGACGTGACATCATCGCTTCTAGGTATCTATATCACAGAGCCCAACAAAGCCTATAGGGTCTCTGCTGGGCTCTGACACAGCTGATAGAAGCGCCGGTTGGTCGATCGGGACTCTCGGTGGGATGGGAGATCCCAATAAAGCCACAGAAAGCAGAAGGAGGGGGGCCATCACCTCCTGCTGCTTGTAAAAGCAATTCAGTAGCAGCTGCAGGCATCATCTTGGAATAACCACTTGAAGTCAAGTGACGTGCGGGTATGTCGCTGGTTGGCAAGAGGTAAGCAGCTACAAAAAATATTTGTTTTAGAGTTTTCTGGGTTTATATAGTTTTCTTCTTATCTTTACAAAATGCCATATTGTAAAATATGGTAATGTAAAATACAGTGAGGGGAATTTACTAATATTGAAACAGAATCTGGTGGAGCTGTGCGAGGCACCAGTCAGCCTCTATCTCTACTTTTCAAAGCCTAACTAAACAAGCTGAAATTAAAAGTTTTAGTAAATTTATCCCAGTGTGTCTTATTTGATAAAAACTGTAAAAATGACTTAGAACAAGGATTCCAACAAACATACGAATTTTCCCCACAACTGCAATCAGCTTTAAACTGTAATCAGTTTCCAACAACAGCAAAGCTTTCATCTGGATTACTTTCATTAACAGTCTACAATTGCTTTCACTTAAGTGATGTTTTTACATATTTTTTTTTGCAAGCAAAAGGAACCAGTGGTGCATGTCTCAGAAAGGGGGAACTTACTAATGGTCCGGTACTGGGTTAGTGTCCTCCCATCCTTCTTCACCTACTGTACAAAGCTACAGTGAAATTTGAAATATGAGGTGTATATATATATATATATATATATATATATATATACACACAGTATCTCACAAAAGTGAGTACACCCCCCACAATTTTTATAAAATGTTTATTATATCTTTTCATGTGACACACTGAAGAAATTACACTTTTGCTACAATGTAAAGTAGTGAGTGTACAGCTTGTATAACAGTGAAAATT
The DNA here is from genome assembly GCF_965119305.1 of Pelophylax lessonae. NCBI lineage: Eukaryota > Metazoa > Chordata > Amphibia > Anura > Ranidae > Pelophylax > Pelophylax lessonae. The sequence continues at coordinate 325,530,496 of NC_138770.1, read as the reverse complement.
AGCTGTCCCCTCAAAATAACTCAACACACAGCAATTAATGTCTAAACCGCTGGCAACAAAAGTGAATACACCCCTAATTGAAAATGTCCAAACTGGTCCCAAAGTGTCAATATTTTTTGATGCCAACATTATTTTCCAGCACTGCCTTAACCCTCTTGGGCATGGAGATCACCTGAGCTTCACAGGTTGCCACTGGAGTCCTTTTCCACTCCTCCATGACAACATCACGGAGCTGGTGGATGTTAGAGACCTTGCGCTCCTCCACCATCCATTTGAGGATGCCTCACAGATGCTCAATAGGGTTTAGGTCTGGAGACATGCTTAGCCAGTCCATCACCTTTACCCTCAGCTTCTTTAGCAAGGCAGTGGTCATCTTGGAGGTGTGTTTAGGGCCCTTATCATGTTGGAATACTGCCCGGCGGCCAAGTCTCTGAATGGAGGGGATCATGCTCTGCTGCAGTATGTCACAGTACATGTTGGCATTCATGGTTCCCTCAAGGAACTGTAGCTCCCCAGTCCTGGCAGCACACATGCTCCCACCACCATGCTTGACTGTAGGCAAGACACACTTGTATTTGTACTGCTCAACTGGTTGCTGCCACACACGCTTGACACCATCTGAGCCAAATAATTTTACCTTGGTCTCATCGAACCACAGGACTTGGTTCCAGTAATCCATGTGCTTCATCTGCTTGTCTTCAGCTCTTTCTAGGCTTTCTTGTGCATCAACTTTAAAGGAGGCTTCCTTCTGGGATGACAGACAACTTTGATGAAGTGTGCGGCGTATGGTCTGAGCACTGACAGGCTGACCCCCCGCCCCTTCAACCTCTGCAACAATGCCGGCAGCACTCATACGTCTTTTTCCCAAAGACAACTTTGGATATGATGCTGAGCACCTGCACTAAATTTCTTTGGTTGACTATGGCGTGGTCTGTTCTGAGTGTAACCAGTCCCGTTAAACCGCTGTATGGTCTTGGCCACCATGCTGCGGCTCAGTTTCAGTGTCTTGGCAATCTTCTTATCTCCCTAGGCCATCTTTATGTAGAGCAATATTTATTTTTTCAGATCCTCAGAGAGTTCTTTGCCATGAGGTGCCATGTTGAACTTCCAGTGACCAGTATGAGAGAGTGAGAGTGATAACACCAAATTTAACAAACCTGCTCCCAGTTCACACCTGTGACCTTGTAACACTAACAAGTCACATGACACCAGGGAGGAAAATGGCTAATTGGGCCCAATTTGGACATTGTCACTTGGGGGTGTACTCACTTTTGTTGCCAGAGGTTTAGACATTAATGGCTGTGTATTGAGTTATTTTGAGGGGACAGCAAATTTACACCGTTATACAAGCTGTACACTCACTACTTTACATTGTAGCAAAGTATTATTTCTATAGTGTTATCACATAAAAAAGATATAATAAAATATTTACTAAATTGTGAGGGGTGTACTCACTTTTGTGAGATACTGTATGTATATATATATATATATATATATATATATATATATATATATATATATATATATATATATAGATGGGTGTGTGTGTGTGTGTGTGTGTGTGAAATAAGGAATGCACTGTTTTCAAGCATCTCAAGATAGAGTCTTTGAAGTTTTGTAGTCCGAGGTTATGCTTTCTTGCACAGTCACAACAACAAAATTCACTGCACAACTGTTACAGCACTAGAGGTAAGACTATGAAAATAGCAGTTGTAGGGACATCTCTATCACAATGAATATCTATTTTTGTGTCTTGAGGGTTTAATTGTTTTACTTGGTAAAAAATGTGTTAACCCAAAATGTCATACTCCTGATATGTACCTGCAGTACCATGTACTTGTATGAAGAAGTATCCTGTCCTCTTTGTATTTCTTCCTTTCTAATGAAATATCTGGTGTTCCTGTCAGCCCCTTTGTTTTTTTTATTAAAAACTGACCCCACTAGGCAAGAGACAACAGCATTGTCAGTTTTCTGGTTGTGTTGGAACTCAGCCTGCTCTCTTCCACAGCCCTTCTCTGGGAAGACCAGTGTTCTGCTGTTTCTCCTTCCCTAGCTCCCTGAGCTCTTTATTCAGCTGAGAATGAAGGGTATGTGATCACTTATAAAAAAGGAAAAAAAAATGTATTTTATATGTATACGCAAATGTTTTGTATTTCATTTCTATTTTTAAACCGAATGGATTGTTTTACAAGGCGATGGTTCACATACTATATACTAAGGACTTGCAAAATAAAAATATTTTTACTCTGTTGGGGTTAGCCTAAAAATAACATTTTAAAAATTATAGTTTTTTTTTTTTTCCTTCCTCTTTTAGCATTTTAAAAATGAAAACTTCTAAGCGGTGCAGGCTGCCTATCTTTTGTTGGCGACTAGGGATGACTAAGTGACCTCTGTGATTGCAATGTTTTAGAATGATTCACTACTAGTGGTTATAAAGCATTTAGAGAAGATTGTAAAGCGATGAGACTGACATTATCTTTTTGAAATAGGGCTGCGGGAAAGTTAGCTGATAAGTCCTCAAATGTTCCAGGCAATAGCAATTGTATTTAAAGAGAAAACATGTCTTCAATCCAGCATTGTTATCATGTTTGTGATAGGACAGTTTGTTTTAGTTTTATTTTGACTTTAGAACAAAAGTTTCAGTTTGAATTTTCTTCTGAAAATTTTCTACAGATGTCAATATATTTGCTTTGTCAGTTGACTTTGAAACCTTTAGTTAAAGAAGATCTAAAACATATGTGGACAACATTTAGCTTGTTAAAGCATCATATATCATGCAAATAATAAGCAATTGCAATGGCTTTTTTATGTATACTGTATATACTGTATATATATATCAATTACAATTTTGACCTTCTATTATCATATCTTTCTTCTTAGTGTTGTTGATATCTTTCACCTTTTTTCAGTCACTTCCTTTTTACATACACTAATTCCAGTGTCAGCTGCACATCATTGCTCTGGGCTAGCTTCCTCACATTGACAATGGTGGACCTTGCCTGCACAATGTGGGTTTGCCTATCTGTTTGTAGTCTCCACCAGGGGTGGATGTGAAAGTATGACAATCCAGGAGTACAAAAACAAGGGCATTTATGATAGGATCACTAGCTATTATTTAAATTAAGTCTGCATATTTAAAATATTGAAAACACCTTTTAGAATTTAATTTAAAATTAATTAATATAAAATTGTAAGTTTTTGTCAACTTTACGGTATTGTGCTCTGCCAAAACATTATTTGATTTTTATTTGAATGTATAGGTGAATGAATATTAAAAAAACAAATAAAACATTATTTAAAGTAGAACTCCAGGAATAATGTGACATCAGACTTACTATGGGTCAGCTTTGTAAAAACTGATCCTGCACATGAAATAAATACGGGGCTACTAGGAATGCCACAATCCACTGTAGTAGCATTTTCCACACACAGTCATACCCTCTAGGAGCAATTTCCCTCTGCTGCAGAAAACATAGGAGAGTCAGGCACTTCTGCCTTGTATTTTGTCAATGAATGCTAGGCAGGCTCTGATTAAGATGTAATGCTCTCCTCCTCTCCACCTCAGCCAATCAGCCAAAAAATTCAGATAAAGTCCATGAGATTTTATCTAATGAGTGCATTATTTGTACTTTGGTTTGATCAGATGCGTTTGGACTGATGGACAGGCACCACTGGAGCAGTCTTGTCCGGGAGCTGTAGGTGGAGCAAGCTGCCAGGTGGAGGGCGCACAAAAGGTATAATGGAGAGGCCAATGGATATAACAACAGTGGACTGTAACCTATATATAATTTAATTAATGAAGTAACAAAATATGACCTTCACATATCCTCCAGGATGATAAAGTCAATCCCCATAAACAAGGAAAATTAAAGCCATGAAATTTAAGAAAGGTACCAACGTGCATTGAAAGATAATTGCCACATCCAAAAGATAGTAGCCATACAGAGTAACAGAGTATGCAAAGGGAGAGATACATGCCAGCTCCCGGGCAAGACTACTCCAGCGGTGTCCGTCCATAGCACCTGTCAGCTTGTGAGAGATGATTCCAATATCATTCCACAGGGAGTGGTTTCATAATTATCTACCAGCTGTGCAACTGCAGAGCACTAATGAGGAAATCTGCTGGGCCTGCATTCCTTTAGACATGTTCCTATTGGGAGTATCTCACCAAATTTACATTTTTGTTGCAGGGGATGCCTGAAATCTGACTTTTATCTTAGGCAGACTTCTGGGAAAATTGGTGAGCCAATCACAGAAGCAGGAATTTATGTTTCTGGGTACAGAACAGCTCCAGATAGCCATATTGCATAGCATTTTCAGAAAATTACAGTGGCTGCAGATTGAAAAGGAAAGGTCATTTTTAATAACATTTAATTACAATATGACTTGTGTCGCAATTGTATACACTATATTATATTTTCTTTGTTTGATATTTTTTCCCCCACAAAAGTGGAATTACCTTTTAATGACATGATCTCTCCACAGATATTGCTTATCAACTTGAATTTTTTTTTTTGATCTCCTGAAAATGAACTGTGTTTCACGAACTGTCGAGAAAAAATATATTGGTGCCTGGTTTGCATCATACACCCCTGCTGCTATGTTAATTTCAGTGTGTTATATGGCAAACTCTTTTATTCTTGTCTAAATGTAACTTATATTCTGTTGTTTTAATGTCCTATATGGAATGTGAATATTAAAGATGTAACACTTTTTATATAATATGGTTTAAAAAATTGCTGCTTTTTCTTGATGTGACTCTTTAAAAGTCCCATGGGCACTTGCTTTATTCAAAGGAATTCATGGAACTGAGTTTTGCCTCTATCTGTGCACCTAAGCCACATTATTTTTAATTTTATCTAGCGATTCCTGAAAATTTAGAAAATCCTATCCCAGCTCCACCTAACAACTGTATTTTCACTATTTCCATCAGCTCATCTCCACAGTAATTGCAAAGGAGTGTGTGTATTTTTTGAAAGCATATATACTAGCCAGTAGGGATGAACAAACCAAGCAAATTGTGGTTTGAATTAGGTTCAGCAAACCCAAAGAGAGTTCCTCAAACCCTGAACATATTATCAAATGCTTTTGAAATCCAATGGACAGGAATATTGACATTATTTTTGTTTTTTTTTTCATTAGTAATTTGTAAATCTTTATTAACCCTTTTACTGCCAGGTCCATACAGTGTATGGACCTACAGCACTGCCTGCAGCTTGCTGGGTCCATACGGACCTCATTTCTCCATCTCCTATATGCTCATGGTCACTTCAATGATGATGAAATTATAACAGAATTGTTCAGCAGACTCTGATTAACCTAAAATGTAATCCCCCCCCATGCTGCTGCTTCCCTGTCCCCAGCCCCTCTACCTCCCGCCTGCTTCCTGTCTCCCACACTACTTTCCTATCCACTTCATACCCCTTCTTCCCCCCAGCACTGATCCCCCCCCATCCAATCCGACATCCCTCCCCGCAAACCCAAACTCCTGCAGCAACCTTTAGAAGTTGGAATCCCTCCTTTGCCACTCCTACCAGCCTTAGGTGCTGCTGGGGCTTGGAGGGGATCACAATATGTCCCCCACCAGTCAAATCATACCCCTGATCCATCCCTGCTGCTTCAACAGCATCCCTCCCTTCCCCTCCAGTCACCTGCAGCTGCTGACTGGCACTAAGGGTGGGTGTGAGTGCTGGTGAAGATGGAGCTGGGGGGGCTTGGTAAGCATGTGTTTACCAGCCCCCTCCGGGTAGTACACTGGACCTAGGCAACCATCGCTACCGATGGCCCCTATGTCCATTGACAGCTGATCATAGTAAACCAAGAGTGTCAGACTGTCAGTTTATGAATGGATAGAGAGTCTCTATACAGACTCCTTATTTCATTCATGTAAAGTGCTGCAGAGAAAGGGACTTTCTTAAGTTATTTTCTCTGTCTCAAAAAAATAGATATGGGGGTCTGTTTCAACCTATGATATCTCACCAAAGACTCCCGCCCCCTACCCCCCCCCCCCCCATAAAATACATATATATATATAATTGTAAAAAAATTAAAAAGTAAATAAAAATAAATACAAAAAACATGGAGCCGTCTCCGTCAAGCAGATCCGCTTGCTCAGCGTGGATCTTTCTGCTGATCCCCGCTGAACAGGCAGGTGACAGGTCGGTGTCCGCTCTGCTGATGCAGGGCAGACACTGACACAGCCTGCTGTTCTCTATGGGGCGGTTGGATGGAAACGGACTGCCTGTCCATTTCCACCCAATACCATCCCATTTGATCTGCTAGAGGGATGGGGAATGGGATCACCCTCCGTCTGTTTTTAGTGGATTGGATCAGATGCAGGCAGGTGTAAACGGACACATGTCCATTTACATTAGCCTCTCCATAGAAAACAATGGGTGGTCTGATTGGGCCCGGCTGAAAAATGGATAGGCATACCCAATCGGTCTGTTTGCGTGAAAGGGGCCTAAGGCCTTGTTCACACAGGGTATACACAGTTTACCTTTACAGCAATGCACAGGTGTTCTGTGCATCTCTGTGAAGACAGTCCCATTGATGTTATTTGGGATGTAGAAACTGCACGAACAGAACCGTTGCTCCCAATTTGACATCCAAATAGGTCCCTGCGCTCACACTGTCTGCATTTGGGGTCGTGCACCCACATCCAGTTGGAGGTCAGTTTGGGTATCCCAGTTATGCCTGTGCAGCCGTTGCATCCCAGTTGACATAAATGGGACTGCCTGTACAGGGATCACATAAACATGACCCTCCATGGGCGTAAACGTTAGTATGCCACATGTGAACAATGCTTTAGTAGCAATTTAGCAGGAATTTTGTAAGTTATATTGTGTTTATGTATACTATTAATAATTTTAATGTTTTTTTTTGTGAAAATAGCAATATGATGAACATTTGAACAATTATTGCGGAGTCCAAAAAATCTGTGGCACGTTTGTATTTCTACACGTCATGTGTTTTCAGAAAATGTATGGTTTGAGGGGTCTTTTCAAATTCTGGAAGCTGTAAATGAAAAATAGTAACCTCCGAAGTAAATTATTTTTATTTAGTTTTACACATTTTCAGTTTTCACCATTTCATAAAAAGGTTGCATAGTTAGTGAGGTTGAAAAAAGACATCAGTCCATCCAGTTAAACCCATAATGTGTGTGTGTGTGTGTTTGCTGCTAACCGTACATTGCATACCTCTGTATTTTGTGGTCTTTAATGTGCCCATCTAATAGTTTTTTGAAACTATCGATGCTCCCTGCTGATACCACTGCTTGCAGAAGAGAATTCCACATCCTTACCACTGATAGTAAAGAACCCCTTACACATTTTTACCACTTCAATACAGGGCACTTTCACCCCCCTCCTACCCAGGCCAATTTTAAGCTTTTAGCGCTGTTGCATTTTGAATGACAATTGCGCGGTCATGCAACACTGTACCTACACCAAATTTATGTCATTTTTTCCCACAAATAGAGATTTATTTTGGTGGTATTTGATCACCACAAGGTTTTTTCTTTTTGGCTAATAAAGTAAAAAATAGACTGAAAAGTTTGAAAAAAAAAAAGTTTTTTGTTTATGTTATACAATTTTGTAAATAGATATGTTTTTTCCTGCACTGATGAGGCTGCACTAACAGGCACTGATGAGGAGGCACTGATGGGGTGGCACTAATATGCGGCACTGATAGGCAGCACTGATATGTGGCACTGATAGGTAGCACTGATATGCAGCGTTGGTGGGCACTGATAGGCGGCACTGCTGGGCACTGATAGGCAGCATTGATGGGAACTGATAGGTGGCACTGATGGGCACTGATAGGCGGCACTGATGGGCACTGATAGGCACTGATAGGTGGCACTGATGGGCACTGATAGGCGGCACTGATCGGCACTGATGGGCGGCATTGATGGGCACTGATAGGCGGCACTGGTGGGCAATAATGGGCACTGGTGGGTGGCACTGATAGATGGCAATGATGGGCACTGGTGGGCACTGGCAGCACTGATGGGGAGGGCACTGGTGGGCAGCACTGATGGGGAGGGCACTGGTGGGCTCCCTGAGCCCTGATTGCCACACCTGATGGCCATGGTGGGCATCCCTGGGGTCATGGGTGGGCATCCCCGGGGTCATGGGTGGGCATCCCTGGTGGTTCTAGTGGCACCCCCCCGAGGGTCTGCACTAGTTGTCAATGATCGGATTATCAGTGCAGACCCCCCCCCCCCTGTCAGGAGAGCCGTGGATCGGCTCTCCTCTACTCGTGCCTGTCAGGCACGAACTAAGGAAAGCCGATCAATGGCTCTTCCTGTGTACTATGTGACCAGCTGTGATTGGACACAGCTGGTCACATGGTAAAGAGCCAAAGAGATGGGAGATGTGATGTGTCAGAGTGACACGCTGCATCACCGATTGCCGCTCTGCGCGCCCCCCCGAGGGGTGCGCAGAGCGCATTATTCTGCTGCCGTCATATGACGTCTGGTCAGGATAATGCAACCACTTTCCCGCCGTCAATTGCCTATAGGGCGGGCAGGAAGTGGTTAAGGTTAAACTGTTTTTCGAGATCGGAGATGTGATGTGTCAGAGTGACACGCTGCATCACCGATTGCCGCTCTGCGCGCCCCCCCCGGGGGGCGCGCAGAGTGCATTTTTCTGCTGCCGTCATATGATGTCTGGTCAGGATAATGCAACCACTTTCCCGCCGTCAATTGCCTATAGGGCGGGCAGGAAGTGGTTAAGGTTAAACTGTTTTTCTTCTAGTTTTAGTGATTGGCCCCGTGTTTATTGAATTTCCTTACTCTGAAAAGTTTGTTCCTTATGGTATGGTCACCAGTACAGTATTTGTACATTGATATCATATCACCTCTCAAGCGTCTCTTCTCCAGAGAGAATAAGTTCAGTGCTTGTAGTCTTTCCTCATAGCTGATGCCCTCCATTCCCCTAATTATCTTTGTTGCTCTTCTCTGTACTGTCTCCAGTTGTAGCACATCCTTATTCTACTGGCCATGTTCTTTCAGAAAATATATGATTTGGGGGGTCTTTTACAAACTCTGAAAGCTGTAGGTTAAAAAAGAAAACCTCCGGATTTTTAGAGACATTTTTGCATACGTCCCTTTTTCAATATTTCTCAAAATTTACAAATATTTGTTATTTATTAACTCAATACAGGTTTAGCTTTTATATTTAGAAGGAATTTAGCAGGGATTTTATACATTTTGCAGTGTATGAATCATTCCAATCAATGGTTTTAGTGTATTTTTAGTGAAAATATTTTTTGGTAAATGTAAACATTTGCCAAAATATTGCGGGGCCTAAAAAATCAGTAGCCCCTTCCATTTGTTCTACTGACCCTATGCTTTCAGAAAATGTATAGCTTGGGGGGTCTTTTAAAAATTCCGAAAGCTCTACCTCCCCTATCTACTTCCTCCTTCCTTCCCCCCTTCCCTCCCTCCTCCACTCCTCCTCCCTTCTTCCCCCCCTCTCCTGCCCCCCCCTCCCCCCCACCCCCTCTTTCCTCCTCCTCTGCCCACTCCCCTGTCCCCCCCCCTCTTTCCCCCCCCCCTTCCTTGAAGACTATGATTGTGTCAATTGGCTCATCTCCTGCTTGCAGCGTATCAGGTCGTGAATGTACATCTGTGTATAATGATGCAATTATTGTCCGTGCTACGCTACTCTGAATTCTTTGTATTTCCCTTTTAAATGCTGGATGCTATTATGCTTGTATTGCCTCAATATTTAAAATTTAATAAAAATCTTTAATGGAAAAAAAAAAAAAAAAATTCCGAAAGCTAAAAGTGAAAAATGAAAACCTCCAGATTTTTAGAGAAATTTGGTTATTAATAGTTTTGTGTACGTTCAGCTTTCACCATTTCGCAAAAAAGGTGCTATATAAAATTTACAAATATTTGTTATTTATTAAATCAATGTAGGTTAAGCTTTTATATGTAGTAGGACTTTAGCAAGAATTTAGTAAAATTAGCTCATCTGCTAATAATGATTTTAGTGTATTTTTAGCAAACATATTGTTTTGATAAACAATTGCACAAATTTTGCAGGGCGTGAAAATCAGTAGCACCTTCTTTTTATTCTACTGGCCCTATGCTTTCAGAAAATATATGGTTTGGGGGTCTTAAACTCTGAAAGCTGTAAGGGAACAATGAAAACATCAGGATTTTTAGAGGAATTTGAATATTTCCATTTTTGCGTATGTTCAATTTTCACCATTTCTCAAAAAGACGCAATCCAAAATTTAAAAATAGTGGTTATTTATTAACTCAACACAGGTTAGCTTTTATATTTAGTAGGAATTTTGTAAAATAGACTGTGTTTTTATCTGCTAATAATGATTTTAGTGTATTTTTAGCGAAAATATTGTTTTGATAAACATTTGCGCAAATATCATTGTGCCCTAAAAATCAGCAGAACCTTTTTGCATTATACTAGTCATGTGCTTTCAGAAAATGTATGGTTTGGGGGGGGGTCTTTAACAAACTCTGGAAGTTGTAAGGGGAAAAATAATAAAGCAATGGAACAATTGCAAAAATGGCCTGGCCAGCTAAGTGGAGCACAGGGCCTGGCAGCGAAAGGGTTAAACAATAGTAGGTAGCTGGGCACTGCCGTGGGGTACATGTACCAACACAAAAATACAAATAAAAGTACAGGAAGAGAGTATGTTAATGCAGCCTAATAGTCAACATTGAAAACACGCAAATCCTTTAAACATAATGCTTGGGGGATACCTTAAACCTTCAAACAGTAGATTTTAACCTATGGTGACTGGTCGGCAGGTTCCCGAGATTCCCTTCACCAGGGGAGAAGCTGATCCGCAGGGCCAGCAGCCGTGATTGCCTCTGGGCACCCGCAATTACTCCCCGTGGAGAGAGAACGGCAGTCTGCTGTTGTAAACACAGCAGACTTTTGTTCTCCCAGCAATTAACACAGATCTCCTGTGTTCCTCCTATTATATTCTCCTATCTTTTAGTACACAGATCTATATGTTGATTCCATAAGCCCATCCCTCACACAGTTAGAAAACACCCCCTAGGCTCACGTTTAACCCTTTGATCACCCCTGGGTTAACCCCTTCCCTGCCAGTGTCCGTACAGTAACAGTGCATATTTTTAGCACTGATTACTGTAGCAATGCCACTGGTCCCCCCAAAAGTGTCAGAAATGTCAGTTAGGTGTCCGATCTGTCCGCTAAAAGTCTCGCTAAAAGTCACTGATTGGTACCATTACTAGTAAAAAAAAAAAAAGATGACATAAATCTTTCCCCTAGTTTGTAGATGTGATAACTTTTGTGCATACCAATCAAAATACGCTTATTGGGGTATTTTTACCAACAATATGTAGCAGAATACAAATTGGCCTAAAATGATGAAAAAAATGTGATTTTAATTGTTTTTTATTGAGAATGTTATGTAGCAGAAAGTGAAAAATATTGTCACTCTTTTTTTATTTATAGCGCAAAAAATAAAAATCGCAGTAGTGATCAACTACCACAAAAAGAAATCTCTATTTGTGGGGAAAAAAAGACATACATTTTATTTGGGTACAGTGTCGTACGACCGTGCTATTGTCACTTAAAGTAACGCAGCGTGGATTCACAAAAAATGGCCTGGTCATTAGGGGGAAAATCTTCCGGTCCAGAAGTGGTTAAAATCATACCAGACCCTTATCCAGGCTTGCATCCTTGGTGTCAATATTGGAAGTATATTGCCAATATTTTACTTTTGCATGGCACTTTTTCCACATATTGTAAGAACAAGGACCTCATCCCCACATCCAGTCCCTGAAAGAATGTAGGTGGTTGTTGGGGAATTATCAGAATCTGGAAGCCCTTTAATGATATATGGACTACCAGACATCTGCCTCCAGGGGATTTAGTAGATCTCCTTATTCCAAAAAAAAAAAAAAAGTAAATAAACACGCTTAAGCAAGCCATAGATTATGGGTGTTTTTTTTTTTTTTTCTGCAACTACGGGTTACAGGGAAGATAAATGCTCAATTGACTGACTGTGTTAATGGGGGATCCCTCATGCTGAGCTATTGTTTTCTCCTGATGGGGGGGGGGGGGGGGGCATGGTGAGATGTGCCTAATGGGAGAACACAGTGATTATTGGTAACAGCTATAGACACTGGCAAAATCACATGCTAAAAATCTAACATGCTGGTTGTACGGGATCAACTTGGGTACAATCAGCCTGCCATTAGATGGATCAAATCTCAGCTGGACCCAGGAGCAGATCCAGGGGGGAGCAATGGGGCAATTGCTCCACCCAAGAAAATAATACTGACTCCGAGTAGGAGGATCCCAGCACCATCTCCTGCTCCGAGGTGGCGAGTCGGCAAGCCTAGATTGCGGGTTCCCCACCCGCCATCCCCGAGCATCACTGTATATAATGGAGCCAGCACTAGAGGAAGCAGAGCTGATGCTTCCTGTATAGCGCCGGCTCTTGTCACAGGCGGAGTAATACCAAATGTACTCTGCCTGTGACAGGAGCGATACAGGAAGCATCGGCTCTCTCTTTACTGCAGCCACATGCTTCCTTCAGCACAACTCCTGTCACACTGATGCTCAGGAATGGTGGGTCGGGAACCTGCCAACAGTACCCGCCAGCAGTACCAGCCAGCAATATTGACCAACAGTACCCACCAGCAGTATCCACCAGCACCAGCCAGCAGTACCCACAAGCAGTACCAGCCAGCAGTACAAGCCAGCAGTACCCACCAGAAGTACCCGCCAGCAATACCCACCAGCACCAGCCAGCAGTACCCACCAGCAGTAGCAGCCAGCAGTACCTGCCAGCAGTAGCAGCCAGCAGTACCCACCAGCAGTAGCAGCCAGCAGTATCCACCAGCAGCACCAGCCAGCAGTACCCGCCAGCAGTACCAGCCAGCAGTACCGCCAGCAGTAGCAGCCAGCAGTACCAACCAGCAGTACCCACTAGCACCAGCCAGCAGTACCCACCAGCCAGCAGTACTCACCAGCAGTACCAGCCATCATAACCCACCAGCAGTACCAGCCAGAAGTACCCACCAGCGGTACTGGCCAGCAGTACCAGCCAGCAGTACCCACCAGCACCAGCCAGCAGTACTACCCAGCAGTACCAGCCAGCAGAACCCACTAACAGTACCAACCAGCAGTACCCACCAGCACCAGCCAGCAGAACCCACCAGCAGTACCAGCCAGCAGTACTGGCCAGCAGTACCAGCCAGCAGAACCCACCAGCAGTACCAGCCAACAGTACCAGCCAGCAGTACCCACCAGCAGTACCAGCCAGCAGAACCCACCAGCAGTACCAGTGAGAAGAACCCACCAGCATTATCAGCCAGCAGTACCCACCAGCAATACCAGCCCTGTAGGACAGCCAGCAGCAGCCACCAGCCATACCTGCCTGGGGGACAGCAGCAGCCAGCGATACCTGCAGAAATCCTGAGGAAGAAATAAAGATTGAGGTTAGTTGAGGTGCAAGTAAACGACAGTGCATCTGTGTGAAAGCAGCCTTAGGCCCCTTTCACACAATTGGTCTAATCGTGTCCGCAATACCAGCCCTGTAGGACAGCCAGCAGCAGCCACCAGCCATACCTGCCTGGGGGACAGCAGCAGCCAGCGATACCTGCAGAAATCCTGAGGAAGAAATAAAGATTGAGGTTAGTTGAGGTGCAAGTAAACGACAGTGCATCTGTGTGAAAGCAGCCTTAGGCCCCTTTCACACAATTGGTCTAATCGTGTCCGCCTGTCTGTTTTTGGGGTGTACCCAACTGGACCCTCCATTCACCTCTATAGAGCTGCAGATGTAAATGGACTTGTGTCAGTTTACACCTGCCTATCTCCAATCCACTTAAAAAAACAGAGAGGATCTGTCCCTGTCTGGGCAGATGAGAACAGAGGGCTCATAGAGTAGATAGGGCTTTGTCCGTGTCTGCTCTGCGTATGCTAAGTGGACATGCACATATCGTCCATCCACTCATTTTGGTCCGGGACCAGTTACCAAGGCGCTAAAGTGGCCCACTCTACTCAAAAGGTTGGGCACCCCTGCAGTAGGGGCATGAGTCCTGGATGGGGAGGCGTGCTGAAGCAGCCTTCCCCCTTACTTTTGCCACGGTGTGTGGAGGGAAGAAGACCCAGATGGAGAGGTGCGCTATACTGTAGCGCATCAGGAGACCCATGGGGAAATCATAAAGATCTTCTGTGAAGTTAATAAAAGTGTTAAGACCGCCGCCACTGTCGTGACTGGCCTTAACATTTTCATGACTATGGTTGGCAGGTCTCACTATTCTTCCCTACTTCCTCCACGCTGAGAGGAAGTGGCATAATTTTAAATGTGTCACTGTTTTAAACAAGGTTAGGACTGTATGATACGTTAAAAACAGTTCTGTAAGCAACACCTTATTTTGTGTTAGTGCCCCTTTCGTGACTAGACTCTGGATCCACCCCTGACTGGACCCTGGTGTACAGGCTGAGATTTAATAAATGGCCGGCTTTAGACACACATTAGACAAAGTCCTTAAATTACATTGTGGTTATTGTGGTCAGAAGCCAGCCACTGATATGTAATTTTGTGGCAGCAAGGTCATTGGGCAGCGGGTCCTAACTGCAGCAGGTCGTACAGGGATTTACAATGCATGGATCTAAATTGCTGCATGACATGTTTGATGCTAGATTTACAATTGTGAGACATTATTTACATTGTTAATTGTATTATAATTAACCCCTTACTGCCAACTCTACGCATGCAGTATATGCAGCCTCATGAAAGTGTGTCTTGCTCTATGGGGTTGCATATATACGTACCTGTGTCTGTGCTGGGAGTGCCCTGCACATCGCATTCTCAGCACAGAGACTGTGCTCCCACTGAGAGGCCCAGGTCCCATAATAACGAATGGAAACCAGGAGGCCCAGTTCCCAATCCCCTTATCGCAGGAATAGCATTTGATTGGCTATCACAGTGATCGGTACAGCCTGCTTCTGTGATTTTTTCTTCTCTTGAATGGAGAAAAAAGATATATTGTATTTTTTGTTCTTGCTATAGGAGAACAGTTTAAACAAAACATCTGCGTAAAAATAATAATGATAATAATAATAATAAAAAAAAAACTAGATCAGGGTTTGATCTAGATCTGGGGCAGGGTTAAGATTAACCCCCAGCACTGCCCCCACTTCTCACAGACAGGAAGGGGTTGCCATGAGTTAGACTGCTTGTGTGCAGAACACCGATGATTGGAGGGTTCTCTGACATCTGTCATGATCTGATCACTCTGTAGCTGGCTAAAGGGATAGGACAGGTTCATACACTGACAGCCTTGCTATTTCTCTATCCATCAAACTGCGGACAACCCTGTGGTGTTTTCATCTTGTTTCCATGCTGATTACCAAGATTTTAACATGCAAGTGTGCTATTTGTTTTTATAGAGTAAATTACTAAATTACTTTCTAATGAGGATCTTGCGCTGTCATTTCTTTGTTGTTAGGGTTAGGGTTATGGTCAAGGTTGGGGTCAAAGAACATTATCAGAGTCTAAGGTTGGGTTCAAAGGTCAGGGTAAAAGATTAGGGTGTATGCATTTTAGGTAGGATTTTTTAAATTAGTATCGGTATCAGTTAGTGTCAGTGTTTTTTTAGGTAGGATAAACAAATCAAAATGTACACTACTGTTTTGGGTTAAAGAGCCTTTTTCTAAAGTGTTAGTGTGCTTATTTGTATAGTGCAAAAGTATACCTGCGCTGCTACCAAAACAAACTAATAAATAAATCTCAATAATTATTGTGTATAAATAGTCTGTGTAAAGTGCTAGTGCTCAACTTAAAATACACAATCCTATATCTTAAATACCAATCAATATAAAAATATACATAAATACAAATTTTATACACGTGAAACAAATAAATGTGAATAAAAATCTTTCAATTAATGACGTGCTGAAATAGTGACAGTCTTTGTGCAAAGTATAAGTCCAAAGTGCTGCGTGCTCATAAAACAATTGCCGGTGCTCTCTCTACATGGGTAGGTGCTCCCCTCCTGGACCCCTACTCACCAGAAGCCAGATAATACACCGCCTTCAAAAAATATCCTTAGGTGGGACGAGCCTTATTGGACCATCAACTCAATAGCTTTACTGTAGATCACATCATCCAGGTATTTGCTCAAAAAAAGGAAAGAGATGCTGGCATCGTGAAGTATGTAACTACTTTATTCGATGCACACAATACAAGATACACTTACAATATGGCAAAGGTTCAAACGCCTAAAAGTCATCCCACGGGTTGCCAATCCAAACGACTGTACTTACTCCCCGTGTCCCCGTAACTCGGAAGGAGGATGTATTCAGGCGTAGTACGTAGTCGGACGAACAGCTTGACGCGTTTCGCTCCTCACACAGAGCGTTATCAAAAGCTGGTCCGCTCCAGATACGTACTATATTTATAAGGTAACAAAATTACATAATTGCTGACACCTTAGAGGAACCGGAAGTGGAATGCCGCCATTTTGTGATTCCTATGGTGGTAAACTTCCTGTTCACCATCATCCTACTATGCCTTTTCATTAATATCTACAACAATTTATCCCCACATCATAAGCTTTTGTTGATCGCTTTAATATTTTCTGGTGCAAAATAATATATTCCTAAAATTGTGAGTTAAAAGCTAGTATGGGCAGCGTAGTATTCCAATGGCGGAACCGGAAGTGGCTCCGCCATGTTGGGACTCACAATCTCCCCATATGCCGGAACCGGAAGTGATGTCGTCATATCGGGGTGAGCCGATGACGCACTTCCTGTTCCTCGTAACGGTCTGATTTTGGCTCCATCCAGCTCATGGGATATACCTATCTGACTCTAGATGCGTCTAGCTATGGGGCCACTTCACTTTTGCTGCCTTATTACAAACTAAGCCTGCCGTGACTTATTATTAACATTCGGCGGCGGAACCGGAAGTCCCGCCGCCATATTGGAACACCCATTGTCATGTAGAAATATTATAGCGGCCGCCATATTGGGACTCCTAATCCTATTGTACTTCCTGTACACCACGTTACTAATCCTTACTGCTCATATTTGATTACTGCTCTAATTAATAAGTGTCAAAACTTTTAAAACACGGAGGCATTCTAATTACGGTGCCCCTTTACATACAATACACCTTACAAATATAAATAAAAAAATAAAATAAAATAAAATTAATTTCAATAGAAATACTCAATACATCCACATATATTAAATCAATTATTGTATGACCCCTATGCAAAATCTTTTTCATAAATTCAAGATAATTTATATAAGCCTATATCAAGTTTCCCTGAGAAGGCCTATATATATATATACTGTAAATATCATTATGTTATACTACAATTCCATATCTAATACATTAACAAATTATTAAATAATTAAAAATTATTAAAAAATTATTAAAAAATATATACTTTTCTCAAATCCTTCTATATGCCTAATTATACTAAAAAAGGGGAAAAAGTACATAATAATTAGCTACACAATATCCCAATTTTTGTCCTATTAAAAAATCTTAAAATTAAAAATTATTAATAAAACAATTAATATCCAATTCTACATTAAGACCTGCAGGGACCATGGTTTTTAACTGTTGAATCCACCATGTTTCGTTCTGAGACACTGCTCTTTTTAAATGTGTCCCTCTCCAATGCGGAATAATCCTATCTATACCGCAAAAGGTCATCTTCCGAGGGTCCTTATTATGGTATAGTCTGAAGTGGTTGGAAAGGCTATGTTTGCGGAATCCTTTCTTTATATTACTTATATGCTCCCTCAACCGTATTCTTAATTCTCTCGTGGTGCGGCCTACATATTGAAGGCCGCACTCACACTGTAATAAGTATGTCACATGTGTATTCCTGCAATTAATAAATTGGTTAATCTCATATTTCTTCTTTGTTGACCAAGATTCAAAGTGCTTAATGCTTCTCCTTTTGTCTATGCGACATGTCTTGCAGGCTACACACCTGCCACATTTATAAAAACCTGTTCTATCCAAAAAGGTTACCAATTTCTTTGGGGGATCTGGAATACTCTTGACAATTCTATCTTTCAAAGTAGGAGGCCTTCTATAGATGAACTTGGGTTTATTCGGCAACATTTGTTTAAAAATTGGGTCCCTTAATAAGATGTTCCAATGTTTCCTTATACTTTTCTCTATGGATCTATATTGTTGATTAAATTCCGTGCAAAATGCAATATCAAAAGTTTTTTTATTATTATTTTTGGGTTTGTCAGCCAGTAGTTCTTTCCTGTCTATTTTCTCAACTTGTTTTTTCACTCTATCTAGCTGTTTTCTTCTGTATCCCTTTTCCTCAAATCTATTGATTAAAACCTCAGACTGCTCTTTGAAATCACTTTCTTTGTTACAATTCCTTTTTATTCTTAACATTTGGCTCTTTGGAATGGCCGAAATCCATTGCGGATGATGACCACTACTAGTTGGAATATAACTATTCCTGTCTGTGCTTTTAAAATATGTCTTTGTAAAAAGGTCAGAGCCATTCTTAAAAATAGTAAGATCCAAATAATTCACTTCCTTAGTACTAAAATCTTCCGTAAACGTGATGCCATAAATATTATCATTGATTTCAGACATAAACTTTAAAAAGGAATCATGTGACCCCTCCCACACAATAAAAATGTCATCGATGTATCTCTTATACATCTTGAGAGGGGTATGGGATTTTTTAAAAATAGTTTCCGCTTCCCATTTACTCATGAACAGGTTGGCTACTGTGGGGGCATACTTTGCCCCCATGGCTACACCTTTTGTCTGATTAAAATATTGTCCATCATGCCAAAAATAGTTATTTTGCATCGCCATATTAAGGATATCCAAAATAAAACTTATTTGTTTTTGCGGGAGCTTTTTCTCTTTTAATAGTGCCCATTCTACGGCTTTGCTGGCATCCCTCTGTTTAATGTTTGTATATAAGGAATTTACGTCTATACTGGCTAAAATAGTATTTTCTGAGATTTTTATTGTAGATATTTGATTAATCAAGTCTTTACTATCCCTGAGGTATGCTGGACAGCCCTGTGCAATGGGCTGCAGATGATAATCCACGTATTCCCCCACTCTAGAATAAATGGATTCCACACCGTTAATGATGGGACGTCCTGGGGGGTTAGTGGTACTTTTATGTATTTTGGGGTTTTGATATATAATCAGTTTCCTTGGCTGTTCAGGTATTAGATATTTGGCTTCTTTTTTGTTTAAGATCCCATCTTTTTGTGCCCTTTTTATTTTCTTTGTTAGCATGGCTTTCAATTTTTTTACTGGATCCCCTTTTAATTTTGTATATGTTTCTCTATCCTCTACTAGGCAGTTCAGTTCAGCTATATAGTTCTTTTTATCCATAACTACAATTCCCCCACCTTTGTCCGCAGGTCTTATTATAATATCATTGGCCTTCTCTAGTTTTTTTATGCTTTGTTTAATTTCCTTACTACCTTTAATAGGATGTATGGATATATTCTCTATGTCTTGTTCAACCATCATTTTAAATACTTCTAAACAATGATTATTGGAGTTCCTGGGATTGAATGTGGATTTATTCCTTAATCCACTATGCACATATCCGTCTTCTTCTAAAGTGCTCGTAGCTGATTTATTAAAAAAATGTTTCTTAATATTTAAAACTCTAATAAATTTGTGCAAATCAATAAAAGTCTTGAATTTATTCAACTGTTTGGGTGGTGCATACTTTAAACCTTTATCTAAAATCTTAAGTTCATCCTCATTAAAAACGTTATTACTGAGATTAAAAATTCCTGCGCCTAAGCGTCTCTTTTCCTTTTTCTTCTGTAATCTTCTGTTTATAGAGTAAATTACTAAATTACTTTCTAATGAGGATCTTGCGCTGTCATTTCTTTGTTGTTAGGGTTAGGGTTATGGTCAAGGTTGGGGTCAAAGAACATTATCAGAGTCTAAGGTTGGGTTCAAAGGTCAGGGTAAAAGATTAGGGTGTATGCATTTTAGGTAGGATTTTTTAAATTTGTATCGGTATCAGTTAGTGTCAGTGTTTTTTTAGGTAGGATAAACAAATCAAAATGTACACTACTGTTTTGGGTTAAAGAGCCTTTTTCTAAAGTGTTAGTGTGCTTATTTGACTTTATTTTTTAATTTTTTCATTTAAATAAACAGTACTCATTTTCTCTGTACTTAGTATCCTAGGGGGGAGACTTCAGGGGGAGCCCTTTTTAAAAAGAGGGCTTCCAGATTCCAAAAAGTCCCTCAAAAACGTCATCACCCTGTAGGGATGAGGCCTTTGTTCCTTGGCTGTACCCTTCCAATGTTCAAAGGCATGTGGCCTGGTATTGTTCAGGAGAGGGGAGCAAATTTGCTTTTTTGGCCACCCAGGTTAAATTCTTGGATAAGAAACTAATATGTATTTTAAGGAGAAACCAATGCATTAACTTTACTTTACTTGCAACTATAAGGCATCCCCCAAGCATGTTTTTGAATCTATTCACTGCTGCTTATGTAAGGATTTTGTCAGTGACAGCTGCGGCTTTTACGCATATTCTTGATGACTGCAGCTGAACCCCATTTTCCACCCAGAAAAGCCACTTGATCACTTCCACAAGCACTGAAACACACCATCCCCCCCCCCCCATGAACCCTCTGCCATTTATCCTGGGATCCACTGTCCCACCTGTGGGCCCTGGACCGGCATAATGAGTGTCACCAGGTAGAATGTAAGGAGTTCCACAAATATCCAATCTCTGATCTTACCTCCAGTTAATGATCCAGGAAGCAATGTGTATTGCATCACTTCTTGGTTTAGAGCTGTCATTCAATGGCAGAGCTCGCTAGGGAACCAGCCTATGGTATATGATCTGTGCCTATAGATAATTTACAGAATTTTGGAACTTAAATTTTTGGGGGATTTTAACTCAATTTCAGGCCTAAAATATGCATTTTAACAAATGTTCAAAAAAGGCAAAAAATGTGAGTGAAAAGGTTAAAAAATATATTTCAAATGTTGCCTTTCAAGCCACAATAAAAGCATAGCACACAACAGTGCCCAGCTTGCTCTTTTTAACAAAAGCTTGTTAATTAGCCTTAAAAAAAGGTAGAAAAAAATTACAGAATTCATCTTCCATAAATGTTAACAGGGTTCAGTACTATGTTTGGGGTTTGCAGACTTCAAGCTGGGGTAGCTGAACCTCTTAGCAACTGAACGTTGCCCAGTTAATTAACCCCTATTGTGAAAAGTTGCAAAAAAGGGTTGTCAAGCAGGCTGGGGGCTGCAATAATATTTTGTTTTTGGGCCCTTCAATTTGTAGTTATAAGCCTGGATTCATACCAGGGAGAACAACAATTCACATACTCTTGCAAGGCTTGTACTTGGTTTTGGAATCTTGTGCATCCCTAAATAGTAGTTAATAATGTGTTTATTGTACAAAACAATAGTTTTCAAGATTCACTAGCTATTTAAACAACTACATATTGCCTCTGCTTAGATATAAACATGATGGTTCTATTCAGAGTAGTTCAGGACATTTTGCCAATAAGTTTCAGTGCAAAGTAGTAGTGTATAAGCTGTAGCAGGGGAACTAAAAACTATTTTATAGTTCATTAAAATAAACTTCTTTTCATGGTAGTACTTTTTTTAACAAAGTGCTGCAGAAGAGAGAAAACAATCAATACAGAAATAAAACTCTGAAGTACAAGAAGCTGCAATAATATTCTTATCAGAAGCCAGTACCTCTGTGATAGAGTTCAAATAAAAACTAAAAAAAAATCGAGTTTAACATGAAGGAGCGAACTCTCACTTGTCTGATTCAGAGTTAAAAAAAAGAGTTTTTTTTTTTTTGTTAAAGATGTGATTTTGATATCGTCAATTTTGGGACATCAAAATATTTTAAAAGCATTTGATAATAGCTCTAACTTTTCTCATGCAGCAATACGTGATTGTGCAGAAATGCCTGTTCATACTGCTGTCTTGGGCTGTATGCGCATGAACACACAGGCATTCCCACTGCCACAGTGTGCAGCCAACAATTGAGATGCATTAAAAGAGGTGGCTGTATTAGGTTGTACGCCAGGGTTTGCATAGATGTATTTTCTGAGCACACGCAGTTTGTCACATGTCAGATAAATTGGTTACACATATGGGTGGCTTGTGTACTGTGCAGGCTCTGTCCTCTCTACAGCCATGTACAGCTGTGTGGATAAAACCTTAAAGGTAATCTATTACAAATAGCCATGAGAGAAGCCTCAAATATGTTTGCTTCAGTCAATGGCTCACCCTTGTCACATCTCTATTAAGAAGAGTAAAGTTAGGTGAGCGAGCACAGGAGATTATATATATATATATATATATATACAATTGTGCTCATAAGTTTACATACCCTGGCAGAATTTATGATTTCTTGGCCATTTTTCAGAAAATATGAATGATAACACAAAACTGTTCTTTTAAACATGCCTACTGTTTGGCTGAAGCCATTTATTATCAATCAACTGTGTTTACTCTTTTTAAATCATAATGACAACAGAAACTACCCAAATGAACCTGATCAAAAGTTAACATACCCTGGGGATTTTGATCTAATAACATGCACACAAATTGGCACAAAGGCGTTTGAATGGCTATTAAAGGTAACCATCCTCACCTGTGATCTGTTTGCTTGTAATTAGAGTATGTGTATAAAAGGTCAATGAGTTTCTGGACTCGTGACAAACCCTTGCATCTTTCATCTAGTGCTGCACTGACGTTTCTTGATTCTGAGTCATGGTGAAAGCAAAAGAATTGTCAAAGGATCTGCAAGAAAAGGTAGTTGAACTGTATAAAACAGGAAAGGTATATAAAAAGATATCCAAGGAATTGAGAATGCCAATCGGCAGCGTTCAAACTCTAATCAAGAAGTGGAAAATGAGGGGTTCTGTTGAAACCAAACCACAATCTGGTAGACCAACTACAATTTCAGCCACAACTGCCAAGAAAATAGTTTGGGATGCAAAGAAAAACCCACAAATAACTTCAGGTGAAATTCAGGACTCTCTGAAAACATGTGGTGTGGCTGTTTCAAGATGCACAATAAGGAGACACTTGGGCTGCATGGTCGAGTCGCCAGAAAAAAGCCACAAATACGCAAGTATCCCGCTTACAGTACGCCAAACACCACAGAGACAAGCCTCAAACCTTGTCTGTACACCATTCCTACTGTGTAACACGGAGGTGGATCGCTGATGTTTTGGGGATGTGTGAGCTACAAAGGCACAGGAAATTTGGTCAGAATTGATGGCAAGATGAATGCAGTATGTTATCAAAAAATACTGGAGGAAAATTTGCATTCATCAGCCCAGGAGCTGCGCATGGGACGTACTTAGACATTCCAACACGACAATGATCCTAAACACAAGGCCAAGCTGACCTGTCTACAGCAGAACAAAGTGAAGGTTCTGGAATGGCCATCTCAGTCTCCTGACCTCAATATCATTGAGCCACTCCGGGGACATCTCAAACATGCAGTTCATGCAAGACAGCCCAAGAATTTACAGGAACTGGGGGGTTTTTGCCAGGAAGAATGGGCAGCATTACAATCTGAGAAGATAAAGAGCCTCATCCACAAATACCACAAAAGACTTCAAGCTGTCATTGATGTTAAAGGGGGCAATACATTGTATTAAGAACTGAGGTATGTAAACTTTTGATCAAGGTAATTTGGGTAGTTTTTGTTGTCATAATGATTTAAAAAGAGTAAACACAGTTGATTGATAATAAATGGCTTCAACCAAACACTAACCATTAGTGAAAGAAAAGTTTTTGTGTGTGGGTGTGTAAACTTATGAGCACAAATATATATATATATATATATATATATATATATATATATATTGTAAGGGATTAGCTCGGTGGTAGGCGTGGATGACCCCTTTGGGGGTGCGTTTTCACAGAGAGATAGCCGAGCAGAGGTTGAAAACAAGACTGATTTATTCATGCAATTTACTTCACACAATTGCAAGCGTCAAAACAGCCAAAATAAAATAAAAGACAAAATAAATCCTTGCCTCTGTGGGCGGCTACCTTCTCACGCTGGAACCTACCTAAGAAGTCTTCCCAACCTACTGTTGGGCCGACACTGCTGATCCTACAGCAGACACTCAAATGTCCATTTGTTTGCTTTTCACACAGCACAAACATTGTCCATTGAACATGTCCCTTTGTTTTCTTTCACACAGAAACACTTCGTCTTCTCACCTTTGAGACGTCTTCACTCGTGGTTACCCTCCTTAGCTTCACATCGCTTTAGGGGGTCTTCTCCCATGCTCACCAGCTTGTCGGGAGGCACACATCCGACTGTCCCCCTCTCCCAGCCCACACGGCGACAGGAGGCAGCAGTCCTTCTCCCATGCCCACACGGCGTCGGGAGGTACACGTATGTCTGCCTTCCTCTCCCAGCCCACACGGCGACAGGAGGCAGCACTCAATAGATTTTCTCTGGACAAATTATAGAGGCCTTGATCTCCTCATTCTGAACAGCTGAATGGTTTTCAACTTCCTGCTGGCTCTTTTTGCAGCCAACACCCTATAGTATCAGTGAACTTTTCAAAGCAGGTGGGAATGTGTCTCCTCTCAGTGACTACATTCCCAGATTTACCTGACTTCCTGTCACAATATATACACAGTATCTTACAAAAGTGAGTACACCCCTCACATTTTTGTAAATATTTTATTATATCTTTTCATGTGACAACACTGAAGAAATGACACTTTGCTACAATGTAAAGTAGTGAGTGTACAGCTTGTATAACAGTGTAAATTTTCTGTCCCCTCAAAATAACTCAACACACAGTCATTAATGTCTAAACCGTTGGCAAAAAAAGTGAGTACACCCCTTAGTGGAAATGTCCAGATTGGGCCCTAAGTGTCAATATTTTGTGTGGCTACCATTATTTTCCGGCACTGCCTTAACCCTCCTGAGCATGGAGTTCACCTGAGATTCACAGGTTGCCACTGGAGTTCTCTTCCACCCCTCTGTGAAGACATCATGGAGCTGGTGGATGTTAGAGACCTTGCGCTTCTTCACCTTCTGTTTGAGGATGCCCCACAGATGCTCAATAGGGTTTAGGTCTGGAGGCATGTTTGGCCAGTCTATCACCTTTCCCTTTAGCTTCTTTAGCAAGTGCAGCAGTGCATCATAGGTGGCCTTCTGCAGGAACCCAGAATAGACAGCCCGCTCCTGAGGTCATTAACACTGAGTGATGGTGGCACAGGACCCAGTGTGCATGCATGAACTACTCAATTAACCACTTCTGGACCGGAAGGTTTTGCCTCCTTAAAGCGGAGTTCCACCCATTTTTAATAGGTTGGAATACATAGCTGTATGTAATCCCCTTTAAAATGGCTTTTACCAATGGAAACTTTTTTTTTTTTGCTAGTAAATACCTTAATTTCGGCTTTATTCCTCCTCTCCTCACTTCCTGGTCCGATCGGCGATTACGTCATTCGGCGATCCGCAGTGTCTGCTGGGATGTATTCAATTCCAGAAATTTCGCAGGTCATCCTGGAGGTGTGCTTGGGGTCGTTATCATGTTGGAATATTGCCCTGCAGCCGAGTCTCACTTTTGTAAGTACTCACTTCTATAAGATACTGTGTGTATATATATATATATATATATATATATATATATATATATATATATATATATATACACTAGTTGCATAGTTAATCTAGTTGAAAAAAGACACAAGTTCATTCAGTTCAACCAACAACATATATATATATATATATATATATATATATATATATATATATATATATATACAGTGCCTTGCAAAAGT
This sequence comes from Pelophylax lessonae, assembly GCF_965119305.1. Classification (NCBI taxonomy): domain Eukaryota; kingdom Metazoa; phylum Chordata; class Amphibia; order Anura; family Ranidae; genus Pelophylax; species Pelophylax lessonae. Next base: position 325,504,689 of record NC_138770.1, on the reverse strand, counting down.
ATTCGGCCCCCTTGAACTTTGCGACCTTTTGCCACATTTCAGGCTTCAAACATAAAGATAAAACAATGTAATTTTTTTGTAAAGAATCAACAACAAGTGGGACACAATCATGAAGTGGAATGAAATTTATTGGATATTTCAAACTTTGTTAACAAATAAAAAACTGAAAAATTGGGCGTGCAAAATTATTCAGCCCCTTTACTTTCAGTGCAGCAAACTCTCTCCAGAAGTTCAGTGAGGATCTCTGAATGATCCAATGTTCACCTAAATGACTAATGATGATAAATAGAATCCACCTGTGTGTAATCAAGTCTCCGTATAAATGCACCTGCACTGTGATAGTCTCAGAGGTCCGTTTAAAGCGCAGAGAGCATCATGAAGAACAAGGAATACATCAGGCAGGTCCGAGATACTGTTGTGGAGAAGTTTAAAGCCATATTTGGATACAAAAAGATTTCCCAAGCTTTAAACATCCCAAGGAGCACTGTGCAAGCGATAATATTGAAATGGAAGGAGTATCAGACCACTGAAAATCTACGAAGACCTGGCCGTCCCTCTAAACTTTCAGCTCATACAAGGAGAAGACTGATCAGAGATGCAGCCAAGAGGCCAATGATCACTCTGGATGAACTGCAGAGATCTACAGCTGAGGTGAGAGACTCTGTCCATAGGACAACAATCAGTTGTATACTGCACAAATCTGGCCTTTATGGAAGATAGGCAAGAAGAAAGCCATTTCTTAAAGATTTTCATAAAAAGTGTAGTTTAAAGTTTGCCACAAGCCACCTGGGAGACACACTAAACATGTGGTAGAAGGTGCTCTGGTCAGATGAAACCAAAATCGAACTTTTTGGAAACAATGCAAAACATTATGCTTGGCGTAAAAGCAACACAGCTCATCACCCTGAACACACCATCCCCACTATCAAACATGGTGGTGGCAGCATCATGGTTTGGGCCTGCTTTTCTTCAGCAGGGACAGGGAAGATGGTTAAAATTGATGGGGAGATGGATGGGGCCAAATACAGGACCATTCTGGAAGAAAACCTGATGGAGTCTGCAAAAGACCTGAGACTGGGACGGAGATTTGTCTTCCAACAAGACAATGATCCAAAACATAAAGCAAAATCTACAATGGAATGGTTCACAAATAAACATATCCAGGTGTTAGAATGGCCAAGTCAAAGTCCAGACCTGAATCCAATCGAGAATCTGTGGAAAGAACTGAAAACTGCTGTTCACAAACGCTCTCCATCCAACCTCACTGAGCTTGAGCTGTTTTGCAAGGAGGAATGGGCAAAAATTTCAGTCTCTCGATGTGCAAAACTGATAGAGACATACCCCAAGCGACTTACAGCTGTAATCACAGCAAAAGGTGGCGCTACAAAGTAATAACTTAAGGGTGCTGAATAATTTTGCACGCCCAATTTTTCAGTTTTTTATTTGTTAACCACTTAAGCCCCGGAAGATTTTACCCCCTTCCTGACCAGGGGTTTTTTGTGATTTTTTACTGCTTGATTTTAACAGACAATTGCGCGGTCGTGCGATGCTGTACCTAAACGAATTTCACATCCTTTTTTTCCCACAAACAGAGCTTTCTTTTGGTGGTATTTGATCACCTGTGCGATTTTTTGATCATGCGCTATAAACGAAAAAAGAGCATAAATTTTGCAAAAATAACAATATTTTTCACATTTTTTATATGAAATTCCCCCCAAAAAAATGTAAAAATCAAAATTTTTTAACATTTTCGGCCAATTTGTTTTATGCTACATATGTTTGGTAAAAAAAAATCTCAAAAAGCGTATTTTGATTGGTTTGCGCAAAAGTTATCGCGTTTACTAACAAAGGGAAAGATTTTTGTCATTTTTGGTGTTTTTTTTTTTAACGAGTAATGGCGGCGATCTGCGATTTTTTTGCGGTACTGCGACATTGCAGTGGACAGATCGGACCCTTGACTAACATTTTTGACACTTTTGGGGGTACCAGTGACATTACTGCAGTAATCAGTGCTATACATATGCACTGTTACTGCAAAAATGACACTGGTTGGGAAGGGGTTAACTGTATTGGAGAGGGAGGGGTTAAGTGTGTCCTAGGGGCATGATTCTTACTGTAGTGGGACAGGTCTCCTATTGTAAAAACAGAGATCAACGGTTCTACATAGTAGAACCGTCTGATCTCCATTTTTACACAGGGGAGAATGACAGGCGGCTTGTTTACATAAGCCAAAACGTTGGACCCGGCGCTACCACTTTAAATCGTGCATGTGCAAATTAGAAAAGTGCATATAGTGCTAAAGTGCACCCAATAAGATATCAAATATAGAATATATGTATAGTATATAAAGTGCTACGTGCTATTTATGGGCTGTGCTTAGTGTGCCACATTGTAAACATCATATGTTGTACATATAAAGTGCCGAGTGCTGATAATGCCAAGAACCACGTGTAGTGATTAAGGAGACAAATAAACAAGCAAAGTTATGGCGTTGGTGGATGCCCCACCAGAAACACCGCTGCTTACCACACTCCCTCGGCCAATGCCTCGACACTTCCTGGTCACTAGAATAAAGGATAAGCCTCCATTGCGTAGCATATGTTATGTCGCCCAAAATAACGTAGCATCCACTCACAGTTAGGGAGTTCACTTTCAGCTTGAGAGGTGTTCGCCGGACCGCTTCCGCGTTCCACCGGCTCAAACCACCGTTCCCGGAAGTGACGTATTGACGTACACAAACCACGCCCTACGCGTTTCGTCATACGACGTCATCTGGAGCGTGCCATCCATCACTACTCCCGGTCTTTTTATAGGCTGGGATGCCGCCATCTTGGTGTACCAAGTTTGAGGCCGAACACGGCGGCCATCTTGGTGCACCTATCCCGTAGCCTAATGACCTTTATTCATCATGTGAACTCCCTTCATGCTGTGTTTGCCGTACATATAAAACCATAAACTTTATTAAAACAACAAGTACGACTAAACTTAAATGCCTATTGGTAATTAAAATGGAATGAAAAAAATATATAAAAAAGAGATGTGCTAAAGGTGATGTGTCTGGCTTAATCGGTAGTGAGCCGATGTCCAGTAGTGCCGTGATATAAATAAATAAAAGAATACTCATTAGATATTTTTATTGAGTGACAATGTGATCTAGTGATGTGTGTGAGTTACACTTAGTAAGTACGTGGGCCGATGTGTCTGCGCAGATGGTGCTAGACTATAAAGAAGAAAGTGCCCATACATGTACCAATCTAATCGGTGAGGTAGAAATCGTGCTGAAAAGGAATTTTCGTGCTGAAAAAATTTCTTTTTCTGTTGTTTTAAAACCAACACAAAAACAAGAACAAAAACAGGTTCTTCTATGAGTCCATCCGCTGAAATGTAGGTCCATGTTTTTGTGGACTTCCATAAAAATAGTAATAAAAATAAAATTAAAATAGGTGAATATACCAATCTATTATACATCCAGGCTTTTCCAGAGGACCCAAATAATGTTATGCGGGAAAAAACATATAGATTATAAATGCTCCAAGGTAGGTAAAAAATATATATATTACCTAAAGATATGTGGAAAAATATATATAAAAAATATATATATATAAAAATATATATATAAAAATGTAAAAATTGTATCTCTAAAAAACAAGTTTCTTTAAAACCAAGGAGCTGTGATACAAGTAAGAGAGGACTGAATTCCTTAAAAATCCTTATAAACCTAAAAAACCTAAAAAACCCAAAAAACCCTCACAATGAGGGCCTATAGGGAGGTTAAAAGGATTAAAGGAGAATCAAAAGGAGAATCAAACCAGGGGGGCACAAGCCTTAAAAGATTAAAAATCAGTAATAAAACAGTTCAGATCTATGTCAATAGACATAGATCTGAAGGGTCTGCATCTGATATATCCACTTCGTTTCGTTCCTTGATACATCTATTTTCTTGTTACTTCCTCTCCAGTTGTTTTTTATTTTATCAATAGCGTAAAATACCATTACGGTGGGGTCTTGGGAATGGTGAAGCTTGAAGTGTCGTGACAGACTATGCTTGTCAAACCCTTTTCTGATATTCTTTACGTGCTCCCTGATGCGGACAAATAGGGGTCTGGTGGTGCGGCCTACATACTGTAATTTACAGGGACATTCCACCACATAGGTGACATGAGTGCTTGTACATGTGATGGTTTCCTTTATTTCATATGTTTTTCCTGTACTATGTGCCATAAAGGAAGTTGTTTTTCTTCTCTTTTCCTTAGATGTTCTACATGGGAGACATTTTCCGCACCTAAAGAAGCCCTTTAGGCTGGTTGGAAGGTTTATTTGCTTAGGAGGATCAACAACATTGTGCACCAGCCGGTTCCTAAGGTTTGGTGCTTTTCTATATATGAAAGTTGGTTTTGCAGGGAGGATGTCTCTAAGTGTTGCATCTGCCTGTAGGATAGGCCAATGTTTTTTCACAATTTTCTCTAAGGCCTTATGTTGGGTATTGTATCCCGTTAGAAATGCAAACTCGGTGTTTTTGTTATTCCCGTTACCTTTATTTGGCGCATCCTTTATCAGATCTTCTCTGTTCATTTTCTCTACTATTTTCTTGATGTTAGTTAACTCATTCCTTTTATACCCTTTCTCCACAAACCTGTCAATTAATAATTCTGCTTGTGTTTCGAAGTCTCTAATATCGCTGCAATTCCTTCTGATTCTCATCAGTTGCCCTTTGGGGATGTTTCCCAGCCACTTAGGATGATGGCAGCTGCTTTTAGGAATGTATCCGCTTCGATCGGTTTTTTTAAAAAACGTTTTACTGATTAGTCTTCCATCCTTTTTTGTTAATTCCAGATCCAGAAATGCAATATGTTCATGGTGAAAGGTTCCTGAAAAAGTGATGCCATATATATTCATATTGATTTCGTCAAAGAATTCCCGCAGGGATTGCTCACTCCCCTTCCACACAATGATAATATCATCGATATATCGACGGTAATACTTCAGATTATTCCTTGGTATACTGAAAACTTGTTCCTCCTCCCATTTTTGCATAAACACATTTGCCACGCTGGGGGCATACTTAGCCCCCATAGCTACTCCTTTTTTCTGGACAAAGTAATTACCCTTATACCAGAAATAGTTTGATTCCATCGCTGTTTTTAATCTTGGTTGACATAACATATGCTACGCAATGGAGGCTTATCCTTTATTCTAGTGACCAGGAAGTGTCGAGGCATTGGCCGAGGGAGTGTGGTAAGCAGCAGTGTTTCTGGTGGGGCATCCACCAACGCCATAACTTTGCTTGTTTATTTGTCTCCTTAATCACTACACGTGGTTCTTGGCATTATCAGCACTCGGCACTTTATATGTACAACATATGATGTTTACAATGTGGCACACTAAGCACAGCCCATAAATAGCACGTAGCACTTTATATACTATACATATATTCTATATTTGATATCTTATTGGGTGCACTTTAGCACTATATGCACTTTTCTAATTTGCACATGCACGATTTAAAGTGGTAGCGCCGGGTCCAACGTTTTTGCATTTTTTCTATTTTACTGCCTCAGAGGTAGGTTGGAGGCAGCTTACACCACCATTTGAGCCTGATTCAGTACAACTCCATAGCGCTGGTATACAATCCCTTTTGTTTACATAAGCCGCCCGCCTTTCTCCCGCTCTACCGACGATCGTAGTGTGACCGGTGGACATCGAGTCCGCCGGTCACACGCCCGCACTCCTCTGTGAACGAGCCAAGGCGGGCGCACGCCCCAGCGGGCACGCGCTCGCCCGCTATTGGCTCAAAACCCGGTGACATGCTAGCGACGTAGATCTACGTCACTCTGCCTGGCCGGGGGTGACTGCCCCAGTAAATATACTGTGCACAGTTGGCAAGTGGTTAAAAAAGTTTGAAATATCCAATAAATTTCGTTCCACTTCATGATTGTGTCCCACTTGTTGTTAATTCTTCACAAAAAATTACAGTTTTATATATTTATGTTTGAAGCCTGAAATGTGGCAAAAGGTCTCAAAGTTCAAGGGGGCCGAATACTTTCACAAGGCACTGTATGTATATTCATGTGCATCTCATAAAATTAGAATATCATCAAAAAGTTAATTTATTTAAGTAATTCAATTCAAAAAGTTAAACTCAAATATTAGAGCGATATATTTCAAGCTTTTTTTTTTTTTTTTTAATTTTGATGATTATGGCATACAGCTAATGAAAATCAAATTCAGTATCTCAGAAAATTAGAATATTACATAAGAGCAATAAAAAAAAAAAAATTCATACAGAAATGTTGGCTTACTGAACATGATGTCCATGTACAGAATAGTATGCACTCAATACTTGGTCGGGGCTCCTTTTGCGAATTACTGCATCAATGCGGCATGGCATGGAAGCGATCAGCCTGTGGCACAGCTGAGGTGTTATGGAAGCCCAGGTTGCTTTGATAGCTGCCTTCAGCTCATCTGCATTGTTGGGTCTGGTGTCTCTCATCTTCCTCTTGACAACACCCCACAGATTCTCTATGGAGTTTCGGTCAGGCGAGTTTGCTGAATAATCAAGCACAGTGATACCATGATCATTAAACCAGGTATTGGTACTTTTGGCAGTGGGAGCAGTTGCCAAGTCCTGCTGGAAAATGAAATCATCATCTCCATACAGCTGGTCAGCAGAGGGAAGCCTGAAGGGCTCTAGAATTTCCTGGTAGATGGCTGCGCTGACTTTGGACTTGATAAAACACAGTGGACCTACACCAGATGACATTGCTCCCTAAATCATCACTGACTGTAGTAAGCTAACATTTCTGTATTAAAATTCGTTTTTTTCATTGGTCTTATGTAATATTCTAATTTTCTGAGATACTGAATTTTGGGTTTTCACTAGCTGTAAGCCATAATCATCAAAATTAAAAGAAAGAAATGTTTGAAATAATATGAGTTTTACTTTTTAAATTGAATTAGTGAAATAAAATAACTTTTTGATGATCTTATAATTTTTGAGATGCACCTGTGTGTTTGTGTGTATATATATATATATATATATATATATATATATATATATATATATATATACTGTATATATATATTATTATTTTTTTCCCACACAATTACTCCTAGTTTAAGAGGATTGTGTGGCTGTCACATTTATACAATATATTGCTGCAGCAAGCAACATATTTTCCCTTATCAGCTAACACAGCAATTCCCAGGTATCACACATGTGGAGAATTTAGTCATTTCATTTGTTTTAGCACTGGGGGATGAGACCATCATGACTACATAGAGGTTATCATCACTTACTGAGCTCAAGGTGCGAATATAAGGTTCACTGAAATTGTGTTTCCTGACTGCAAAGTCAAGTCATTGATATACAGTCTTCCCTAAATTGTACATTTTCCTATTGCTGTTTGCCTAGTATCAGGTACTGTGATATATTCTTTGTATTCATCTAAAAAATACATAAAATAAAATGCTGATAAAAAAAAGCCCAATTTGCATCCATCTAGCTTTAAATGGCTGACCTTTACATTTTTAATACGGGAGTCTAGAAACAGTCTTTTGATTTTCCACTTGTGTTATTGGAAAATATGTAATTAGTATTCTGTATTCGTTGTTTGCAGGTGTTCTTTCTTATAAATGATTAAACTGTCACAGCTTTGGGGATATACAGTACATATTGTTAACAGTGCAGGCATATTAGTCATCCTATTACTCACAGGTTTATCCAACTAATGACCAGACATTCTTCAGTTTTGGAGAACTAACAGTCTGTATGGAAAAAAAATACTTTTTTTAATTTTTGGATTTCAATAAACTGAACTTAATATTTTTGTAAGACAGGAACAACAGAATGGAACTGGGCTATTATTTCCTTATACTGTATATAATTAGTGTTATCAAGGATCACTAATGCCAAATACTGTGCAATCCCTGCACTGGTAAATAAAATTGTGAATAAAAGCAAAAAGAAAAAGACTTGACTGCAAGTATCTACACATACAAATTTTCCAAATCTGCTTTACAAAATGTGCTGGGCTGTCATATCAATACCACAAAGTGACAATGAAAAGTAATAATGCAATATTATGCTAAAGGATTAAATAATAAATTTAATAAAAGTCCCATAAGCATAAAAAAAATAAAAAATGTTCATCATAAATATAAATTCTTTATGCAACAAAAATTATCCGCCCCGGATATAACCTCATGCGACAGTTGCGCTTGAGCAACCAATAAAAATATGCTTACGAGATATTTAAACCCCATAACTAAGGAGTTCTGGACCAGCCTTAGAATATGGCAGATACTTTATGGATGGATGGCTTCAGCATTGCTCCTATTACTGGCCAAAACCTCCCACTCTCATTGAGGAATTTAGTAGCACATAATGTCATTGAACGTCCAGAATGACCAACTTTGTTTGGAAACCTAAAAGGTTTCCTTCCATGTAGAAAAGGCCCAATATGTAAGTGTTGTGGACATAATATGGCTAGGACAACCATATTTCAATAATATTACACGTTCATTCAAGAACGTAGCCTATCTTCTACAGTACCCTTGCGGCCTGCAATATGTTGGCAGGACTAGGAGGGCACTGCAGGTGCAGATTGGAGAACAAGTTAAAAATATTAGAAAGGACTATAAACATAGTCTGTCAAAATACTTTTGTCTATGTCATCGCAAGGACCCTTAATGTTAAAATTAGTAGGAATTGAAAGTTTTGTGGCTCTCTGGAGAGGGAGCAATAATGTAAGGGAGATCTCACAGTCACACACACACTGGATTTACCAGTTAAAAACGTATAGTCCATTAGGAGCTGACCATTAACTGTTTTATCAATAATAGTTAAAGTATACTGAGGATTGAGGTATTTTATTTAATTTAATTTCCTATTTAATTGCAATAAATATATTGAATTTAAACTGGTGGCGTTTTGTCTAATGTCCACTTAGAACACCTATTTTTTGTACTTCATTATGTTTTTCGTATATTGAATATACACCATTTTTAATAATTAGTATACTATTATTTTTTGTATTATTAGTCAATATTATTATTATTATTATTACTAGTATTATTATTTTTATTAGTAGTAGTAGTAGTAGTAGTAGTAGTACCAGTAGTATTTTCACCATATAATCTTTTTATGTTATTTTTCATACCTTTTTTATCACTTTAAGACACATTTTTTAGTGATTATAATATCTAAGTCTGCCTTGTGCTGCAGGAGCTAACATGTCTAATCCAATCTTGCTTTATGTACATTGTGCCATATTCAACATGGGATGAGTGCCATCTAGTGGTAGATGGATCTGCTGTTTATATAATGTTAGTGTATTGTTTCACCACTATTACATTGCCTCTGGAAGATGCCCTGTCAGATCTAACATACGAAGGGCAGGGGCTTAACATTGACGTCATTATGCCCACCAGGAGGATCGGTGATGCTGTTACATGCTTGTCATGCCTTGTACTGTGTAAGTACCCATTCTGGTTTTATAATAAAGATGTTTTTAGCTGTACTTCACTATGGGATTCCTATCTTCTTTCCTTGGTAAATCTGCATGGTGCTGAGACCTTTACATGCAAAGCTATCCTGAGACTCCTTGAGGTGTGCCATTTACAATGAGAGGTTTTGGGCAATGAGAGGACCAAAGCTGAAGCCATCCATACATGAAGGTACTGACATCTTCTAATGCTGGTTCAGACCTCCTTAGTTGTGGGGTCTGAATATCTGGAAAGCAGCAGAATATTTATTGGTGGCTGGTGTTGCATGAAGAGGTTAAATTCATGGTGGATTATTTTTGTTACATGAAAAATTTATTTTCACGGTGGACTTTGTTTTTGCATAATATTGCATTTTTACTTTTCATTGTCACTTTATCAAGGATTACTGCCCCTTAAAGGAGGTCACTGGATTTTAACCATGTATAAAATGTATGTTAAAATTAGTTTTAGAGATTTGCTTAACTGGAAAATATATACAGAAAAAAAAAAACAGGGCAATTTAGCTATCATTAGGACCCTGCTTGAACGCTATAAATTTGTTAAAGTGGTTCTAAAGGCAAAAATATTTTGTTTTCCTTAGTGCAATCAGTAAAAAAAAACCTACATGTGTCTTTGCCCCCCACTCTCCCTCTTAAGTACTTACCTGAGCCTGATTCAGCACTGTGCACTGCAGCATTTCTTCTCTCCTCTCTTTCTTCTCACAGGAAACTCATCAGCAGCAGGAGCCATTGGCTCCTCCTGCTGTGAGGTGGGAGTGGGGGGTCAGGGCTGAGCAATGCTGTCCTTGTCCATAGACACACACAGCCAGGCTCAAGATAGAGCCCGCACATCTGCCCCCATAGCAAGCGGTTGGCAGATGCTAGCAGCTCTGCCAGGGGACTCCAGAAGAAAAGGTTCAGGGCCACTCGGTTTAAAACCAATGAACAGAGCAGATAAGTATAACATATGTGTTATTATAAAAAAAAAAAACACCAAATTAAGAACACTTCATTGACCACCAAGGTCAATGTAAATGGTGTTCCTCTGCTTTAAATACTGTTGAAAAGGGTCTTTATACTAGAAATCAATGGAAAGAGGCCCTTCTCCACTGACCTCAAATCTAGGTGGGTACTTCTGCATTGACCTTCAATATATGGGGGTGCTTCTAAAATGAATATAAATGTGAGGGGCTCTATAATATACCCCAATGAAAGGGCTTTTTTCTCCACTTACCATCAATATAAGAGGTCTCTACATAGGTCACCAATGTAAGGAGTAGGGAAGAGATTACTGGGTGGCCAGGAGGGGAGCAGCGAGTGTATGTCAACCCTCCTGAACAGGACACATGCCTTAAACATTGTAAGGGTACCTTGAAAGAAGAAGACAGCAAAGGACTTCTCACCTAAGGCACCTTATACCCATCCTCACATCCTGTCCTCCAAAAGAGATGGAAGGGTCTTTTAGTTTGGGGGAAACTTAGAGGAATCTGGAAACCCCCTTTAGAATAAAGGAACCCCCAGATTTCCCCCTCCTTACTTGAACTAGTATGTAATGCATAGCAACCTTTGTTATTTCACAAAAAAAAAAAGAATAAATAAAATTACCCACACTATTTTTATATATATATAAAAAAAAAAAATAAACACTGCCTCCCAATATAATCTCAATGTCAATAACATCGTCCAATAATATACGTACATCATCCATGGCAATTACGGTAGGCAATGCCCAACAATATTGACCCCCCACAATGACCCAATGCCATGACTGTTGCCCCACTACTACTCCCATCACAATTGACAGCTCCCTGGCACTGCTAGAATGTGCATAGAGTAGTGGGTATCCCAGATGCTGTTTTTGACCAAATATGGTCATTATAATATTATTAATATTATGGTCAAGATTGTAATTTGTCAGGCACATCACTCAGGATCCCTGATGCTGTGGCTTTGTTGTTTCAACAGTGCCAGGGCTTTTGCATATCATTTAGTGGTTTTGATACAGTCATTAAATGACAGACTTTTGGATGATGTTTGAAAATAAGGTTTAAGGAGGCAATCTTGCCAAATATTTTGTTCAGCACACTGGGGATAGTTTGGACGCCACTAAGTGTAGAACTAGATTGTACATTTTTAATGTACAAGATTAAGAACACTTACAGGAGTTAAAAGCAATACAAGCCCATCATGATTAGTGTGGTCCCCATGCTTGTGGTGGTCCTTTGGGCTTCACAATTCCCAAATGCCAGAAGGAGGTGAAAATCTGGGTATCCAGCAGAGTACCTCCACGCTAACCAGCATGGAACACGGAAGTGGAAATGACGTCGCTGGTACAGGGCGGAAGTCCGGATCACTGGTAAACACACAAGGAGGCGGAGGCTACATGTTCAGAGCAGTTTAAATATGGGCATAATTGAATGTGCTGCTGCTGTGGGACTACAATGGCCAGCAGACTGGCATTAAGTTCAAAACACATCAAAACAGACAAAGAACTCAATAAGGATAAATAAGAATACAGTGTAACTAGGCACACATACAAAACATCCAAAAATAACCAAGAATATATAAAACATAAAAACTTTAAAATATAAATACAATAGTATTGGGAATGCATGTGGGGAAAATAAACAAGTGTAGGAAATGCATGTAAAAATAGAGAAAGGATAAAAAGAAAATCATACATAAAAATTTATATATCAACAATAATAAAACTGATAATGATCATGGTACAGTGGGATAAGGATATCAGTGAACCAGAATCACATGTTACACTAATAGCTATACAGTAGAAACAACCACCACCCTCAACCAGGAGAAGGAAACAATATTCAAAAATATATATGTAAACGATCGTAAGGGTCCGCTGTGGAGAAATACAAAATATATATATATATATATATGTGGCTTTATAAAACAGCTAAAACGGAATTAATACTCAAAATTACTAAGAATAACTAGAAGTGCTAGAAATTACAGTAAGGAGTGCACCTCAATTTCTTCATTGAGTCCTCCTGGCGTAAGGGTATTTTAAGGAGTATATCCAAAACAGTCTCCTGCTTACACAAATGTTTAAAATGTTCTGTGGCAGGGAGGCTCCTAGGGACGGCCCCAATGACCCAGACGTGGAGGCCCTCTGTGGATTTCTGATGTTTCTCTATAAAATGTCTGCGAACACTGTGTTTATCATTCCCTTTTTTGATAAGCTGTCTGTGCTCAGCGAATCACTTACTTAAAGTGCGGATGGTTCTGCCTACATAAAATAGGACACAGGGGTATGTCAGGCAGTACACAACATACTCGTACATACACAACATATTAAAACAGGGGTTTAGTTGCACACATTTGAAAATACATGCGTAAGCCATAGAGCCCCGGCAAGGCACCCCATTTTATGTGGACCTAACTCTAATTTCTGTGAGTCTCCAACAATGGAAACACATGCATTTAGATGAACAGGTGTAGGGCAGATAAACCTAAAGGGAGCCCACCCCTTCTTAAAGGCACAGGGGCACACTGAACACCCAGCCAATAGCACTATGGCAGCAAAGGTGTCAGTGTGTTGCCTGGCCAATATAATTCATAGCACAAACAAATGGTTACTGCCCTCACCTGTAACTAGTCACTGCAGCAAGGAGCATTGGAAAGGCAACGCATATGAAAAAAACAATTAAATTTCCAAGCTCAAAACTTTACCGATCAGCCTGCAACCAACCAAATTGACCTGTCCAACAGTATGCTTTAACCACCCCCCATCCGCGCTACAGCCTATATACGGCTGCAGTGCGGACTCACATTTTCGGGAGGCCGTCTTTATACGGCCTCCCAGTAACCCGCTCCCCGCGCGCTCCCGCGAGCGCGCATCGGGGAAAATCTGTGTCGGCCGTGTCCCTTGGACACAGCCGATCACAGATCGTGGTGAATGGCCAATCACAGCGGCCATTCACCACGGGATCGGACCGTCCAATGAGAGATGATCTCATATGTAAACATATGAGATCATCTCTCATCGCCGGTGCTCCTTCCTCACACAGAGACTGCAGTGTGAGGAAGGAGGGGGAGCCTCACAGCGCCGGGGACACACAGCAATGTAATCAGGGCACTGATCACCAGTGCCCTGATTACTAAAGGTACAAAAAATACACAAATTGCCCCCCCATCAGTGCCCACAGTGCCCGCCATCAGTGCCCCCCATCAATGCCCACAATCAGTGCCCATAGTGCTGCCAGTCAGTGCCCATCAGTGCCTGCTCATCTAGGCACTGATGAGCACTGACTGGCAGCACTATGGGCACTGAGTGTGGGCACTGATGGTGCTGCCCATCAGTGCCGCCCATCAGTGCTCATCAGTGCCACCCGTCAGTGTCCATCAGTGCCATCCGCCAGTGCCCATCAGTGCCGCCTATCAGTGCCCATCAGTGCCGCCCGTCAGTGCCGCCTCTCAGTGCCACCTCTCAGTGCCCAGCAGTGCCACTTCTCAGTGCCCAGCAGTGCTGCCTATCAGTGCTCATCAGTGCCACCTACCAATGCCGCCTATCAGTGCTGCCTATCAGTGCCGCCTATCAGTGCTCATCAGTGCGGCATATTAGTACCTCCTCATCAGTGCCCATAAGTGCCACCTCATCAGTGCCCATAAGTGCCACCTCATCAGTGCAGCCTATCAGTGCCCATCAGTGCCGCCTCATCAGCGCACATCAGTGAAGGAGAAAAATTTATTTTCAAAATTTACTCGCAGAAAATAAGAAAAACTTTTTTTTTTTTTTCAAAATTTTCTGTCTTTATTCTTTTTTTTGTAAAAAATAAAAAACCCAGAGGTGATTACATACCACCAAAAGAAAGCTCTATTTGTGTGAAGAAAATGATCAAAATTTCATATGGGTACAGTGTAGCATGACCGCGCAATTGTCATTCAAAGTGTGACAGCGCTGAAAGCTGAAAATTGGCCTGGATGGGAAGGGTGTTTAAGCGCACAGAAGGCAAGTGGTTAAAAACAGGGATTTAGTTGCACACGTTTGGAAATACATGTGTAAGCCACAGACCCCCCGTCAAGGAACCCCATTTTCTGTGGACCTAACTCTAACCTAACACATACTGTTGGACAGGTCAATTTGGTTGGTCGCAGGCTGGTCGGTAAGTTTGAGCTTGGAAACGTCTTTGTTTTTTTCATATGCATTGCCTTTCCAATGCCTCTTGCTCTAGTGACCAGTTACAGGTAAGGGCAGTAACCACTTGTTTGTACTATCAGTTGGAGATCACCTGGTACTTTGAACCTAGGAGGGGGTTTGGAGGCAAAGTGTTGGAATGCCTCCAACACAAGAATGGAAGGGGAACCCTTATACAGGATTTTTTTTGTAAGGAGTCCTCCCTGACTGTTGTAGTCCTCATCCCTTGTGCAATTTTGACGGATCCTGTGAAACTGACTTTTTGGGATATTATTTATCCACCATGGATGGTACCAGCTACGATAATGAATGAATTGGGGTTTGGTGAAATTGGTGGCGTGTATTTGTGCACTGCTGTGATAAAGTTCCAGGTCTAGGAATGCTAAATTTCAGGGTCTATACCAGGAGTGAAGGATAGTCCTAGGGTATTCTGGTTACAGTAGTGAGCAAAGGATTCCATACTCTCCCTTGTGCCATCACAAATAATTATAATGTCATCAATTTAGTGACTGTAATATATTATAGTGGCAAAGGGATTGTTATGCACTCAATGCCAGTCTGCTGACTATTGTTGTCCCACGGCAGCAGCACATTTCATTATGCCCATATTTAAACTTGATTTAAACTTGTAGGAAAAGAAATAGCCGCACATCCAAGGATTCCAATAGGTTTCAAATACCTTTATTTCCAAAAAGTTGCAAGTGATGACACCAAAGACACCAGTATGAAGTCTCGTAGACGCGTTTCACACATACATCTTGTGCTTAATCATTGTAATGATTAAGCACAATATGTATGTGTGAAACGCGTCTACGAGACTTCATACTGGTGTCTTTGGTGTCATCACTTGCAACTTTTTGGAAATAAAGGTATTTGAAACCTATTGGAATCCCTGGGTGTGCGGCTATTTCTTTTCCTACAAGTGTTCCCACGGAGGCGTGCCGGGGCCAGCACTCTACTGGATATCCTATCTCCTGGCAATCACCACAAACTATACACCTGGAGCAGTGTCTTTCCTTTCTTCAGTACCCATATTTAAACTGCTCTACTCCAGGGAGAAGTAGGCCAGTAGAATGAGCTGTGAGCTCCGAGCGAATTGCCTCCGCCTCCTTGTGTGTTAACTAGGGATTCGGACTTCTGCCCTGTACCGGTGACATAATTTCCGCTTCTGCTTTCGCATTCCACACTGGTGCTCTGGATACCCATATTTTCACCTCCTTCTGGCATTTGGGGATTGTGAAGCCCACAGGACCACCACAAGCATCGGGACCTACACACTTGACCCAAAATCGGACGAAATATCCTCCGATTTTTCTCTCTCATACTCAGCGTTTTAGTTGACAGTGCATAATGTTCACGAAATTTCTTGTCCAATTTTTTTATTTTTTTTGGGACTGTAATGGAACAGGGCACACCTGACCAGGTACCTCCGTTGACAGATGCTCCTAGTGCTTCCCGAGGGCTCCAAGCACTCCACCAGACACCGTAAGCACTTCAGACTCAACGAACCGCCGCAGCTTGGTTAGGATCTCGCAATCTCCTACCCACCCTGGACCTACGACAAGGCTCCAGGTTCCTGTGGGTGAACCTCTCTTTTCCTTAGAGAGTGCAACACGAACAAGCTCTTACACAAGCTCTTAGTGATTCTGTAAGGGAGTATGGAAGACCATAGCAATCCCTTGCAGCAGATTCCCCCAATAAGAGACAGGACTCTAGATGAGGGTGAACTAACTCTAGAACAACTTTATTGAACAGAATTATATACAGTTTTCACCCACAAGGTACCACCCAGGTGGACCTTGTTGAAGACTGTACTCAACATTCACCATCCAATCAGTACAGAGTTTTACACTCTCATACAGTGTACACAAAAATATACAATGTGGGACAATCCCCTCTCTCCCTTAGCATCCAATCCACATATCTTTTTACATCCCATAATACGTTTCTCTTAAGGCAGACAGAACAATGGGAGGTCATTAGCACTTAACAATAAGACAGGGCAATTCACATTCCCTCCCAATACACAAACAAAAGGAAAACCTTTCTGACATCGAAAAATATGTAATATACACAGAATTTAGGAATTACAGATTTCATGGCAAATGGGAAAAAATCTTAATATTCCTATATGGAGATTTTGCTGGCAAATATGACCGTCCCATCTGAAGCAATTTAAACCATTAATTATCTGTTTTTACTCATAGTGACGGTTAGTACCGTCACAGGGACATTTGTTCCCAAGGCAGTCAGCAACTTCAGATCATGCGCGGTCTTTCGTATCCGATTTTTCGCGGACGTACTGCATACACATTAAACAAAAATTGGTTGCCTGGGGACGGACGATAACAATTTTGGTGTTTGTCCCTCCGTTTTTTTTTGTTGAAAATGTCGGCATCGGCTGCTGAAAGTTGTGTACACACTAGCCGATAATCGTACGATTTTACCTCGGACGGGAATTTTCGGCAGATTTTCTACTAGTGTGTACTCCACTTTATACTACACTTAGTGGCACCTCCCCCCTTGTTTTCCACTGTGAAAGGAAACTACTGTTTTTGCTGTTAATATAACGTCTTTCGGTTTATTATTTTTGAAAAAAATGTGTTGTATGCAAGAGAATAAGGTAAAAAAGATCCATAATAGTTGTCAAATACATTATGTAATCCAGTGGCTACATATAATCTTGTTAACAAGATTTAAACAATAATATGATTGAGGTCAGGACTACATATACGTGTTCATTTTCTTATGGAGCAGATGTATCTTATATATAATGTGCTGTGCTATACAGAAAAATCATTTGCGCTCTTATATTCTTTCCTTAGGAAAAAAATCAATTTGCTTTCCTGTTTCAGCAGCAAAGATAGAGTTCAACAATAATGGTATGCCATGTTGAAAAGTGTGATAAAATCTAATAGCAACTATGTTTACAACTCAGTTGTATAAATAAATGGGTTACATAGGGAATGCAAAATCTATTTCCCGTGAAATTAAATTGAGAACAGACAAACAATCTCTAGAGATAGCATTATGTTATGGTATGTTATGTATAATGTTATATTAAAATTCAGAATCGTAATCTCCTTGACCATTTTGCATAGTACGTACTACTGGCATTATTGCTTATAACAGTTTATATTGTGGTTACAAGTATACCAGACCATTTCATATTTTAGAGAACATACACATTAGCATATACTTATCCTTGTGTATGTGTTAGAAGCCTTAATGGATACATAAAAAAATGACTTCAATTGTTCCTAAGATCGGTATAAACCTGAATATTTCTGAAGTTTAAAGTGGTTCTAAAGGTAGAAGGTTTTTTTTTTTACTTTAATGCATTCTCTACCTTAAGGTAAAAAAACTCTTGTGTTCAATTCTTATACTTAACTGAGCTCTATCTTGATCCAGTACTGCACCCAAGAGCAGCGGTTCTCTCTGCTCTCTCTCTCTCTCCTCACTAGCCTTGGAGA
Organism: Pelophylax lessonae; assembly: GCF_965119305.1. Classification (NCBI taxonomy): domain Eukaryota; kingdom Metazoa; phylum Chordata; class Amphibia; order Anura; family Ranidae; genus Pelophylax; species Pelophylax lessonae. The sequence goes on along the minus strand of NC_138770.1, from coordinate 325,486,576 downwards.
CAGCAAAGGGAGCAGTTGGCTCCTGCTGTTGTTAATCACAGCCAGTGACGAGAGAGTGGGGGGTAGGACTCAAACATGCTCTGTGTGTTAATAAACACACATAGCACAGCTCTGGATTAGGCCCACCTGATTGCCCCCATAGCAAGGGGCTTGCTAAGGGGGCATTAAGAAAAGGGGAGGAGCCAAGAGCACCAACAGGGATCTGAGAGGAAAAGAATAAGGCTGCTCTGTGCAAAATCATTGCACAGAACAGGTAAGTAAAATATGTTTGTTATTTAAAAAATCAGTGTACAGTGACTTTAGGTGTACGTTTAGAGAAGTTTTCTCTCAGTTCACTTCTCGGTAGTTCTCAGAGGAAAATGATCTCCTCTGATACCCTGTTTATAAAGCGGAGAACTTCAGTTCTCACAGAGAGAACAGAGGAGTTTTTTTTTTCTCTAAAAAAAAGACTGAGATCCATGTAAAAGTGAATGGGCTGCCTGTAATCTCATGAGACATAGCAAGCTTACAGTACGAGAAAATCACTGAAACACTCTGGTGGCCTTTTATTAAGCAGTAGTAAATTACCACTGCTGAGTACAAGTTCATTCTCAGAGGAAACCCCCACCTCATGTTAATAAAAATAATTAGTCCCTCTACACAATATATATATATATATATATATATATATATATATACCGTTTTTTCCGGCGTATAAGATGACTTTTTAACCCCTGGAAATCTTCTCAAAAGTCAGGGGTCGTCTTATACGCCGGGTATCGTCTTATAGGCCGAAACTGGAGAAGCAGTGGAGGGGGGGCTCAAAAACATCCGCAGTATGCCTGAGGTATGGAAAAAAGAGAGAGAGAGAGTGGCGATGTGACCAGATGTGTCGGGAAAACATGCCTCTTTCACCCGTCTGACCAGCCCGCCCTTGTATCCTATTACTCTACCTTCTTCTCTGCGTCCCTGCGTCTCGCTCCTGAGGCCTGTTAGGTCTCTCTGTTAGAGTTGGCATCCCTGCTGCAAATGCGCATGTGCCGGATTTCAGCAGAACAAGCCGAGCGCCGAGCCGATACAGCCGCATATTAACCCTTAGATGACGGAGCTGCATGGATGGATGGCTACAGCGGGCGGAGAGGAGAGGAAGGTGAGCGGTGTGGAGTACGGGGAGATGGACACTGGATCAGCATGCAGGGATAGCAGCTTTCAGATAACACCTTTCATAGGGATACACAGCTTCATGGCTACAGCAGGGCAGAGAGGAAAGGAAGGTGAGCTGTATTGGCTTGGCACTCGGCTTGTAGTCTTATACGGCGAGTATATCCCAAACTCTATATTTTAACTGGAAAAGTCGGGGGTCGTCTTATACGCCCAGTCGTCTTATACTTTGGAAAATATGGTATATATATATATATATATATATATATATATATATACTTGCTGAATTTCGTATACCCGGCATCTGCTGAGTGCTGGGATAAATAAACTTCTCAAGTGCTAGAGTTGCACATTATGGCAAAAGTTTAATTCCAATGTATGGCACAATTGCTTTAAGTTTCAATTGATGTTCTAGACCTTCTTTCTCCGTCACATATGAGAGCAATGTCCAAAACCTACTGATTTACTTTATTTTTCAAACATTTTAATCATGATATCATCAGCATTTCTTTTCTATGTGGCTAAAGATATTATATTATTTTCTTGTTTTTGCTGTTAATGTTTACTTCTTTAGTGTTAATAATATTAATAGTCATATGCAATCATCTGTTGACACAATACCATAAAATTAGCACTGTTCTAATAAGATTTAAAAGGCAAATCCTTATCAACTTTGTCAGGATTCATCTTTGTGTACACAAATAGAGCCATGAGGACTTCGGAGGTCTTCGGCTATCCCGTTCCAACGAATACACTCAAAGCTATAACAGGTTAATGATAAATGAAAAAATGTTGGCTACATTACAAGATAAAATTCCCTTGTTTGAAGAAATATGGGATCCTTGAAAATGTTATCTTTCAAGAGAACATTGAACAGAATAACTGGCTGGCCTCACAGGGCAGAGAAAGAGATGGGATATATCTCTTTGTACATCATCTTTTAACTTTTATTTTTTCCTTCTAACTTCTTGTCTTTCCTCTACTTTCTTCTTGTTTATGTTTAAGGTGTCTGCCCATAAAGAATGTGGTTTAAAATAACACTGTCATGGTTGTCATAGCCATTTTGGATACGAGGGTTCCACTTGTTAACTTTTTATCCCACTTTCTGTTCCACCTGATCTCGGGTACATAAGAAATGGTTTGCTAGTATGGTGATGGTTTTGAGTGTGTGCCTCTCAAACATGTTGGGAACTTCCCGTGTCACATATGTTTGAAAATGTATGGTGCAAAACCACATATGACATATTTTAAGCTTTGTATTACTGTAGCAATAACGAATAAACATTGTTTTAAAAAAATGATTTAGAGTTAGCCAATGGTTAAATGCATTTCACTTATGTAGTGTTATTGTGATAAAGGTTATTTAGGAGTTTTCCTTTAAGTAAAAACAAACAAATAATTATAGCATTATTTAGAATTCGAAGAGATCCACTAAAGTATGGAAATGTATTTTAGTACAATATAACAGTTGTTAGATTATTAGACTTTAGAACAATGCATCACATTAGAGTGCTGGCTCTATAATAAAAATTTACTATACAGAATTGTGGATAAAATGTGATATTCTAAAATAAATAAAACATTATTTTAATACAAAAATGTTGCAATAAATCTGGAAATAGTTAATAGCATTTCATTAGGATACTTGATGCTTTTCTTTGTCTCACATCAATTTAACTTTTGTTGCTGCTTTGCCAATATTTTATAGAAGCTTTTCTTTTCTGTCTTTAACTTAAAATGGTAACAGCAAATATACATTGGGGTTAATTTACTAAAACTGGAGAGTGCAAAATCTGGTGAAATATATAAAAATAGTGTCGCACAAAATAAAAATCTTTCTATCTAAAAATATGCAGGTGATATAGTTTGGTATTTAGAGTATTATATGTTCTTAAAAGAATATTGTTTTTGTGCATGATTAACTGTGTTCACGTGGTCGGATGTTTCCCTGGGTTACCTCAACAGTGTTCAATATTTGGTCGGATGTTTCCCTGGGTTACCTCACCAGTGTTCAATATCTGGTCGGATGTTTCCCTGGGTTACCTCACCAGTGTTCAATATCTTGGTCTTGCAAAATCTGGTGAAGCTGTGCTTGGTAGCCAATCAGCTTCTTACTTCAGCTTGTTCAATTACGTTTTGACAAAAAAAAAAAAGTAAATTAACCCCACTGGCTCATATTTAGGGAGGTTTCAATAGGTTTCATTAATAATTCTTAATATGCTTATTAGACTTTTATCCTAATAGATATGACTGGCTTCCTATAGAATAATTACAAAACAATGCTGTAAAATGGCTGATAACATAGAATAGCAGATTGCATACCAAAGTTCACTAATATCTCAACTCCTCTATAAGCATAGGAAGTGATCTATCATATCTGTGGTTGTAATATTGTATTTTTATAGTGAATTTGCTGCAAAAAAGCCTAAGTAAAAGCAATAATTACAACACTCACTCGCCCTCCTTCTGGAGCACTTGATGAAGGTCACATTGATCCTGAAACCTTGTGCTTTGCTGCTCTGATACTTGAATAAAGCTGGCTATTTCCAATCTTCAGAAGTACTCCGTGACTTTTTACACTCATGTATTTTAGTATGCATGCATGCAATTAAAGATCTACAAGCACCTGGTGAGCACCTGCCTGTTGATAATAGGTTAAAAACCCCATCACCAGTAGCAATAAAGTTCACACAGTATATACTGTACATCAGGACATTTGCCAGATAGGTGAGATGTAAAAGCCAACTCCAAGTGCCTTCCTTCTTAAATAGATGATACTTTAAGAAATGCAAGCTTTCTTATTTCAGTGGAGTAAATCTGCAATTCTACATGGACTTATCTACTTTAGTATGTTCCTTGACCCGGCAAAAGATGGTTCAGATCTGTTGAGGAGGGAGTGGTCATGATTTGATTAATCTATGGACAGGCTGATTGTGCCCAAGTCGATCCATTGATCAATTTGGATACCGCCTGCAAATATTGTGTTCTCCCATTAGGGATGGCTCCCATTGCCCCCCCCCCCCCACCAGGAGAACACAATAGCTCAGCGAGAGGTATTCCCCTTCATATCTTTAACATTTGAGTGTACTTTAGCATTCCTTCAATAACCCACTGTTTCATCAGCATCTCCTGAAAAGAAAAGAAAAAGAGTGCTAGAACATCACCAAAGATCATCCCTGCCCTAGAATTGCTGACACTGAACTATTATATACCGTAGAGCTGCAGTTGCAGCCTACTGTCCTTTATTAGTTTGAGGTAGTTTTATCAATGTTTTTTTTGTTTACATCCACTTCTTGTCAGAAATATGATAATGTATCTTACCCTTAGAAGTTCAGAAGATTTCACTTACACCTTGCCATATCCCTCACCTGCTTGGAAGACCCCTAAGAACTTTCTCAAAATAGACCAGAAATATTCTCAAGACCTCCTATGCACCAAAATCTATTTGGTGCAGATAACTGCTGCTCCACCTGGACTAATCTCTTTTGTTATTTAAAGATGCCTGAAATTATGATATTTTCTATCAAGTGCATAGCATCATAGAAGGATTATTTCTGGAACCTGACAATAAAAGAGGTTTCTAGAGCAGATGCCTTTTTGTTCGTACGTCTTCAATTATCGTGCAAAGTAAAGACAATCTACTGTAAATATAAACAAAGCAATATTTACATGGACCTGGAACTATGGTTTCAGCTGTTAAAATAAAGGCTGTCTTAATTAGTTATTTTTTAAATTGTTTGCTGCTTGCTGTTTATGGATAAGGGTAAAGAGCTATTGTGTTTTTAAAATACTATTATATTTTTATAAACAATATAGAATCAGATCATCACTAAGAAATAAATCAGAACCCTCTGCACTCCTAATCTGTCTCAAACCTACAAGCTGCCAGCACAACAATGAATATATCATCCAGAAACAGTTAACAAGATGAAAGTGCAATGGTGAAGCCTTAATCCATAATGTACATAAATATATAAATAACATAAACATATACATGCATAGACATGAAAGTAATCAATAAATGTCAATTTCAAACAAAATCCACTTAGGGATGGTCTGTAATCCTATATATACCCTCAGTGTATAACATCCAAATCCAGTGCTTCTAAATGCGTAAAAGAAAATGCATTTAAATTCTGCAATTTCTATGTAAAAAAACTAAGATAAAAATTTTGAGACCCTTCATGTTCAATGGACCTGGATTTACCTTTTAGAACAGACCTTAACTATCAACCTGTGAAGTAGGAATCAGCTCAGCTCCAAAACTTCCCATCTGCCATATGCACTCATGACTCCAAACTCTGCCTACACGTTATGACACCAGGACTTCTTCAGGGACTCCCCAACTGCTGCAATTATTTGATTGTTTGTTCAGGCGAATAATAGCCCCCCCCTCCCCCACTGGTTGCTATGGTTCCTCCTGCTGGCTTGTCATGTAGTTTGCAGGCTGCACCAAAAAAATGCATGCACCATTTCTAGCATCGCAGTGCACCGCAACTCACACTAGTTAATTGCTGCACATTTTATCATGCTGCAATGCACATCTTTTTATAAGGTGGAGTGAGGTTTCATTAAGAATAAACAGCAATGCATAGCACAAATGCAGGTAACATGCATTGTCATGCATTATGAAAACATGCATGCTACCACAATGTAATAGTGTGATTGAGCCCTTTAATATCTACTTTACTTTCAAAAACTACTTTACTGAATGCTAGTAGGAGAGGATTAGTAGCATTAGCATGTTTGAAGGTTTACTGCAATAACCCAACCACCTTAAAAAAGAAACAACTTTATATAACCCTATTTTCTACTACTGTGGTGTTACAGCGTATTCTATAAGTGATGTTCTATAACTGTGGGAGTGAGAAATGAAAATGCCAGATTTATGACAAAATGATGCATTGATTTAGCCCACATGAATATCATTAGTGTCATATTCTTCTTGTCTTGTGGCAAGCTATATTTTCAGAAAAAAAAAATCATATAATTCTGTTATTTCCAATTTTCATCAACTTGAGTATTTCAAACTTTCTTATCAGGTTACCTTAAGAAGATATTTGTACAGAAATTTAGTTTCACATTTTGTAAATATGATTACTATTTTTTATGCTAATGAAGATGAAGCCATGTTTTTGAAGATAAGTGGCTTATTCATTGTATAGTATTGTAATAGTTGTAGTAATTTATGAATGGCTTTTCTACTTCATATTTACTAGCCTCTGTACTGTATGTGTGACTTTAAGAACAATGAATAACATGGGATTTCTCTTTATCGTTTGTTTTTGTAAACTATATAGGAGAAGTGTAAGGTTTTCATAAAAGCTTACTAGGTAAATTAATCAAACAGACCGTGATACAAAAGTATATTTGTGAACAGATAGTCTTATGGAATAAGCTTACAATCTCAATTTACATATAACTAATGCCTAACTACCAATTAAACAAAATGTGAAAATTATAGCAACAAACCAATTATGGGTTTTACACAGGCCAAAGTGCATAAGTAGAATACATGGAAAATAATGAAGTGCTTAAATACAATCACTGAGGTTAAAGGGTAGCAAGATGATACAAAAAAGAAAGTAGCAATTAAAAAATAGGCTGCAATAATTCCTATGATTTATTACATAAATATGTTTTCTTAAGTGTTCCTTCACATTTTAATGTTGAGACACAACAAACAGGCCATTCCTTTTGAATGAGCTGTCAATACACCTCAATGCAGAAATATTGTACCTGCACTCATTTTAGCAATGCAATGGGCCACAATACACAAATAAATCACACCTTTGTGCTGTGGTGTGCCATAGCGCTTTGTTTATAGGCATTAGGGCACAATTGAGAATGTGTGGCAATGTGTATGTCCAGCATAGTTACATAGTTAGTGAGGTTGAAAAAAGACATCCGTCCATTCAGTTCAACCTATGATGTGTGTGTGTGTTTGCTGTTAACCGTACATTGTATACCCCTTTATGTTGTGGTCTTTAAGGTGCCCATCTAACAGTTTTTTGTATCCCTGTAATATGTGTTATTGCATTTACATTGGTGTGAATGTAAAATCAAAACACATTAATAAACTCTATATGTATATTATGATGTATAACCATTCATTTGTGCATGTACGAAGTACACTGTAGCACAGCTTTGTTCTAGTGCATCACAACACAGATGTAATTCCTCAATGCATTGCAGTGTGTATAAAAAAATAGTGCTGGTCCTATTTTGCATTGATAGCCCATTCAAAATTAATGAGTTAACAAATGCAACATGCCTCAATGCACAAATATGCGGACACTTTAATGCACAGATATGAAAGTGATCTAAAGGTTTACTTGTCCAACCAGATATGTTGAATATACTCTCTCAGTTGGTAATATCCTTGAATTGGAGCATATGACTTGTCCCATTTGATCAAGTCTTAATATAGTCAACTAAAATAGACTCTCTCATGCTAATGAAGAACTTTACTATTCCATCTATAACACAATGCAACAGATTCTCACAAAATGGGCTGCTTAGTCCTCTTTCAGCTCTCATACCTGAATACTTAGAATGATCTGAATGCCAGCACACAACAATTCCTCCATATGCTGCTTTATTACTTCCATACAGAGCAGTTAGACACCCTTCCTGCCCAGACCAATTTTCAGCTTTCAGCACTCTCACACTTTGAATGACAATTGCTCAGTCATGCTACACTGTAACCAAACAAAATTTTTATCATTTTTTTCACACAAATAGAGCTTTCTTTTGGTGGTATTTGATCACAACTGGGGTTTTTTTTTTCGTGATATATGCAAAAAAAGAGCAAAAATTTTGAAAAAAAAACACTTTTTTTTAGTTTCAATTATAAAATTTTGCAAAAAATTAATTTTTCTTCATACATTTGGGCCAAAATGTATACTGCTACATGTCTCTGGTAAAATTAACCCAAATTAGTGTATATTATTTAGTCTGTGTGAAAGTTATTGAGTCTAGAAACTATGGTACCAATTACTGAAAATTGATCACACCAGATGTACTGACTGCCTATCTCCTTTCTTGAGGCCCTGAAATGTCAGGACAGTACAAATAACGCCCAAATGACCCCTTTTTGTAAAGTAGACAGTCCAAGGTATTTAGTAAGAGGCATGGTGGGTTTTTTGAAGTTGTAATTTTTTCCCACAATTCTTGGGAAAATGAAGAAAATTTTTTTTTTCTTTTTTTTCTTTTTTTTCCCACAAAGTTGTACATTTATAAGCTATTTCTAACACATAGCATGTACACAGCAAAAATTACACCCAAAAATACATTCTGCTACTCCTTCCGAGTATGGCGATACCACATGTGTGAGACTTTTACACAGCCTGCCACAAAAAGATACTCCACGTCCAAGAAGCACCTTCAGGCGTTCTAGGAGCATAAATACACATAAAACTTTCTTACTACCTATCACACTTTTCAAGGCCCTAGAGCACCAATACAATGGAAAATTCCACAAATGACCCCATTTTGGAAAGCAAACACTCCAACGTATATTCTATGAGACATTATGGGTTGTTTGAACATATCATTTTTTTCCACAGGTTTTTGGAAAATGTGGGAAAAAAATGAAAACTTTTTTTTTTTTACACAAAGTTGTCAATTTATAGGATATTCCTAACACATAGCATGTACACAGCAAAAATGACACCCCAAAATACATTCTGCCACTCCTCCTGAGTATGGCAATACCACATGTGTGAGACTTTTTCACAGCCTAGCCATATAGAGGGGCCTAACATCCAAGGAGCATCATCATGCATCCTAGCCACTTGCCTAGGCCTATTTTTGACATTTGGTGTTTACAAGCTAAAATCAGTTGTTTTGCTAGAAAACTGCTTAGAACCCCCAAACATTATATATTTTTTTTAGCAGAGACCCTAGAGATTAAAATGGAGATTATTACAATATTTTTTATCACACCGTATTTGCGCAGCGGTCTTCCAAACGCAATTTTTTTGGAAAAAATTCACTTTTTTTAATTAAAAAATATGAAACCAGTAAAGTTAGCCCAATTTTTTTCCATAATGTGAAAGATAATGTTACGCCGAGTAAATAGATACCCAACATGTCATGTTTCAAAATTGTGCACGCTCACGGAATGGCGACAAACTTTGGTACTTAAAAATCCCCATAGGCGACAATTTAAAAATTTCTACAGGTTGCCATCTTTGAGTTACAGAGGAGATCTAGGGCTCAAATTATTCCCCTTGCTCTAACGATCGTGGCGATACCTCACATGTGTGGTTTGAACACCGTTTACATATGTGGGCGGGGTTTCCGTATGTGTCGCTTCTGCGCGCGAGCTAACGGGGACAGGGTGCTTTAATTTTTTTTTTTTTACTATTTATTTTATTTATTATTTTTTATTTTTACACCGTTTAACAAAAAAAAAAGGATCATTTTTATTTCTATTACAAGAAATGTAAAGATAGAAAGAAAAAAAAATTATTATATAAAATGAAAAAAAAAAAAAAAGGACCTTTAAACCGGTTGCTAGGCAACAACATTTTCCGTAGCTCCGGTCCTCCAAGACCATAGAGTCAAGTGAGGGCAAGCTTGCCCTCACTCGACATCCTGTCTGTGAGGATCCGGGACCGGATCGTTTTCCCCGCTGTCGGCGGGTCCGGTAAGCGGGGAAAAGGACCGGATGCGGCGGGAGGGGGGGGCACCTCTTCCGCCATCCCGGAAGGGTGATCCCACGGCGAATCCGCTGCTGGGACCACCCTTATCGGAAAGCCAACCGTCCACCATTTAAAAAAATACCAGGGTTATGGCAGCTATCTGCTGCCATAACACCGGTATTTAGGTTTAAACGGAGGACGTATATAAACCTTTTTGGACTTAGACATGGTGGCTGTATGAAGGGCGACAGGTACTCGGGTACTTTGTTGGGCAGGTGACAGGTACTCTGGTACTGATGAACAGGTGGCAGGTACTCGGGTACTCCGATAGGCAGGTGACAGGTACTCAGGTACTCTGATGGGCAGGTGACAGGCAGGTGATAGGTACTGATGAGTAGTACTGATACTGATAGGTGATACTGATACGTGATAGGTACTGATGAGTACTGATGAGTAGTGATGGGTACTGATGAGCAGGCGGCAAGTACTCGGGTACTTCAGGCGTCAGGTACTCTGATGAGCAGGTGGAAGGTACTCGGGTACTCTGATGGGTAGGTGACAGGTACTCAGGTACTCTGATGATGGGTACTCCGTTGACAGGTACTCAAAGTACCCGAGTATCCGTCATCAGAGTACCCGAGTACCTGTCATCAGAGTACCCGAGTACCTGTCATCAGAGTACCCGAGTACCCGTCATCAGAGTATCCGAGTACCCATCATCAGAGTACGCGAGTACCTGTCATCTGAGTACCTGCGTACCTGTCATCAGAGTACCCGAATACCTGTCATCAGAGTACCCAAGTACCTGTCATCAGAGTACCCAGGTACCTGTCATCAGAGTACCCGAGTACCTGTCATCAGAGTACCCGAGTACCTGTCATCAGAGTACCCGAGTACCCGTCATCAGAGTATCCGAGTACCCGTCATCAGAGTACCCGAGTACCTGTCATCAGAGTACCCGCGTACCTGTCATCAGAGTACCTGCGTACCTGTCATCAGAGTACCCAAGTACCTGTCATCAGAGTACCCGGGTACCTGTCATCAGAGTACCCGAGTACCTGTCATCAGAGTACCCGAGTACCTGTCATCAGAGTACCTGAATACCTGTCACCAGCCCATCAGAGTACCCGAGTACTTGTCACCAGCCCATCAGAGTACCCGAGTACCTGTCATCAGAGTACCTGATGGGCTGGTGACAGGTACTCGGGTACTTTGATGGGCTAGTGACAGGTGCTCTTTATTGGGGGGGGGGCAATCAGTGTGTTTGGGGTGCACTGTACTTAGTAACTAGCTGTTACCACACTCTCTTCCTCACACAGGATCAGTGTGTGAGGAGGAGAACACGGTGACAGCTAGTTACCGTGTTCTCTGTTGACATTTGTGACCGGCTGTGATTGGACACAGCCGATCACATGGTAAAGAGCCAATTTCATTGGCTCTTTACCTAGATCGGGGATCGACTCTGTCCGAGGGACGAGCCTCGTCCCCGATCGCTGCTCTGCGCGCCCCCGGGGGCGCGCATTGCAGAGAGAACGAGCGGCTCGTGCTGGAGCCGCTCATGTGATCGACTGTGATTGACACAGCCGATCACGTGGTAAACAGCCAATTTCTATTGGCTGTTTACCTTGATCAGGGATGGGCTATGTCCGAGGGACGAGCCTCACCCCCGATCGCTGCGCTGTAGCAGCTAGAGCGGGCGGACGTCATATGACGCCCGCCCGGATCCGTACAACCACCATGCCGACGTCATATTACTATGACTCGGTATGGAAGTGGTTAAAGATCCATATTGCTCACAAGGTAGTAGCTGGTTACCAAGTGCTACAAACAAGTTAGTATATCCTTCTTCCCTACAATGTGTTGGACAATTATCATTAACAACTCAGTTACATGCTGGGGGAGGGTGAGAGAATGAATGGTACCTATTTTTTTTTTTGTGAAATTGCACTTTAAGTAATAATTTCAAAATAAAACTCATGCTTTACTTATGAATAACCCTTGTGCCTCTCTCTCCAAATGACTTCTCGCAAATTATTCCTTTTCGATGATGGTAAAACTTTTTCATTACCATGAAATGAAAAAGAAGGCATATCAACTCCCTGTTCATTAAGAATATACTGCATTACATTGGAGGGATGATGAGAGGCAGAACAGTTTTGGCCACCGCAATAATGTTTATTAATACCTAAACCACTTTCTTCATGCCACAAATATTGAAATATTGAACATACCTCTTTAGTTCTAGTGGTGCACATTGCAATATCCGCAGGTCCTTACATATATGTGTGTGTATATATATATATATATATATATATATATATATATATATATATATATATATATATATATAGCTTTTTTGCCCAAAAAATGCTGCTAATTGTTTTGCAACTTGCTGTCTATGATGTTGCTATCAGTAATTCCCCTTAAGAGTGTTTGATTATTTGCTTTACATATTTGTTTATGAAATGAACTTTTGATTTGTATTTGTATTTAATTAGCACCCAGTTGGTGCGTTTCACTTACTTTTGCTTTTCATCTAAATGTAGCTGCAGTGCTTCATGTGTCCCCATTGCCTAAAAGTGTGTTTCTGATGGTAATTTTTATTTTGTAAACACTGGTTATTGAGCCATCAGAATTTACAGATTGGGTATTCCTGATTGCCATTTATGTCAGCTCTTTTTTGTTTTTAAGAGCCTGGGATGTTTCACAGCACAGTATTATGAGGCAAGAGACGGAAATCTCTACCAGAGAGCTGCTGAAATGTGACTGCAATGACTTTTTGATATTTAGATTAATTATAAACTGAGAGGACTTTATGAAAGTTTTAAGTTTTTCCCAGCTGGCATTATTATCAAATTCTGCTTGGTAATATCTTTGACAAAAAGAATCAACAACAAATATCATTGCATTAAGAAAACATTTTGTTAATATTTAGAACAAATTAAAACATTTACTAACTAACTAACTAACTACTAACTTAGTAAATCCAAACTGAATGACACTTAATTTGTTAAAATACTGTACTTCATAAAGAATTGCCTTTTTATTAAATTCTGCATTCATATGTGCATGTACATGGGGGTGAACTTAAGAAATAGTTTGTGTTTTTTTATTTATTATATGTTGCTTTAGTTTCTCTAACTATTCTTACAATTGTTACTATTATATAGCATAGAGGACCATTGTCCCCCAATGTGATAGCACATGTATTTAACAGGTCTTCTTTAGGGAGACATTAGGGGTGCATTCGACTGCAGAAGTCACCTCTGGACTTGTTCAAGCGCAGAATAATTAGCTTCTTCCTTGGCTAGCCATACCCATCCTAGGCCCACAGGAGGGACAGCGGAACCTGGGCTACATGTAGGGGGTAATTGTGTGTGGGGAGCGTTATATTCAGGGAAATGTGGAATCTTTTATCAGAAAGCAGACAGTTGACTTGACTGGTGTAAACACATTCCTGGCTGCTATAGTAGCAGGGAGTGTGTTTAAAATCCCATTTTACCAGCCGTCATTTACAGACAGTGCTGGCAGATGTGTGGTTAGGCAGCTTGTGTTGTACTGTTATTTATGTGGAGGTGTCCTATCCAGGAATATAAACAACACAATTTTTCAACAAAATGTAATAAGCTCACTCTTTTCTGGCTGTAACTACATCAAATGAGCTGTGCCATGGCAAGTAGAAAATGTACTTATATTACCAATATATCCTTTCTTATCTCCATGCTTCAGTTGTCTCCCTTTGTTCCTGAAAGAAAGAACCAATTAAGCAATTGATCATATTTCTGTTATTTTATTGCTGCTTTATTCTTATTGTTTTATGGTTGCCTTTATGTTGCATTGCTTTCCATAGGAAATAAAAAGATGAATCTGAAAAGGTGAGCAAAGCAAACAATGGGCATATTGCATTAGATACCATTATTAAATGATTCACATGTTGATTTCAAATGGTAAATGATCATCCTGTTTTATTTATTGAAGAGAAAAAGTACCAGGTGTTATTAAAGCCAATGTATACCTAAGAACAAACATTTAATATATTGCAGCTTACCAGTCCTCAGGTGTGGTGGTCAAATAACATTGTTCATGCTTTTTCACCTTTATTATTACCTGGTTATCCTGCCAGTAACATGTGTTACCCTACAAAGGGCCACAAAGTGCTACATATCACCTGCCCAACTTTTCATCTCCACAATAAAAGAGGTACTTGTTCTGTAGGCCTGACACACTTCTTAAAAACACTGAGATAACGCTAGCAGAATGCACAGGACACAGGAAAGCACTAGATGTCTGACAGGATTAACTGTTTTTTGACCTATTGAACAGATACAACAAATATGGACAGTAAAGTGCACATCTGAGTATAGTCGTTAACAAAAAAAAAAAGGCATGTTTACCAGTGCGCATCCATTCTTTATATATGTAAGTCTAATACTTTTAGATAAAGACTTTTTAATAAGATCTTCTACACTATGTGAGCTTTGTTTATCCTCCTTTCCCTTCAGCTTCTTGTTGCAGCTGACCAGAGCTAGTGACCTGGATGTCAGTGGGGGTGATAGCCTTGCAATGGAAAAAAGAAGTGCATCAGTGACACCCACCAATATCACTAACACACTTACTGGGGCTTTTCTTTATTTTAGGAGTTGTTCTATATAATGTGCTTTTTGTTGCATATATTTTATGGGCTGATTCACTTTTCATTTTAGCAACTGTTATGTTACAAAAGCAATGTTGGGTTGAGTAATGTCCATTATTCTTATTACTTGAACGAACATACACATATTTAGGACAGCTTTAACAGTTTACATTAGCAATAAGCAAAATTGGGGTTTTCACTTACTGAGATTCTGAGAAAATCTGGTCATCACAACGAAATGCATTGAAGTTAACTAAGAAGGCAAAATTAGGTGTTTTTGAAGGTTTTTAATAGTGCAAAAGGCTTTCAATGTTCTTGAGGGTTAAATAAGCTGACAAGGACATGGCTATGTTAACCACTTGCCGACTGCTCACATTGAGCCTACTGCGGCAAAGTGGTTCGTTATCGTCCAGCGACGTAGACCTACGTCGCTGGACACCTCCCCTTGTGGGCGGCGCGCAGGCGCCGCCGGAGGCTCGCTCCCGCTGTATTCAGTCACAGTGGGAGTCGGGCCAGGGGAGGAGCGGCGTTGATCACCGCCACTCTTCCCCGATCATCGGGGATCGAGTGTGGAGATCCGCCCGCTTTGTTTACACAAGCTCCTAAGTGACAGGCAGGGACAGATTGCAGGATTCAGCATAGCTGAACCTGCGATCTGTGCCAGTGTCACACAGTCCCCTCCCCCCACACACGTTTGTAAGCACCAGGCTTTTTTACAGTAACAGTGCATATTTATAGCACTGATTACTGTAGTAATGTCACTGGTACCCCCAAAAGTGTCAAAAATGTCAGTCAAGGGTCCGATCTGTCCGCCGCAATGTCGCAGTCCCGCAAAAAAAATCGCAGATCGCCGCCAGATAGTCACCATTACTAGTTAAAAAAAAAACAATAAAAATGACATAAATTTCCCGTAGTTAGTAGCTGAAATAACTTTTGCGCAAACCAATCAAAATACGCTTATTGCGATTTTTTTTACCAAAAATATGTAGAAGAAAACAAATTGGCCTAAAATGTTAAAAAATTTAGATTTTTACATTTTTTGGGGGGGATTTCATATAAAAAAATGTGAAAAATATTGTTATTTTTTCAAAATTGTCGCTCTTTTTTTGTTTATAGCGCAAAAAGTAAAAATCAAATACCACCAAAAGAAATCTCTATTTGTGGGGGAAAAGGATATAAATTTAATTTGGGTACAGCGTCGCACAACCGCGCAATTGTCAGTTAAAGTCGCACAGTGCCGAATCACAAAAAGTGGCCTGGACGTAAAGCAGGAAAATCCTCCGGTGGTAAAGTGGTTAATAATCAAAGGTGTGCCATTGAGATGGTTTAGTTTGTCAACAAACCCATGTGACCACAATGTCAATGCTGACATGTATTTTTTTTATAACTAATCAATTTATCTAAATCACAGTGCCGAATCGCAAAATATGGCCTGGTCAGGAATGGGGTAAAATCTTCTGGTCCTAAAGCGGTTAAAAATACGCTCATTGAGAATTTTTTTGTCAAAGACATGTAGCTAAATACATTTTGGCCTAAATATATGACAAAAATTGAATATATTGGATATTTTTTAACTTTCAAAGTAGAAAAATATTGTTATTTTTTCAAAATTGTTGCTTTTTTTTATTAATATCTCAAAAAATGAAAAGCGCAGAGGTGATCAAATGCCACCAAAAGAAAGCTCTGTTTGTGGGGAAAAAAAGGACCTAAATTTCGTTTGGGTACGGCATTGCATGACCGTGCAATTGTCAGTTAAAGTCGCACAGTGCCGAATCGCAAAAAGTGGCCTGGATGTAAAGCAGGAAAATCCTCCAGTGGTAAAGTGGTTAATAATCAAAGGTGTGCCATTGAGATGGTTTTGTTTGTCAACAAACCCATGTGACCACAATGTTAATGCTGACATTTATTTTTTTATAACTAATCAATTTATCTAAATCACTATACTTGTCCCTAATGTCCATTTGATACTTTTCTGACACACCAAGTATAAAGGCTTGTATCTCTACAGCAAAAGGGCTACAGTGTCATGGTCTTCCATATGAAAGCAGATGAGTGGTGAGGGTGTGATGGGTGGACATTGACATTAAATCTGTGCACATCTCTACAGGTGGGCACACTAGATAATAGGTGTATTGTAACTTTACCCCACTTAGGGATAAAATTCCACTTTAAAATGTAATGAACCACCTCTGCTAAATAAGAATAATTCTATACTGAAAAATAAGAATAATACTATTCAAGGACCTATTACTTGCTACACAATTTCCTCAGGGTTACAGAATTGCCTTTGGAACTGACACATTACCCCTTTTCTCCACCCCCTCCCCACTGGTGCTCATCAGATTAGGATTACACTTTACATTGCTGTTGTAGGGACAATGGGTAGTCAAATAACAATTTCATAACTATGGGTCTAAAAATTGTCTTGTTTTGTTTAACCACTTTCCACCCACAATATAGCTGAAAGACAGTTACAGCATGGGCTTCCAGTGCCAGGAAGGCGTCTACAGATGTCCTTCTGTGATTGCACTGCGTGTGCATCCCTGCGGCATGCAGGTGGTGCACTCTGTGATCGTCGAGTCCTTCAGACTCAGCTGATCAAAGATCAGGGTAAAAGCCCAATCACAGCAGCCCTTTACCACGTGATCAGCTGTCAGCCAATCATAGCTGATCATGGAAGTAAACAGAAGTCGGCTTCTGTTACAGGGACATTGGTCCCAATCTGTGCCCAAAAGTACTTCTAATAAGTGCCCATCAGAGCCACCTATCAGTGCCCATCAGAGCCACCTATCAGTTCACATCAGTGTCACCTATCAGTTCCCATCAGTGTCACCTATCAGTGCTGCCTAACAGTGCCCCTTAGTGCCACCTCTCAGTGCCCATCAGTACCATCTATCAGTACAGCCTCATCAGTGCCTCCTCATCAGTGCCCATCAGTACCTCCTTATTAGTGCCCACCAGTGCCACCTCATAAGTGCCCACCAGTGCAGCTTCATCAGTGCCAATCAGTGCAGCCTCATCAGCGCACATTAGTGAAGGAGAAAAATTACCTTGTTGCAATTTTTTTTACAAACTATGAAAAAAAATGTATTTATTTATTTTTACATTGTCTGTCTTTTTTTGTTTCTTTAACAAAAAAGAAAAACAGTGGTGATTTTAATACCACCAAAAGAAATCTCTATTTGTGTGAAAAAAATAATAAAAATTTTGTTTGGGTATAGTGTTGCATGACATGTACAATCGCCATTCAAAAGGGGACAGCGCTGAAAGCAGAAAATTGTCTTGTGCAGGAAGGGGGGTATAAGTGCCCGGTAAGCAAGAGGTAATGCATAGATACTTTACATAAATGATGTGTTGCACATACAGTATATTATTTATTCCTTTATGGCCCTTTCACACTGATTAGGTTTTGGTCGGTTTTTTAGATAAAAAAAGCATAAGAAAAATGTATGAAAGATGCATACCTTTAAATCCTATGGGACTTTTCAACTGGCCAGTTGTGTTTCAGTCCTGTTTCTTGCATTTTTGGTGCACTTTTCAAAAACACACCAAAATGCATCTCCCCATTAAAATGTTCATAAAAACACATAAAAACTGAACCAAGGTTGTGTTTTTGTCACAGGTGCATGCTGGGAGCCTGGCAACCAGAAAATACACCAGAAATGTACCAGAAATGCATCAAAAATTCATCAAAGACACATACATACATTTATGATGCATTTTTCCAAATGTGTACAGTGTAACAGTATAACAGTGTCTAGGAAAGGTGTAAAAGAAGCCTTAAGGTATAGGGAAGTTATTGGTACTTAAAGCGGAGTTCCAGCCATTTCACTCACCTGTCCAACGGTCCAGCGATGCGGCCGCCCGAAGCCTCGATCCTCTCCCTCGGCGCCGGCATCACTGCTGTGGGCACCCAGCTGTGACAGTTTGTGGCTTCACCCCCCAAAAAAATGACATGCCAAATGTGGCATGTCAGGGGGTTAGAATACCTAAAGCGGAAGTTCCACTTTTGGGTGGAACTCCGCTTTAAAACAGCTTTCAGCAACATCAAAAATGGTGTAAAGGATTATTTTAGTTTAAAACAGACATGCCTTTTGTCTTCTGCCATACAAAAGACAACAGAAACAAGACAAAGAACAGCAAGGCTTCTTACAGTGAATATACACATAAAATGCATTATGCTAAATTGTTTAAATAGCATTTCCTTTTCATTTATTTTAACCTAATGTTGTTTGGGCTGTGATGAGACTTTGAGATATAAAATTACTGTGTACTCGGCCAGCAAAATGTATTTATTATAGTATTGTTTGATTGCTAACAGGATTTAAACTTTAAATTACCTTTGGCATCAGTAGATGAGATTAGCACATTAGCAAGGGAGTGTTGGCATAAGTGCTATTGAATAAATGTGTAGTTTATGAACTGTGCATTCTTTATTTTGCTAAAATGTTATTTGCTTTTTAAAATTGTATTTTTGTGTGGTTAAATTTGTTAGGAAATATTTATTGCTGGAAAATATTTTGAAATACAAACATGCATTTGTTTCCCTTACTTTTCTTTGTCACTCTGTTTTTTTTTTTTTCAGTATGTCTGATGTAGAACAAAATCATTGGTCATTTTACACAAATAATCAAAGGGTAGCCATGACAATTTGATGTCTTTATACTTAGCCCTTTAGATTTCTGTTGTCCTGCAGCTCCATCTACATAAGCGATAGGCAATACAGCATAAGAAGGGGTTGGAGGAGAATGGGACCTACATAAAGATGCATGGCCCATGCCCTTAGGACAGTAACATATTGGAATATAATTTGCAGGTAGTTATTTGCATATACAGTACATTTACCTTATTTGGCTAGGTATGTTTTTCTAGGTGATGTTTTGTCTTAGTTTTGGATAGAGTGGGTAATTGTTAGAGCCATTGCAACGTTTTTATTGCTGCTTTATATATCACCCATCTATTTGACCTGCTGGCCATTGTGAAAAATATTGTTATTTTTTCAAAATTGTCGCTCTTTATTTGTTTATAGCGCAAAAAGTAAAAATCAAATACCACCAAAAGAAAAAAAGGACATACATTTAATTTGGGTACAGCGTCGCACAACCGCGCAATTGTCAGTTAAAGTCGCACAGTGCCGAATCGCAAAAAGTGGCCTGGACGTTAAGCAGGAAAATCCTCCGGTGGAAAAGTGGTTAATAATCAAAGGTGTGCCATTGAGATGGTTTTGTTTGTCAACAAACCCATGTGACCACAATGTCAATGCTGACATTTATTTTTTTTATAACTAATCAATTTATCTAAATCACTATACTTGTCCCTAATCTCCATTTGATACTTTTCTGACACACCAAGTATAAAGGCTTGTATCTCTACAGCAAAAGGGCTACAGTGTCATGGTCTTCCATATGAAAGCAGATGAGTGGTGAGGGTGTGATGGGTGGACATTGACATTAAATCTGTGCACATCTCTACAGGTGGGCACACTAGATAATAGGTGTATTGTAACTTTACCCCACTTAGGGATAAAATTCCACTTTAAAATGTAATGAACCACCTCTGCTAAATAAGAATAATTCTATACTGAAAAATAAGAATAATACTATTCAAGGACCTATTACTTGCTACACAATTTCCTCAGGGTCACAGAATTGCCTTTGGAACTGACACATTACTCCTTTTCTCCACCCCTCCCCACTGGTGCTCATCAGATTAGGATTACACTTTACATTGCTGTTGTAGGGACAATGGGTAGTCATATAACAACTTCATAACTATGGGTCTAAAAATTGTCTTGTTTTGTTTAACCACTTTCCACCCACAATATAGCTGAAAGACAGCTACAGCATGGGCTTCCAGTGCCAGGAAGGTGTCTACAGATGTCCTTCTGTGATTGCGCTGCTTGTGCACCCCTGCGGCATGCAGGTGGCGCACTCTGTGATCATTGAGTCCTTCAGACTCAGCTGATCAAAGATCAGGGTAAAGGCCCAATCACAGAAGCCCTTTACCACGTGATCAGCTGTCAGCCAATCATAGCTGATCATGGAAGTAAACAGAAGTCGGCTTCTGTTACAGGGACATTGGTCCCAATCTGTGCCCAAAAGTACTTCTAATCAGTGCCCACCAGTGCCACCTATCAGTGCCCATCAGAGCCACCTATCAGTGCTCATCAGTGCTGCCTACGCATGCCTATCAGTGCCCATCGGTGCAGCCTATCAGTTCACATCAGTGTCGCCTATCAGTTCCCATCAGTGTCACCTATCAGTGCCGCCTAACAGTGCCCCTTAGTGCCACCTCTCAGTGCCCATCAGTACCATCTATCAGTACAGCCTCATCAGTGCCTCCTCATCAGTGCCCATCAGTACCTCCTTATTAGTGCCCACCAGTGCCACCTCATCAGTGCCCACCAGTGCAGCTTTATCAGTGCCAATCAGTGCAGCCTCATCAGCGCACATTAGTGAAGGAGAAAAATGGTGTAAAGGATTATTTTAGTTTAAAACAGGCATGCCTTTTGTCTTCTGCCATAAGAAGGGGTTGGAGGAGAATGGGACCTACATAAAGATGCATGGCCCATGCCCTTAGGACAGTAACATATTGGAATATAATTTGCAGGTAGTTATTTGCATATACAGTACATTTACCTTATTTGGCTAGGTATGTTTTTCTAGGTGATGTTTTGTCTTAGTTTTGGATAGAGTGGGTAATTGTTAGAGCCATTGCAACGTTTTTATTGCTGCTTTATATATCACCCATCTATTTTACCTGCTGGCCATTGCCACTAAAAAAGAAATTTAAGGGAAATCCAAAATGTTTTAGTTGTCATAATACAGGGTAAGCTTTCCAATTTACTACTATATTTACCTTTTAGTAGCCACAGTGGCTACTAGAGCTTTATGTAAAGAGGCATTAGTATGAGTGTTCTTACAGTCCAAAATATGTGTTGTGTTGTCATTCAAAGATAATAATAATAATAATAATAATAATAAGTTTCATATAAATATGCTGTATTCAGCATATCCAGTAGGTGTATATTATCAAAGTCCACCAAAAATTGAACTATCATAAAGTCCACAGTGAATTAAAAAAAGTGGTCTTAGGCATATATCTAACCAAAACAATGGGTATCTGTTTGTTCACTAATACTTAGCATGGCACAAGTTGCTACAGTAGTTTTCCAACTTTGGCTAATGGCTAGTTAATGGCCAACTGAAGCTTAATTGCCAATTTATAAAAGTGTCTGTTGAAGAATGTCTGTTAGCTATCTTCCAGGAATGTATATGATTTTAAGGCTTTTAAGACAAATTCAGATTTGAAATACATGTATGAAAGCTAGTTTTCATGCCAAAGAATTTGTATTTCTGTTCCTTTAATCCTAAGGTTTAACCAGCTACTTCTGAAGTTAAGCTTTAAAGCAACAATATCTCCCCTCCCCCAGCCTGTGATTGGACAGTGAGTGAGCAGCAGTAGCCAAGTTCTCTGTCACTCTGCTTTCTTGTCAACGTGCTCCTTGTTAGCACATGTGCATTAGCATCTATTTAGCTCCTAGTATTAGAGCCGGTTCACACTGGGGCGACTTGTCAGGAGACTTAGTCGCCTGACAAGTCACGCTCCATTTAGTGCAATGGAACCGTTCTAGACTCTGACTTAGTAAAAGGTTCCTGCACTATGTGGGGGCAATTTCGGAGTGGCTTAAATTGACTTCTATTAAAGAAGTCATTTGCAAGCCACGCTGAAGTCGTGCTGCAGGGGGCGGCTTCAAAGTTGGGTGGCTTTGAAGCCGCCCCAGTGTGAACCGGCTCTTATCCTTTCCAGTCTTGCTGTGCAGTAAAATGTTTTCAACAGTTTCACATAAAATGCATTGAATTATTTGTAATATATATATATATACATATTTATATATATATATATATATATACCTGTTTATATATATATATATATATATATATATATATATATATATAAAAACTCAAGATACAAACCCATTGCTGAAGACTGTATAAGTTGATATGAACATAAACAAGCGGCGCACATTTTCCTTTACGTATGATTTTTGCTCTGGGCTGGCTTCTTTTACAGGGGGGACCCAGTGTTTCTGCCAAAAAATCTGAAAAACAAAAAAATACACAGGGAAAACCAGACAGATTAAATATTTTTTTCCTAAAATGTGCATCTGAATATATGAGGTGCTGTCTATTGTTGTATGTCATTAACTGTTTTAGAAAAAAGGAGGCATAAAAAAAAAAACGAAATAAAGAAAAAAGTACAAAACTGCTTGTTATGAAGTACAAATAAAGTCTGATTTGAACTGGAAGATTGCTGCTACCTTCATTTTGATAATTGTCTGTTCTGATAAAATTTAGAAGTTTTCGTATATTTATAAAAATCATCTTAATAAATTGGCTTTTATTTTCTGTATACTGGCCTATAATTTACAAAGATGTTCCTGGCCAGTACCCCATTTTCCACATTATCTGTGTAAAAGTATCTTAGATTATATGTAAAGTAAGTCAGTAAAACCTGACAGAAGCGTTAAACATGTTAAAATATTCTCAAAAGTAATTTTAAAGATTTTAGAGTCTGTAGTTTTCATAAAAAGAATAAATGTCTGACTATACGCAGTTGCACCAATGCTTTTTGCATAAGCATTGTCCAATGTTGTCACCACCAGAAAGCCTGCTCTAAGAAATGCCATACAGCCATGGTTGGATTACATTCACATAGCCCAGAAATAGCTGCAAAGCGAAGAGAAGGTCAGAAGTGCTAATATGCAACACAGGATAAAAAAAAAAAAAAAATTAAAACAATATATTTACAAAAAGGGTCTTTTTTTGGTATATACTGGTACTGTATAGAAGATGTATGTCAACAATGTGGTTTTGTTACTATAAATGCAAACTACTCACTAGGGGGGAATCTCGGGGGGGAATCAAGGATCGAGAAGGATCTGGGGGTCCTAGTAGAAGATAGACTGAGCAATAGCATGCAATGTCAAGCTGCAGCTGTCAAAACGGGCAGAATATTGGCATGCATAAAAAAAGGGGATATACACCAGAGATAAATCCATAATCCTGCCACTTTACAAAACTCTGGTCTGGCCACATCTGGAGTATTCTGTTCAGCTCTAGTCACCAGTCCTCAGAAGGGATGTGCTGGAGCTGGAGAGAGTCCAGAGAAGAGGCAACAAAACTAATTAGTGACTACAAGCACTAATTTTATATTTCCTGGAGAAGAGACACTTGAGAAGGGACATGATAGCGATTTCCAAATACCGTAATGGTGATCTCAGCATAGAAAGAAGAAAACTATTCAGTCTCTGGGAGTGTAAGAGGACACAAGGCCACACAATGAGATTGGAGGAGAAGCGGTTTAACCTTAAGCTGCGTAGGGGGTTTTCACTGTCAGGGCGGTAAGAATGTGGAACTCTCTTCCACAATTGATGGTATCAATGCGGAATATCAATACTTTTAAAAGACTCTTGGACTTGCATCCCAAAGAACACAATATACAGGGATATGGGAAATGATTATAGTCACTGACACACACACCTACACAGGTTGAACTAGATGGTCGATTGTCTTTTTTTAACCTTAACCACTATGTTACTGTAACTCGTTTACTTTTTCCTTTGCATGTTGTGATACTGAAATATATATAATTATTTTTCTATTTAGTTTTAAAATCATATTTTATATCCATATCATTTTACATGAGGCATGCTTTATCTTCTTCCCAGCTCTGTGCAGCCCTTATTTTATCCCATAGTGTAAAAAAAACAGAGCAATTACAGAAAGAGTGGCATGACACTAGGTCCTAATAACCTGTAGTCAAACCTGAGTGAAGTGCTAGATGATTAAGGAAAATAAATTATAGATAAAAACTGCCTGAAGTGGAGATTGAGCACTAGGTTAAGATGGCATATCGTCCTGTGTAAAAGGTGGAGCAGACAGTAAAAATGCAGCAAGGTGAAATATTTTTCCCTTTCTAAAGTGAACCGATTGCAACAGCTTTTTACCTGCAGTAAAAATAATAGAGTAAAGGTTATATAAGAAACCGGAGGTAGGAAAATATTCCCAAGAAACAGTTACCAGGGCATGTTCTCAGAAATTAAGAAATCAAAATAAAATGTTGGAAAGAAAAGAATAGGGGATTTGTAAACTATTGATAAAGGAAAGATTGGTTAGAGATTATGGGGAAGATGAAAGAAACACACTATGGTTACAAAATGTCTGCTTTTTTAAAGCAAAACTAAAGTATCATTTTTAATGCAAATGCTGCAGGATAAGAACTGTGAACGTACACATAAATATGTGTTAACTTTTACATTATTCATATTTCGTATTATCTTTATGCCAGCTCATAGAGTCTATTCTTCAGCATTAATGGGAGGTGATGAAGGTGTACTATCATCTGATGGAAAAAAATAAAATAAAAACTATTTAAAGACACTAAATGTTCACACAATTGTTTACACTTCAAAGAAAGTCTACAGAAATAATTGAGTACACCCTGTGAGATTTTTATTTTTTTCACTAACATACAATTTTTCAAGACAAGCTTTCGGGGCATATCCCCTTTTACCCCGAAAGTGTGTCCTGAAAAACTGTATGTTAGTGCAAATAAAGAAAGTATCACTGACAGTACTCAATTGTTTCTGTTACAGGTGCACTAATACTGCACAAATGGAAGTCCACAAAATTTTCAGTGCTTCAAACCACCGGTGAAATTAGTGTTTCTACTTATCTTCACACTACAGCCCGTAGATCAGATGTAATGCATATGAGGGCTGAGCTATGTCAGTGATGCCATACAGTTGCCATTTGGGGTCAGCAGAGTCTGTGGTTAGAGGGATGCTGCCAAAATATATGTAATGTGCTGTACTTGGCACTTTGTGTGCACTTTCTTGTCAGTGTCATTTTTAGAAATTTTAATTAAATGGTTTTAAATGTATGTAGGGCACTATTGGTCCCAATTCTTTTTGAATGAATGAATGCCTGCATATGGTGAAACTGGAGAAGAGAAGGAACATCTTTAGTAGCCTTCTGGCGTATAGCCCCTGAGGGTGCAAAAGCTCTATTGACCTTAATTTAAATATGGTGTCAAATACTGGAGGTGAGCATATACTGTTAACGGAAAGAGAAATGCATGCTGTGCATGGGTGATATGTAGTGGGAAGATAAGTGCAAATGTCAATTTTACTGGTGGTTGGAAGCACAGAAAATGTTGTGGACTTTTTTTGAAGCATACACAATTGTGTGGGCGCTTGGTGTCTCTACATAATTAAAAAAATAAAATAAAATAGTAGAATAGAAAATAATAGAATAGAATAGAATAGCATAACCAATAGAATAACATGGAAAGAATATAACTGTCTTCCAAAATTCAAATAGAATGAAATGGAATAGAAAATAATAGAAAAGAAAAGAATACAATAGAAAAGAATGGAATAGAAAATAAGAAAATAGAATAACACAGAAAAGAATAAAATAAAAAAAAACAATAAAATAGAAAAAATTAGAAAGAATATAACCATCTTCTGAAATTCAAATTTCAGACAGAATACATTTGTTTCAAACTCTTTTTATTGGAAATACAAAGATACAGAATACAACATTATAAAGGTAGCATAAAAATACAGGAGCAAATTGCAAAAACAAAGCACATTAGGTCTGTGTAGATACATTTCTTGGATAGGAAAGTAATTGTAACCTGAAAGATTAATGGTTAGCAATATATAATACTGTATCACCTGGAGACTAAAAGTGAGGAATCCCCCTGCATGAATGTGGTCTAGGAATATTGTTACTGTATAGTGGAGACTTCTTGTTGGGGAGCCTAAGATACCGTCTTACAGTAAAGCCTAATTCTCCATTGAGATTATTGTGCAGTACTTACTACCCTTGGGTCTTAAATCTATAATGAAGGGCATGATCTAAAGCATGGTATTGTGCAGAGAAGAGGAAGATTCCTCAGAGGGCAGGGTTCAGGGGGTCAGAATGAATGGGAAATTCTCCAATAATATTTATTAGGTTAGGTATTAGTACTAGGATGAGGTGCTAGTAGCAATAGATTGTGTTGTATCTGTATTGGTTCGGTGGAGCTTAATCAAAATATCAGCACGGTAGGGTGACAGAATACATTCAAATTTAAATAGATGTGAATAGAATAGAACAGAATAGAAAAAAATAGAAAAGAAACTAGAATATAATATATTATAAAGAATGTAACCATCTTCTGAAATTACAATTTTCAATAGAATGAATTTGAATTGATTAGAATAGAATAGCAAATAATAAAATAGAATAGAATAGAAAAAAACATAGAATAGAATTCAACAGAATAGTATATAAAAAAATAGAAAGAAAATAGAAAAATAAATATATAACTATCCTCCGAAATTTGAATTTCGAAGTAAATAAATTTGAATTTGAATAGTATTTATTAGAATAGAAAAGAACAGAATAGAGAAAAAAAAGAAAATAAAACAAAACAAAAAAGGAAAGAATAAAACAGAATAAAATAGAATAGAAAATAGAATTACAGAATACAATAGAATAGAAGTGAAAGGAATATAATAGAAAAGATTAGAATACATAAAAGGAATAGAATCGAAAATTTTGCTGACAAATAAAAATTTCCAATATGGTTACGCAACTCTTCATATAGCCCATATACCATTAAAAACACATATATATTATAAATTGTAAAACACACATCTAGAAATTCTGAGTGCTGAGAGGGCACAATAATAGGGGAGTGTACACCTGGCGGGGGAAACATTGTTGTTTTTTATGTGAATTCATTAATAAACTACCTGCTCAATGATGAGTTCTCTGTGATTTCTTGATACATATCATTACGGTGCTTAAACTAAACATATATGTACATTGTACAAGGGCTACCTGACCTGACCAAAATAACAATCCAATATTTGAATCATTATGAATACAAGTTGATTTGAATAATAAAAAAAGATCGAAATTTGTACATCATATTTCTGCTGTCAGAGTTTACTAGTGCAGCCAAACAGCTGTCACAGTGTATCACAAAAACCATCTGTAATACTAGTGTTCCATCAACATCTGATGTCAAATCTGAAAACTTTCTTATATGTGAAAATAAAAAAAAAGTTAAATTTGAAATTGAAAAAAAGGGTGAATTACAATTCGAAAAAAAGTCGAACTAAAAAAAATTCTAATGGAAAAAATGTAAATTTGGTTGAATGTTTTCAACTTTGGTCGATTTCAGAAAATTCTAATTGAATTTGAATACAAATAAACAAAACAAAATGAATTCCAAAAATTAATTCAACTAATTAAACAAATCTATCAAAATAAAATGTATTAGTGCCGGTTCACACTAGGGCGACCTGTGAGGCGACCTGGTCGCCTCACAGGTCGCCGCAGGTCGCCTCCCATAGGGAAGCTGCGGACCCGTTCTAATAGGAGCGACACAAGTCGCTCCGACCTAGAAAAAGGGTCCAGAGCTTCTTTGGGGCGACCCAGAGGCGACCGCCATAGACTTCAATGTTATGAAGTCCATGGCGGCCGCTCCGAGGTAGCGGCGCGCTGCTCGCACCGCGACCTCCGAGGTCGCGGTGCGAAGTAGCGTCGCCCCTATGTGAACGGGGGCTTAAATACCAGATAAAAACTAAACTAAACCATTTTCTTTGTTTTGTACATGTCTACTGGTGAATCAATCACTTACATTGACACAGAAGTTTCACATGCAATGAATCTTTGGTAAATAGCATAGTCACCGCTTTATAAATATGCCCTATAGATTTGCAAGTGTGCAAGAATGCTTTATTTTGAGCATGTATTTAGGAATGTTTGCATTCTAAAAATCTTATTTAGCGTTATTCTTTTTCATGAGTACTGCTACTTTAACCACTTGATCTTGAAGGTTTACCCCCCTTCATGACCAGGATGTTTTTTGAGATACAGCACTGCGTTCATTTAACTGACAATTGCGCTGTCGTGCAAAGCTGTACCTACACAAAATGTATGTCCTTTTTTCCCAGAAATAGAGCATTCTTTTGGTGGTATTTGATCAACTCTGTTTTTATTTTTTGCACTATAAACAAAAAAAGATCGACAGTTTTGAAAAAAAGAAAACAAAAAGAAAAAACAATATTTTTTACCTTCTGCTATAAAATATATCACATAAAATAAAAAAAAAAATAAAAAATCGAATTCCTTTATCAATTTAGGTCAATATGTATTCTGCTACATATTTTTGTAAAAACAAACAAACCATAAAAAACCAATAAGCCTAAATTGATTAGTTTGTGCAAAAGTTGTAGCGTCTCCAAACTATGAGATATTTTTTTTATTTATTTATTTTTACTAGTTATGGAGGCGATCAGCGACATATAGCGGGACTGCGAAATTGTGGAGGACAAATCGGACACGAAATGACAGTTTTTGGGGGACCAGTGACACTAATACAGTAATCAGTGCAAAAAAAAATATGCACTGCCACTGTACTAATGACACTGGCTGGGAAGGGGTTAACATCAGGGGCGATTATGTACTGCTGGAACGGCAATCTGCCTTGTTTATATAGGCAGGCCACTGTTCTGCCTGTGTACTGAAGCATCGGCTTCCGCTGTGATTAGACAGCAGGCCGCCGGTGGTGCACCCCCCACCCCAGAACTAGATGTGCAGGGTAATGTATTAGGTACTAGGTATGTAAATCTGTAATGCAGAGCTGCCTTGCTGCGGTATATAAACAGTATATGGTCAGCAAGAGGTTAAGGATATAGCCAGTTCAAACTATTTTTTTTTTTTTTCGTTTTGGGCAGTGTGTGGGAAAGATTAGAACCCAAGTCAGATTTTATAGCTAAATGAGTCTGCAACTGAAAAGGGTTGATTTACTAAAGGCAAATAGGCTGTTCACTATGCAAAGGAATTAAACTTTGCAAAGAATACCATATCCCCCCCCCCCCAAAAAAAAATGAAATATATTGTTTCTTGTACAAGATTGGATGATGGAAGTAATCAGAGCCTCACTACATTCATTAAAGCGGAGTTCCACCCAAAAGTCGAACTTCCGCTCATTTGCTTCCTCCCCCCTCCAGTGCCACATTTGGTACCTTTCAGGGGGAGGGGGGAACGGGTACCTGTTTTTGACAGGTACCCTTCCCCACTTCCGGGAGACGCGCTGCGGCGCCGTCCCTTAGAAGTTCGGCCCCCTTCTCCTTCCCTCGCCACCAAGCCAATCTGAAAGCACAGCGTGTTTTGCGCATGTGCAGTAGGGACCTGCGTGAAGCCGCAAGGCTTCACTGCTGGGTTCCCTTACCGGCAATGGCAACGGCAGCACCCAACAGCCGATGGAAACATCGGCCGCGGTGAGGACATCGCTGGACTTCAGGACAGGTAAGTGTCCTAATATTAAAAGTCAGCAGCTACAGTATGTGTAGCTGCTGACTTTGAATTTTTGGAGGGGGAGGCTGGAACACCGCTTTAAGCTCCAAGGTAAATTCCCTTAAAATGTACAATTTCCCTTACAAAATGAATAGTCTATGTAACCTTTAGTAAATGAGTCAATCGAACTAGATGTGACATCAATTTTACCAAAATGGAAGTGAAGGAAAATGTCCATCAGCAATATAGAAATAAAAATGCTTTAATAGACTGAGATTATAATCTCTATTAAATATTTATTAATTGCAGACTTTTTTGTCACGTGCTGTCTGGTGAAACTATTAGTGCCATAACAGGAACTGATGGGAAATTTGTCTAACAAAGCCCTGGAAGGAAAGTTTTTTTTTTTACAATCAAAGTGATTGTAAAGTCTTGTTTTATTCTCCTAAAATAACAAACATGTTATACTTACCTCCTCTGTGCAGTTGGTTTTGCACACAGCAGCCTGGATCCTTGTCTTCTCTGATCCCTCTTCACTGCTCCTGGCCCCTCCCTCCTGTCAAGTGCCCCCACAGCTCCTTGTGTCCATTCAGATATGGAGACCTGATTCTGCCCCGCCCCTTTCTCTCCTGATAGGCTAACTGACTTTGATTGACAGCAGTGGGAGCCAATGGGGCCACTGCTGTGTCTCAGCCAATCAGGAGGAGAGTCCCGGATGGTCAAGTAATTTGTGGACATTGCTGGTGGAAGATGGGGCTCAGGTAAGTACTAGGGGGTGCTGGAGGGTGGCTGCTGCACACAGAAGGTTTTTTTTCTTAATGCCTAGAATGCATTAACCACTTGCCGACTGCCAGCCACAGTTTTACTGTGACAGGCTGGCTCGGCTGCGCAAAACGACGTAGCCCTACATTGGTCTCGCACATGGTGCTAGGCAGTGGGGATGCCGATCCATGGGGCAGGTGGCCGTGATTGCCCCTGGGCACCCACGATTGCTCCCCACTGAGAGAGGATGGTCAGCTGTTGCAAACACAGCTGACCATTCTTCTCTCTGAAATGATCACAGAGCACCTGTGATCCTTCTATATAGGATCACAGGTCTCTGTGGTCATTTCACAAGCCCATCCCCCATACAGTTAGTTAACAATCCCCTAGGCTCACACTTAACCCTTTGATCACCCCTAGGTTAACCCCTTCCCTGCCAATGTCATTATTACAGTATCAGTGCATATTTTTAGCACTGATTACTGTAGTAATGTCACTGGTCCCCCCAAAAGTGTCAAAAATGTCAGCTAGGTGTCCGATTTGTCCCCTGCAATGTTGTAGTCCCGCTAAAAATCGCAGATCACCGCCATTACTAGTAAAAAAAAAACAATAAAAATGACAAATCTTTCCCCTAGTTTGAAGACACGATAACTTTTTCGCAAACCAATCAAAATACGCTTATTTTTTTTACCAAAAATATATAGCAGAATACAAATTGGCCTAAAAGGATGAAAATTTTTTGATTTTTTAAATTTTTTTTGGAAATGTTATAAAGCAGAAAGTGAAAAAAAAAAATATATATATATATTTTAGAATTGTCGCTATTTTTGTTTATAGTGCAAAAAATAAAAATAGCAGAGGTGATCAAATACCACCAAAAGAAAGCTCTATATGTGGGAAAAAAAGGGACATCAATTTTATTTTGGTACAGTGTCGCACGCTTGCACAGTTTTCTGTTAAAGTAACGCAGTGCCGAATCGCAAAAAATGGCCTGGTCAATAATGTGGCAAATCCTCCTGGTCCAGAAGTGGCTATGATAAAAAAGAAAAAACCTTCTGACTTTACAACCACTTTAACTTGCCTAAATGTTAAATGCATGTGTTACTTTATGCGGGATGTGAATATTGGTATATTGGTTGTGTCAAATTTGATATGATGACAAGGAAGCCTATGTATTAAAAAAACACAGTGCACAATAATAGCATGATGGTATTGTAAGACAGGAGGCTTTCGATGAAGAAATGTGAACATTCTGGATATTATTATCTCAGACATCTTTGTATTCCTCCTTAGCTTATCCTGTCTATGCCTTACAAGGGAGTCCGTTTTATGCTCAGGCTCTTTTCTACATTTTTTTCAAATCAGTGCTTTAACTGCATATTTCCTTTACCACTATATTTCTGGAAATAGAATTATTCCCTGAAATTTTAATGAAATTAGGTCAGACAGTCTCGTTCTTCTAAATCAATCTTGATGGAAATCGTATGTTGGATAACCATGCATTTTTTTTTCTTTCTCTGACTGTCATTATCTTAATTGCTTAATGCATAAAAAATAGCACTACTACTAATCTGCTGGCTTGATTGTAGAAATTAAGCTATTGTACCATGATAATACATTACTCTTTCTGTATTTAACTAAAACATTTTGTTTTTCCTTAACAAATGACTTAAAGAAGATATCCAGTTTAAACACCTTTTTTTTGCAGTGGCAGAGCGGTTTAGATTTAGGCCCCTTTCACACATGCTGTCCGTTTGTCTGTTTTTCATCCATTCGTTGATGGATGAGAAACGGACATCCATGCATCTCTATGGGAAAACGGATGTAAATGGATGATCATCCATTTACATCAGTTTACAGCTGCAGCTGTTATCATCTATTTTTTTAACTGATCAAAGTTCTATTTTTCTTCCGTTTAAAAAAACGGGGTCGGATGATAAACGGATGTAAACTGACAAATGGTCTGTTTTTGCATTGGTAGTGAATGTAAAATAAACTGATGAAAAACTAATGACCACTGATGAAAAACTGATGAAAAACGGAAGAGCACTGATGAAAAACTGATGAATACTTCATTCATTTTGACGTGACTAAACTGATGAAATGAATGGTCTGCATGTATGAAAGGGGCCTTAGATATAATCCATGGTTTGTCTCCTGAAGCTAGGGGCTTTGTAAAACAAAAAAAAATTGCTAAACTTCTTAGGCCCCTTTCACACAAGTGGACCATTCAGATACGCCTGTCCGTTTTTTTTTTTTTGCGGATCTGAACGCCCCCCCCCAATGCATTTCTATGGGGCATCGGATGTCAGCAGAGACATGTCCGCTGACATCCGATCCCATCCGTCAAATCTGGATGGATGGAAACCCTATTTTCCATCCGTCCAGCGGATCGGATGAGAATGGACAGGCGGAGACACAGCTGTCATCCGCCTGCTCAGCGGGGGATCGGTGGATCGATCCCCCGCTTAGAAAAACGGAGTCCGCCTGACGGACTCCAAGTGTGAAAGGGCCCTTAATCTGATATACAGAATATTTCATGTTTGCTGAGTTTGAGCTCTGGTTCACATTAGTGCGATGCGGGAAACCCTGTGATTCAGTGCTGGTTCCCGCATCACACCAGAATCACACAGTTGTTCACACCGAGATATGTGAATCACTGAGGGTGTCAATGTGGAGTTAAGACACCCCTAGATTGGTTTGCAGATCGCAGTGCGAACTGTGAAATGGTGCAGGAATCGGATCGCATAGTTGTGAACACCCATGCGGTCGATTCCAATGCGAACCAAAAAAAGGGTCCTGCACCACTTTGATGCGAATGTGATGCGATTTCAGCCATACAGTTTTTATTGCTGAAACTGCATCGCACAGGCTTTACATGTGATCTGCACAGCAAAGTAGTGTGAATCACATGCGATGTCTGGCATCGCACTAGTGTGAACTGGTACTTAAGGTCACTGGAAGCCAGTGCAAGCCTTGCTGTGTTTGTACCATTCCTACTAGTTTATCATGAGTCACAGGAAAAGATTTTTTATACTGGTTTATGGGAGAAGACTTTATTTTTGATTCATACTTGTTTTTTTTCTGCATCAAAAATGCATAGAAAGTAGGCTTTATGGTTTCCAATGACATAGTTCACACCAGTGCTTGCAGTTTCGGTGCCTTCCAGTTCCAGAAAAAAATGTACAACAGGCTGCATTTTTCCTGCACTGGACTGTACTGGAACATACCGAAACTCACCTAAACACACCGAAAACACACTGGAAAACACATGTCCTTATTTAAGGTTAAGAAAAAAGAAGAAGAAAAATGCACTGGATTGCATCAAAAATGCATAAAAAATGCCCTGGAATGCATCAAATGCGTGTCAAAAACGTGCATGCAAAAAAGCATCTGGAACCCATTCGGACTGCGTTTCAATAGTGTGAACTGGCCATATGGTGTGAACTGTGATGTTGTTCTCCACCAAAACATATACACACAGCAGATTCACTGTTTTACACAAACACAGTGGATCTGGATCTGCCAGCATCTTAAAGTTAACCTGTACTTTGCTCCTGCAAAGTGAAACATTAGGTACTTCCAAGTATTTTAGAGCATGTGACTCACTTCACTTTCACTATGATGACAATACTGGTGTTTAGCAATTTGCCATTCAGGTAGCCAGCACTGTAACATGGGCCAGGGAGAGGTCCTTTATGACCTCTTGAGCTTGATGTTGCCTACTCCAACACTGGCATCTTACTTGTCCAAAAATGCCTAATGGTGAAATCGTTTGTGTCTAATATTTGTATTAGTTTGAATGGGATAGAAACCTTTGATTTAAAGCACCTTCAAGGATGGGCATCGGTGTGAATAGTCCTGTATCCAGTAGTGTAAAGCACTGCAGCATGTCAGCATCTCATAGGTGAATGAAATTAAAAAAAAAAAAAAAATATGATATCAATATCATCAATCATCATGTAACTGAAACAACAATAAAATATAAATCATAATAGATGAAAGTGCTAACACCTGTTCCATTCCAGGCTGACACTTCATAAAACATTTTGTAATTTAGCTGCTTTTCAAGATAAGTTTTTGCTAGCTCCATTTATGTTGTTTTTATCTTTTTTCACATCACAGGATCCCATTTTTCAATATCCACTGAAACATAGATATTAGTCATGACATTAGACAGAGCCAAAACCTTATATTTGCATTATTTTATCTAAGCTCAGAATGCAAACAACATGTATAATTAAGTTAAGTGTGATTATAGAAGCTGTATTTACTATAAGTATGGCAATTTGCATTCTGTCAAGCCAAAAAATAAATACATTAAAAATGGCAAGTCAGGGCTAAATATTGAAGCACGTAGTGCAGATGTATAGAAAAAAAAGTACTCAGCATGGTTCTTTTTTTATAGAGACATTATTTTCTGTCAGTGTCAGACAAGGCTGCAAATTATTGTTTTGGGCTTCCTCTTCACTTGACAATAGGCCTGTGTAGTTGCATAGTAATATAATTGCTAAAAGTGTAATATTGGTGCACTTATTATTGCTTCCTGTCACTTGAGATCCTTCTGAATTGAATGCAAACGTCAGTTTTAAATGTGGTCCTTCACAGTTTTAATGTTGACTGTAAGAAACAATTGACTGCTACACTTATTTCAATGTGTTGATCTTTCAAGTTATTTTGTTATTACAGACAATCTACACTGTGTTTCAAAAAGTTTTAATTTTGTATCTGGCATCATTGGTGTTTTGAAAGGTGTAAATGTGTCTTTGTAGAGATCTAGGGTCATGCTCAGTGCTGTATTTTGGCCTAGGCTGACAAGGCCCAGGTCTAGGATGGCACTTTGCAGGGGGGGCAGCAAAATAGCCACCCCCACCTCCATCTAAGACTCTATTAGCCACTGGTTGCTAGAGCTGCCTGGTGTCTAGCAACCAGTGATGTCACACCTTCTCCCACCCCCTCCCTCTCTTTTCCCCCCTCTCCCTGTCTCTCCCACCCCCCTCTTCCTCTCTCTCCCACCCCCTCTTCCTGTCTCTTCCACCCTCTCTCTCTCTCTCCCACCACCCCCCTCTCTCCCTCTCTATTCTCCTTCTCTCTCTCTCTCTTCCCCACTCCCAATCTCTCTCTCTCTCTTCCCCACTCCCAATCTCTCACCCCCTCCATCTCTCTCACCCCCTATCCCTCTCTCTCTCCCTAACCCCATCCTCTCTCTCTCTCTCATCCCCTCTCTCTCTCTCTCTCATCCCCTCCTCTCTCTCTCTCATCCCCCCTCTCTGTCTCATCCCCCTTTTCTCTCACCACCCCTCTCTCTCATTCCCTTCTCTCTCTCTTATCCCCCTCTCTATCTCACCCCCCTCTCTCTCTCATCCCCTCTCTCTCTCTCTCTCTCTCATCCCCCTCTCTCTCTCAACACCCCCCTCTCTCTCTCTCCCAACACCCTCTCTCTCTATCTCCCAACACCCTCTCTCTCTCTCCCAACACCCTCTCTCTCTCCCATCACCCTCTCCCTCTATCATCCTCCATCACCCTCCCTTACCCACCCCCCTCTCTCTCCCCCCGTAAGATCTTAGGGGTTCTTGCTGGGACTTGTAGTCCTTCAATTTTTGAGGGAGTCACATCTGTTAAACAGGAAGGGGTGGGGCAAATTTACATTGGAGGGGGAGGGGGGCATCCAATTTTAGTCTTGCCTAGGGCAGCTCAAAACCAAAATACACCACTGGTCATGCTAGAGGTATTCTGAGGAAAATCTTTAATGTGTTACTCTGTATCTCATTATATATGCTTAAATAAATGTAGACAGCTGAGCATGAAGATTATTTTCTTTCAAACCCACCTTTAGGCAGTATCTTAATACATATCATGCCAAAGTTACAAGGTTAAATGCTAACCAGTTAACAAATGTTAATTAAGAAATGTTCATTTGACACTACATCGGAGGAAGTTTGGGTGTTACTTAAAGCCTGGTACACGCTTATAGTTTTTTTCATTCAACACATTAGCGATCCAATGTTAGTACAGTGTTTTCCCCTGCCAAGCTGTTGTGTTCTGATAGGGGGATGGCCCCCCACCAGAACACTCTGGCTCCAATGGCTGAGAGTGCTGATTGGGAGATGGTCGGCTTCTGTCAGACCTGCTGACATACACATGGGTCGAATGTCAGACTTTTTTAATTGAACCGGCCAATGTCTCCCGACATTCGGCCTATGTATACGGGGCTTAACAATTGTCACAGATCTTCAGCAAAGCTATTCTACTACTTGTAGTTCTCTCTCCATTTGATCTCTTCTGCTTTGCTGCAGCTTGCTCTGTGCAGGACTTGGAGGTGAAGGCACTGCTGGATTTCAACTGCTGGTTGATATTGGGCCTACATGGCTCCCCCAAATCAACCTCACTCTGTAGCTGGAGTCAAGCAAACAGCTGATGCCCAATGGGTTAATTTCCTAGCTCATTATCCCTGCATTCCTGTTTTTCTGCTTACCAACTTTCACTTGTATTTTGACTATGCTTGTTTTCTGCCCACCCTAAAGTATTGCTTGTCTCCACTACTGAAATTGCCTCAGTAGGTTGGATACCTAGGAAACAACATTGTATCACAAGTTGACTGCTGGGAATTATTTGCATCAAAGGCGAAACTGTTTCAGTGATCAAGCTCAAAGAAAGAAGCCTTTAACAGGGATATAGGGAGGAATATACATGAAATTATTTTTGATAGACCTACGTTGAAGAACACAGGTACGGTTAGTTTTATCACTACATTTTCTAATCAGCATTCTCAGGTTAGAGGTATAGTACAAAAAGGTTGGCACCTTTTGCTGGATGAGCCGCTATTACATAAACATATCAAAGAATACCCTGAGATTACCTATAAACTGTCTTGTTTCATCTGTGACCATGTAGTAAGAAGTCACTAGATCCACAAGATCCTCAATCAAGGGAGGAGGTAGGGATTTTTTGATGTGGCTCTTGCGCCTACTAAGTGGATTTTGGAAGGTACCTTTTTTAAGTTACTGGATGGTAATCTACATGTTGTCAAACATAATATAAATTGCCAGACAAAAGACGTTGTAAACATCATGCTCTGCATAATTTTTTATATTGGAAAAACTATTAAATGTTTTTGGAAAAGGATTGAGGATCATGTATCTTATGCAAAAATGGTTTGTTGAATATGCCTATCTGAAGACAGGTACTGTAGGTTTGAAGCATAATTATGACTATTCCATGATCAGATTTGCTGCCCATGATAGGGTATTTGAAGACCCCAGGGGAGGTGACTTTGATAGGAGATTTCTACAAAGGGAGACCAAGAGGATCTATGATCTACGGGCCACAACATTTCCAGGGTTAAACGATATTCTGAGCTTCACACCGTCTTAGCAGGTACAATAGTCCTTTAATCAGGGGGTGTCATCACAGTATTCCCTGAATGTTGCAGTTCTTTGCTCTCTTAGTGCCGTGGTCCCCTTTGACTTGTATTAATTGATTATTGGAATTAGGTTGTAAAATTATTTGTACTTCTGATGTGTTTATTTTGTTATCTTTGATTGTGCTGTTTGCCTAAATTAAATTATGTGTTATTCTGGTTGTTGTGGTTTTCATCTTGAGGTTGTTGTGTGGCATGGCATGTTGGGTCCCCTGGTTCTTCTTTGCGGGCATTCAACTTCTACTGACAGTCTTTGTTGGCTGTGTATGGAGATGAGGGGTCGGGTAAAGTGTGGCTCCCTCTT
This sequence comes from Pelophylax lessonae, assembly GCF_965119305.1. Taxonomy (NCBI): domain Eukaryota; kingdom Metazoa; phylum Chordata; class Amphibia; order Anura; family Ranidae; genus Pelophylax; species Pelophylax lessonae. Next base: position 325,448,307 of record NC_138770.1, on the reverse strand, counting down.
TCTCTTCTCCCCTGGTCCTTTTGCCTGATGCTCATTGCAATGGGTGTTGTTTGGGTGGGGCCACAGGATGGATGTCATCAGCCACTCCTCTCAGCGTGGACTGCAGATGTGCACCCAGTTGTTGGGAGCATTTAAGGAGGCTGGTTTAGAGGCAGTATTGTGAGCTTTTCCCTGAGAACAGGCATGGTCTTTGGAGGGAATTTATTGGTTATTTGAGTCATTTCAGTGCTTAGGTCCTGTTCTATTTGTGTAGATCTCGCATTGTCCTTTATTGTCTCACAGCTTTGCTGGGGATCTTTGAAGACTGTTCTTTAGTTTTCCCTCCCTCTTTTTTTCAACAAGGCTGGCTTTTACAACATTAGGTATGTTAACAAGGCTGACGATTTGGGCCCTTTTTTGCTTTCCAGTGTATCTGTGGCATTATAGTTAAAGTTTTGTTTATGTTTTATTTAATTTTGATCTTTGGACCTTTACTGGGGCCCTAGTAGATATTATACATCTGGTGGACTATAAATGATTGCTTTAGAAGATTAGTGCTTTTGCCTTTGTGGTTGCTGTTATATTTAATAATTTTTCATTCATTGCCTCTTCTTTTGTGGCGGGTCTACCCAGTTTCCTTAGCATCTTGAGCCTGGCTATGTTTGAATATATTCACTGTTTTTTGCACAGATCTTTGTACCATGAGATGTCTATGAGAGATCGTCCAACATTGTGACAATTTATGGCTTATTCCAATCAAAACTCCCTTTTCGGGTATGTATACAGTATCTACTGTAGGCGTCATGGAGCGCTGGTTTGCCTGTTAGTTTATGTGTGCGGTACTGTATTTATAGGGTGATTTTGTTGTTGCATTAAATAGGTTAACCACCTAAATAGCAATTTGATGACAACTCTGATGCTGTCTGCTTGGCTGCCCTACGCTCTGGTTCCCACCCAGGGGTATCTTCTATGCCTGTTACACACTCATATATAAGGTGTTTGTCACATTAACCTAAAATTTAGCTATGGAATACAAATATTCATGTAATTGTGTTATTGGTATCAAATGTACATATGGTATATTCTTTAGGTTTTCTTCTTTTGTATATTAAGTAACCACTGCTGATCTCTCATGTGTCTTGAGGAAGCAGAAACGGGAAACAAATTGACTCATGAGGACCCATTGCTATATTAAACATTGTAATGAGACCAAAGTGTTGAATAATATCAGAGGGGTCAGTGCGTTACAATTGGACTTCTTACTGTGTAACCTTTGCGTGTGTGTGTGTGCATAAATTGATTTCAATGAACATTGCAGATTAGGGCAATTGAATATCTTTTTCAGTTTTGAGGGAGTTGTAAAAAAAAACAGTTTGTGATCCATGATCAGATAGATAATCAGCTTACCCTTAACATTTGAGTTTTATACTGTTTTTAACTATACTTCCTGCACTATGCTGCCACCTTTACTATAATCCTCTCTCAAAATTTCCAGTTTTCTCTAGCTAATGTTTGCTGGGTTTTGTCTCAAAGTTTCTAAATTGCAGCCACAGTAAATAATATATATTGTATATTCTAGCTGTACCTAAAATGATGTTGCACATTAATGATGCATGCACTGTAGATACTTTCAATGTGTATATATAGGCAAAACCTTTTTTTAGTTTTAGATGGAGTGGAAAATAGTTAGACACCCCATCATATTTTTATTGCTGTCACCCCCCCCCCCAATAGAACACATTCACCCACAATATTTGCTCAGGTAACCATTGTCGCTGAAAAAGAGTGGGGGGAAATCATACATTTTAGATGTTGTCTCCAGAATAGTCCAGTGTGTGTTGTTGTGTCCTTTTAGTAGGTGGTGGGTTTCTATGTGGTAATTTTTTGATACTATGCATTTTAAAGGTTTGTCATAATGAAACATCCCATTACTTTATTGGTACTTCTATTCTTTACCTGTTAGTAGTTGAATAACCTAATTTTACCTACGTGCATGATGAAAAGGAATACACACAGATACAATTATTAAAGCAAAATGCAACCTTTACTCAACATAAGCATGGATTCCATATTTAACATAGATGGCATTGATAAACTATGGCACAGAAGAGGGAATTGCATTAAAAAAATAATTTACTTTAGGATTGCAAATGTATTTTTGCCTACCTGTGCCCTGAAACTACACTGCCCAGATAAAAATTTTAGCAATATCAAACACGTACCTGGCTCTCTTTATCTCTGTAGCATGTGCACTGATAAATCAAGTCAATGTAACTATTTTTTAGATTGTAGCAGTGAAATATCAGTAATCAAACCCAGGGGTTTACTAACACACAAAATTCCATAGATAAGTGAAAAACATCATAATTTATAATGGACTGTGTCTCTGATATGCTTGAACAATTTTGATTCATTAAAACTCTAGTAAATATTACTTTTAGTGGATATTGTTATCTTTGAATCTTATATACACTACAACTAAATAGATGCAAGAAAAACAAAAGTACTTACTCACAGTGTTGATTACTATATAAACAAGCAATATTTATTTTGCATTGCAACACCAATATAAATAGCATTTTTAAGTAAGCCAATTTAAATTTATAACCACTTTTAGTAACTTGCATTTTCAATGTCTGTTTCATCTGTGCAAGCACTAGATGGCATTGCACATCATATTTTTGGATGAAGAAATTTATTATTAATCCATATATTTCTCCAGAGTTTTCTTAACATACATTTACCATTCGCTGTTATGAAATGTGTGTTAACAATCAAGTCTTTTCCTAGTTTTTTGAGAGTCATCACAATTTATTTTATGTTTTATGCTAGAGCATACACATGGATTTAAATACAATTCAAATACAAATGTCATGTAGTGAACGATCAAGAGTGTGGGCAAAAAATAATAAAGGCCAGGCAAGTCGAAAAAGATGGCAGGAGAAGGGAGATGGCAGAAAAGAGAAGGAGGGTGGATGAGCAGACATTGGCTACAATAATAAATGCAAGCTTTCCAGCAACCTTAAGGTCTACCCTAACACTAAAATCCCTGCATCTATAGACATCCACAATCTAACACTAACCTATTTGGTCCTGTAAAGAAGAAATCAGTATACAAACCTTTTTTGAAGTTGATCCAATCTGGTCTCCATTAGCGGAAGCTCTGCAGAGGACACAGCCTCAATGGCTGTGAAACAAATGGGGAGCGATGTCACCCACAGACTTGCTATGGGTCTTCTGTTGTCGGTTGTGTCCTCTGCACCCGCCTCCACCGAGAAGCCACGGCTGACAGCTTAGTGTGGGATCGGGTTGGATCGGCTTCAAAAAAAGGTAAGTATATTGATTTCTTCTTTATAGGGCTAGATAGGTTAGTGTTAGATCATGGGGGTCTGTAGATGCAGTGATTTTAGTGTTTGGGTGTACTTCAAATAAATAATATTGTCCCCAAAATTTCATATTCCTGATCTGTGCCTGTTGGACCTTGTACTTGTGTTAAAAAGGATCATATTCTCTTTGCATTGCTTCTTTTGTGTGAAATATCTGGTGTTCCCCTGCTCTCCTATTTCAAACTGACCATGCTAGGCATAGAAGGCTTCAAAAAAGGTAAGTATATTGATTTCTTCTTTACAGGGCTAGATAGGTTAGTGTTAGATCATGGGGGTCTGTAGATGCAGTGATTTTAGTGTTTGGGTGTACTTAAAATAAATAATATTGTCCCCAAAGTTTCATATTCCTGATCTGTGCCTGTTGGACCTTGTACTTGTGTTAAAAATGATCATATTCTCTTTGCATTGCTTCTTTTGTGTGAAATATCTGGTGTTCCCCTGCTCTCCTATTTCAAACTGACCATGCTAGGCATAGAAGGCGGTCCTAGCACCCAATAACAATCTGAGTAACAAGAAAAGTTGTGCCCCTCCGGTGCTTCATTCAGAACTGTCCTGCCTCCTGACATCAACTCTAGACCTGCTGAGTCTGATGCACTCAGCCCTGTGTCAGGCAAAACAGGGGTGATGGCTTTAACACTGCTGTGAAGGATGGGGAGGAAGCCAAGGGTGATATAAAGGGGGGGCTGAGGACAGGAGTCTGAAGGAAGAAGAGGGGCACTATAAAAGGAGGGGTGGAGGACCAGGAATGTATAGGACTAAGGAAAGAAATGCAAAGGGGTGATAATGTATGGAAGAGGGCTGAGGACTTGAATGTAAAAGGGATACAGGGCTGATATGAAGGTGAGTCAAGACAGGAATGTCAAGGAGGAGGGGGGTGATATAAAGAGGGGCTGAGGACAGGAATGTGAAGGGGGTAAGTCATACGAAGGGAAGGTGATGTGCAGGGGGGACTGAGAATAATGATGTACTTATTGGATCGTGAAGGATCTAAGGTTACGTTTACATCATTCATTTCAATGGGCTACCTTACATGCAGAAATGCAGAAAAATAAGTCCCTGACACTATTTTAAATTGTGCCATGCTGAGTGGCATGGTGTTGCAGCAACATTCAATATTGCACTCCCAAAAACACTCCACATTTCCGATGAGCAGATGTGCTATTGGTAATCGAACATGCTATTCAACCACTGCAGGAATAACATTTCACTGACTGGACCTCCATGGATTTTAAATAAATACCCCTGCTGTAGAGTATAGAACACACTTTGGCATCTCACCATTTTCACCACACTGCTAGGAGTCTGAGTGGCTAGGTCTATGTGCTGTTGCTTTTGGGGTAGAGTATTGTTAAGCCATATGCAGATATTAACTTTTAGGTGTTCTTTTGTAGGTCTCCGATGTCTGATTATTGGGTCTTCAGCAGGGTTGCAAATGAAAAACTGAATGTATGGAATATAAACCCTTAATACAATATTAAAATTACCCTCCTTAATAGAGGTTAACTTTACATCTCCACACATTATGCTAAGCCAGTGTTTCCAAACTCTGGTCCTCAAGTACCAATAGTTTTTTTTTTTTGTTTTTTCAATGCCTGAACAAAACTGTTTTATAACTTGTAAATAATAAAAATTTGAGGCGCTGCTCTAAATAGTGATAGTAGCTGTGCTGCCTATATTAGTGAATGTGTATATTTCCCTCATGTGTCAAAATACAAATATCCTTGATTGTGTGTCAACAATTCAAATGCATAAAAATGTTTAAAATTAAAAAATTTACAAATCTAAAACAAATATTCTAAATATATAGATAAGTATCTTCTGCACCCCGTGCTTTGTTGTGCTTTAATAAATCCATCTCGCGTGTGCTCATATGTGATGTTCCTCCACCTTAATCCAAATGGGCCACTCACCAGATATAATTGGGCTGTCAAGACCCCCACAGCTTTATATACAAGATTGGTCACCGTTTGTGTCTCCCGTTTTCCAAATCCTTAATACCTTTGACTTGGGCAAAACCTTTATAATTTTGAGCCAGGCTCCAATCTACTAAGGATTCCCAAAAAAAAGCAAAGGCAGATGATCGTGTGATACGTTTTTTTTTTCTTTATCCAAAATCCCATGAAATCAATGGTAATTGAACTCACATTTAGTTGTGCCCTGAGTGGCACCCACTGTAGAACGCCTAGTAAGCTGTAGGGATGATCGAACTTTTGAAAAGTTCGGTTCGACCAGAACACCTGAATTTCCCGAAAGTTTGGTTCGGATTCCAGAACCCCATTAAAATCAATGGGACCCAAACTTCGGTAATCAAAAAAACACCATTTTGAAGCCCTAAAACCCAATAAATGCCCCTAAAAAGTGCCTAGGGTTCTTGGTCATGCCCCAGGGACTATTAATCACACAAAAAAAGTTCTTAAAAATGGTCGTTTATTGATAGAGAGCCAATTATTGAAAAAAAAAAAAGAGATTTCTTTGTATTTAGTGTCTGGGGGGGGGGGGGTCTAAAAGGTGTTCCTGTGAAGTTTCTGCTCTGTAGCATGTCCAGAACCAGAATTATAGCATACCAAACCTTAAAAAATTACTTTTTTGCTTAACCGCACCTTTATTTTGCTCCTAATCAAAGGCACAGCCAATGTGTATGATGGGGACATAATGCAGTGCACTGGGAACAAGATTAGAGATTTTTTTTAGAAAAAGGTGTTGTCTCTTTAAATGTGCATATAATTAACGGGTGTATTTTCACAATGGGGCTATTATTACCAAATGTTTTCAAGAAGTCAAAAGATGTATGTAGTTGCACTTTATTTCATATAAAATGGTGTTTGGTGCACTTTAACTTGAATTCTCACAAGAAACAGACATATATGCACGGATACATTAAGGGTTAGGGTTAGGGGTGGGGGCCACAATGTAGAGCAGAGTGAACAAGATTAGAGATGTTTTTGATGAATACTGTTGTCTCTTGACTTTGAATAGAAGTAAAGGATGCTTAAAAATTGGGCCTTTGGTGGTGCCGACGATGCCTTGACACCATAACCCTATGAGTGCTGGTCATGAAGGCAATAATTGCCTTTGTAAGGAAAAAAATTACAATGATAGGAATCTGTGTGACAGGTGCGCAGAAATTGTTGTTTGGGTGTTGACGGAGCCATACCACTGAAAGCTCAAAGAGCTGGTGTTGAAGAAGGCATAAAAATTATGAAGGTGTGCACCTGTGGAACAGGTGCGCAAACATGGTAGTTTTGGTGTTGGCGGAGCCTCCCCACTGTAACCCCAAAGAGCTGGTGTTGAAGGAGGCCAAAAAATTATAAAGGTGTGCATCTGTGGAACAGGTGCGCAAACATGGTATTTTTTGTTTAGCGTAGCCTCCCCACCGTAACCCCAACGAGCTGGTGTTGAAGGAGGCCCAAAAATTATAAAGGTGTGCACCTGTGGAACAGGTTCGCAAACATTGTAGTTTTTTTTAGCGTAGCCTCCCCACCGTAACCCCAAAGAGCTGGTGTTGAAGGAGGCCCAAAAATTATAAAGGTGTGCACCTGTGGAACAGGTTCGCAAACATGGTAGTTTTTTTTAGCGTCGCCTCCCCACCGTAACCCCAAAGAGCTGGTGTTGAAGGAGGCCCAAAAATTATAAAGGTGTGCACCTGTGGAACAAGTTCGCAAACATGGTAGTTTTTTTTTAGCGTAGCCTCCCCACCGTAACCCCAAAGAGCTGGTGTTGAAGGAGGCCCAAAAATTATAAAGGTGTGCACCTGTGGAACAGGTTCGCAAACATGGTAGTTTTTGTTTAGCGTAGCCTCCCCACCGTAACCCCAAAGAGCTGGTGTTGAAGGAGGCCCAAAAATTATAAAGGTGTGCACCTGTGGAACAGGTGCGCAAACATGGTATTTTTGTTATAACCAAAATGAGGTTCTGTGAACGTAAAGAGAATGAGAGGAGGGTTTGAGGGTGGCACCATGGTCCAGGCTTAAACTGAGGCTCAGCAGCCACATCGCAACGATAGCCTAGTCTACAAGGTCTGCATCAGGTGCATCAAAGCTTGATATCCACGACTGATTCATTTTAATGAATGTCAAACGGTCGACTGAGTCGGTGGAGAGTCTCTTTCGATGATCTGTGATGAATCCTCCTGCTGCGCTGAATGCCCGTTCCGATAGGACACTGGAAGCAGGGCAGGCCAACAACTCCATGGCATACTGGGCCAGTTCTGGCCAGTGGTCTAATCTTAAGACCCAGTATGCCAGTGGATCGGCTTCGTCACATGAAAAGCCCTCTGTGTCACTTTGTGCCCTGACGTAATCGTCCACCATGTGATGCAGACGCTGTCGATGCAATGTGGCAGCTGAGAGGCCTGGGCGGTGAGGACTAAAAAAAGACCGAAAGGCATCCGTCAACCGCACGCCTTCTCCAACGCTCCTCTCGTGACCAGCAGTAGAATCCATGGTAGGTTGTCCCCGCCCCTGCACCCTACGGGAGTCGGGGAACGTGTTCACCAGAATCCTCTTGAGACTGTCCTCAAGGGATTTGATCCTGTGGACTCTCTGGGTGGATGGGAAAAGCTCCGAGACTTTTGACTTGTACCGGTGGTCAAGTAGGGTGGCTAACCAATAGTGGTCAGTCTGTTTAATGGCCTTGATTCTGGGGTCCTTTCGCAGGCTCTGAAGCATGATGTTTGCCATGCGTCGCAAATTAGCGAAGGCCTCAGAAGCTGACTCCTCGGGGTCACTCAAAACGACATTATCTTGAACGGGCTCCTCCTCCTCCCAGCCACGCACTACTCCAAAGTGTCCCGAGGGAGTCAAACTAGGCCTTGCAGATTGCCGCATGTCTTCCTCCTCCTCCTCAAAGCCTGCAAAAGTTCCCGAAGAATTGTCGTCCTCCTCCTCCTCTTCCACCCCTGGATCCTGCTCGGGCCTCTGGGAGCTAGGCATAATGGGGTCAAGATTCTCAGGATAAAGGGGGCCTTGAGAGGCAAGGAAGTCCTCCTCTTCCTCCTGCTGCTCTGCCTCCAGTGCCCTGTCCATAATGCCACGCAGAGTGTGCTCCAACAAAAACAGTACCGGTAGGGTGTCACTGATGCATGCGCTGTCCCGGCTGACCATCCTTGTGGCCTCCTCAAATGGGGAGAGGACAGCGCATGCATCCTTAATCAAAAGCCACTGCCGTGGTGAAAAGAAGCCCAGGCGCGCAGAGCCAGTGCTGGTGCCGTACTCGCATAGATATTCATTGAGGGCCCTCTGCTGCGTGTACAGGCGTTGCAGCATAGCCAAGGTGGAGTTCCAGCGCGTGGGCATGTCACAGACAAGGCGGTGTACCAGCAGGTGAAACTCGCGCTGCACTTCGGCCAAACGTGCAGTGGTACTGTACGATTGCCTGAAGTGACTGCACACCCTTCTTGCCATCCTTAGCACATCCTGCATTCCCGGGTACGAGTTCAAAAACCACTGTACCACGAGATTCAGGACATGCGCCAGGCATGACACATGGGTCAACTTTCCCTGACGAAGGGCGGCCAGGAGGTTTGACCCATTATCGGTAACCACCATCCCTGGCTGCAGCTGGCGTGGTGTCAACCACCTCTGGGCCTGTGCCTGCAGAGCCACAAGAATCTCAGGGGCAGTGTGCTGCCTGTCCCCTAGACACACAAGCTGCAGCACTGCGTGACTGAGACATAGAATAGCCCTTTGAATGCTTACGTGGTACCTCATCATATTCAAAGGACCATTCTGCAGAAGAGGGCATGGAGGAGGTACAGGAGGGGGTAGAAGTGATCGATCTACCCGGATCAGCGACACCACCAGCTGTTTGCAGACGTGGGGGCAACACTGGCTGCAGCACCGAGCCCTGGCTACAATCCCTTCCGCTGGCAAGCAGTGTCACCCAATGAGCAGTGACAGAAATGTACCGTCCCTGCCCATGTTTGCTTGACCAAGTGTCAGCCGTCAGGTGTATCTTACGGCTGACTGACTTGGTCAGGGACGACACTACATTGCCTTCCACATGTTGGTATAGGGATGGCAGGGCCTTACGGGCAAAGTAATGCCGACTTGGCACCTGCCACTGTGGAACTGCACATTTTGCGAAGTCACGGAAGGGAGCAGACTCTACCAGGTTAAATGGTAACAGTTGCAGAGCCAGTAGCTTTGCCAAACTACTGTTTAGACACTGGGCATGTAGGTGGCGGGGAGTATACATTTTTTTTCCTTCCAGCATGTGTGGAATCTAAATTTGGCGTCTAGATGTTACAGCTGGTGGTGTGCTGGAGGTAGATACGACACTGCCTGCTATATCATCATCCCTGTCAGTGGAGGCTGCCAACAGGTGACGAGTGACTATAGCAGGGCCAGGAACAGACTGATGTGCAGGTGGAGCACAAGGAGGAGCGCAAGGAGGACTAGGAGGCCGACTGACCGATCTTTGGCCCTTTTGTGGGTTCTTCAAATGCTCCTGCCAATGGGCCGAGTGGTGGGTTGTCAAATGCCTGTTTAGGCAGCTTGTACCCAGGTGGTTCACATTTTTGCCACGTTTTATACCCTTCTTACAAATCTTGCAGATCGCAACTGTTCGGTCTGCATGGGATGTCTCAAAAAAGGCCCAGCAAGAAGAGGTGTGTATAGTGGCCCAGGAGAAAAAAGGTGCGGCCTTAGATGGAGTGGGCCGTCAGCTCTCCCCTCTTGCTTGCTCTGCCTCCTCCTCAAACTCAGACCCAACATCAGACTCCATAAAGGACTGAGCATCAGGCTGGAGTAGATGGCCGACACTGTGGTCAAACAGCTCAGCTGACTCCTCTGCCATGTCTGAAGTTGGGTCTAAGGGAGGACGTGAGGTGGACATGGACTCATCTGTATTTGTTCTGACAATTGCAGAAGACTGACCACTTTTCTCTGCCTGGGTCACTGTAGTTGCAGGTGATGCCGATGATGAGGGTTTGGTCATATAGTCCACCACCTCCTGTACGTACTGTGGACGTATAGCTTGGCCACTGCCGGAGAACAATCCAAATGGTGGCCTGGCTGAGGACTGACCACCACGTCCACCCCTGCCTCTAGACACCCTAGAAGCTGTGCCCCTTTCCACAGCAGGGCCACGTATGCCTTTTCTTGGTCTACCTGGCATATTTGTCACTGAGGCGTTGGCAACTGTATGCGGTGAAAAACGCACACTGCTATGCGACCCACAGTTGTCACTGAATACAGCACAGCAGATGCGTGTCACGCACAATAGCTAAGCCTTTTGCACAGTGGACCTAACGCTTTGAAGAACAGGCGTTAAGTTGTCACTGAGGCGTTGGCAACTGTGTGTGGTGAAAAACGCACACTGCTATGCGACCCACAGTTGTCGCTGAATACAGCACAGCAGATGCGTGTCACGCACAGTTGCAAAGCCTTTTGCACAGTGCACCTAACGCTTTCAAGAACAGGCATTAAGTTGTCACTGAGGCAATGTATTTTGCTGCCTAGCAAGCACGTATACCTGCTGTAGATATATCAATTCAGCAGCACTGTGCAACGTGCTCACTACACAGAACCCTCACACTTTCACTTTCACTTTCCCTACAGAAACTTGATTATTACATCTAACTACTGTGGTACAAAGTTCCCTAACTACACTAGATATCCCTTTCCTCACACTAAATAAAAAGCTCCATACAGCAGAAGACTGACACTGTCCCTTAAAATTTTTTATTTTTTTTTTTGTAACTCAAAAAACCAGCACAATCACTGTATCTAACAACACTGGCTGTAAGCTGAATGCAATTCTGCTATATGGAGCTTTAGAACCACTCGTCTATGCAGAAAATGTAGTGTAGCAAAGCAGGAGTCAGAGAAATGCTTCCACTCTCTTCAACAAGCTATGTATCACTGTGCTAGGGTTTAGGAGGGGCTATCTTAGATATTGTGGGGCGTATTCACTTCTGATTGGCCTCTGGTCCCCGTAGTCACTCCAATCACGTTCCTAGGAGACTCCTGCCCCCTCATTGGCTTTTGCTGACGTTTCTGGGCCAATCACGGGCTTTTAACCACTTTACCACTAGAGGATTTTGCTGTCTTACGTCCGGGCCACTTTTTGCGATTCGGCACTGTGCAAATTTAACGGACAATTGCACGGTCGTGCGATGCTGTACCCAAACAAAATTTACGTCCTTTTTTTCCCACAAAAAGAGCTTTCTTTTGGTGGTATTTGGTCACCTGTGCAATTTTTACTTTTTGCGCTATAAACAAAAAAAGAGCGTTTATTTTGAAAAACAATATTTTTAACATTTTTTTATATGAAATCCCCCCCCCAAAAAATGTAAAAATCAAAATTTTTTTAAATTTTTGGTCAATTTGTTTTCTGCTACCTATGTTTGGTAAAAAAAAATCACAATAAGTGTATTTTGATTGGTTTGCGCAAAAGTTATTGTGTTTACTAACTAAGGGAAAGATTTTTTGGTGTTTTTTTTTAACGAGTAATGGCGGCAATCTGCGTTTTTTCTGCGGGACTGCGACATTGCAGCGGACAGATCGGACCCTTGTCTGACATTTTTGACACTTTTGGGGGTACCAGTGACATTACTGCAGTAATCAGTGCTATATATATGCACTGTGAAGGGGGAAGTTTTTTTCTTTTGTGCACAAGGTAAGTAGGTGTTGCCACCGTCCCTAGCAGGTATGTTGGGGGTTTTTTGGTGCCTCAAACCAATTAAAGTGTGGGACTTTATGGGCAGGTAGATGCAAGTACTGATGTGTTTGTATACAGTATACAATGTATATAAGGTATATACAGAAAATAATACAGGATATATTTTTCTTTTTTTCAAAGGATAAAATAATAATTTATTTACAAAAAGAATTTTCCAAGTATAATGGATAGCATAATGGTGAGTATTGTGCTTGGGGTAAGGAGCCCAAGTGTGAAAAGTAAGAAAGAAGTTGATTCCAAAGAATCAGTGACAATGGTGCAAGGTGACAAATTGTTAGGGATTTAAAGCTTTGAAAAAGGCCTGCGAGCCAAAACGCGTCAGCAAACGGGGACTCTTTTTGGGAGGACCAAAGTCCCTTTAACAACTACTGGAAAACAGTCCCAAAAAATCCCTAACAATTTGTCACCTTGCACCATTGTCACTGATTCTTTGGAATCAACTTCTTTCTTACTTTTCACACTTGGGCTCCTTACCCCAAGCACAATACTCACCATTATGCTATCCATTATACTTGGAAAATTCTTTTTGTAAATAAATTATTATTTTATCCTTTGAAAAAAAGAAAAATATATCCTGTATTATTTTCTGTATATACCTTATATACATTGTATACTGTATACAAACACATCAGTACTTGCATCTACCTGCCCTTAAAGTCCCACACTTTAATTGGTTTGAGGCACCAAAAAACCCCCAACATATATATGCACTGTTACTGTAAAAATGACACTGGCAGGGAAGGGGTTAATTTTATTGGCGAGGGAGGGGTTAATGTATGCCTGGTGCTTACTGACGTGTGGGGGGGGGAGGTGATTGAGTGAGTCAGGGACAGATCGGATGTTCAGCTATGCTGAACACTGCGATCTGTCACTCCCTGTCCCTTTTACACAGGCGGGCGGATCTCCAAACTAGATTCCCTGACGATCGGGGAAGAGCAGCTGCGATCGCCGCCGCTCCTCCCCTGGCCCGACTCCCGCTGTGACTGAAAACATGTGGTTAAAGCCCAGTTCCTGTCCCAGTGCATTTTGGGGCGGTTCTGGTGGCCGAATTCCGAACTTTTACCGCAAAAAGTTTGGAATTTGGCCGAATATCGAACATCCAATGTTCGGGTCGAACTGATGGTCGACCCGAACCGTTCAATCATCCCTAGTAAGCTGTAAATTCCGCCGTTCTCTCCAGGAAACGGCGTGCATACCAACTATTTTCTACCAAGTTATTTTATTTAAAAAAAATTTTGTGCATTTTATTTTAAACATTTTTGTACATTTGAATTGTTGACACACAATCATGAGGGTATTTGTATTTTTTTATTTTTCAGAATACATTTTTATTAAAGTTTTAGTGCAATAACAATAGATTACATTCAACATTTTCAGTAAAACAACATTCAAGTCAACGGCATTTAAATAGTAATGAGTATCACGATGGCATTACTTTGTGGAGGATATCAAGCCAAAAGGCACGGGCATAGAAGCTACAACAACAGACCTAGCCTGTTCCCCAAGATCTTTCACATACGGTCCGGGAGAGACACGTAGGTCGGTGTTAAGACAGTATCAGCCCCGCCTTTGGGTTTAAATTAATAATTATCACAAGCAACAAAATCCGTCGGCTTACACTGTACTTATGGGTTTAACTGAGGAATAAGTACAGAACAAAAATTAATTGCATAAAAGAAAGACTGGGTTGGAGAGGTACAAAAGGGGAATATAACAGGTTAGTCAAGCCTCTAAGTTCGATGTCACTTATAGCCCACCTTCCACAGCGAGCTTCCAAAGGGACCAATTATGTTCATATGCGCGATTGTGTCCTTCTTTGTACGCCAGTGTGGGGAAGTCAGTTGTTTTCCATTTATGCATGATAGTTGATCTAGCGGCAAATAAAATATGCATGGCTTTAGATCTGTTTTTTTAAGGTATGAGGAAAACTGAAGTTCGAGTATGGTCTGTTCTACTGTTAGATTAATATGAAAGTCAGTGATTTTAGTTATCAATGTAAATACATCTCTCCAGAATTTGCATAGATGAGGACATGCCCATACCATATGTACCAAGGTCCCTACTTGTCCGCAACCCCTCCAGCATTGGTTAGAATTGTTTTTAGAAAATTTTGCTACCAAATAGGGAGTATAGTGCCACTTAGTGAGAAATTTGTGGGATAGTTCCCAATAGTTAAAGCAATGAGAGTGTTTATAGGTATGGGAAATGGCTGTCTTCCATTGGTGATCAGTAAAGGTTTTGCCTTGGTCCGCTTCCCATTTTTTGTGCAAATTTGTTTTAGAGAATTTGATTTTAGCATTCAGAATGTTATCAATCAAGGTGATACCCTTAGGTTTAGGGGGGTTTGTGTGCCAACATTTCCATATTTCCTCAGGGACTGGTGAAAAATCAGTAGTCAAGGTTTTTCAAAAGGAAGAAATCTGGATATATTTAAAAACATCTATGTGACGGAGATTAAATTGGGCACGGAGGTCCGAGTAGGGGATCAATTTGCCCCTGACGAGTATTTTGGCTAGGGTGTAAATACCCTTCTGTTCCCACTCAGAGATATATTTGGTATAGTCCAGCATAGGGAGGTTAATTGAATTGGGATTTTGAGAGAAGCATTTGTGCTCAGCGGGGAGTAGACAAAATGTGATCATGCCTGTAGTGTGGCATGTATGGTGGGGTGAGTAATATTTTTAGTAATACCTGTAACATTTGGGGCTAGTAGTAGGGAAGCACGGATTTAGAGGTCATCCAAGTGAGTTCCAGCTTTCACCACCGTTTTTGGGTATCTGATCGGAACCAGTCCCTGATTTGATCCAAGACTGCTGCTGTGTGGTAGTCTTTTAGCTGTTCAATTTCCTTTGCAAGTTAGAGAAAAAGGAAGGTGGCACTGGTATCGGGAGTGTCCAAAAAACATAAAGTATTTTAGGCAAGATTAGCATCTTTTACGCTGCCAAACGTCCTGACCAGGATATATAAAAACTTTGTAGTTTGGAGAGATCCTGTGAGATAGTTGACATTAATGGGGCGTAGTTGGTTACGTAGAGTTCTGAGAGTGGGTGTGTGAGTTTTATACCTAAATATGTTAGCGGGCCTGTGGTCCATGGATAAGGAAGCATAGTTTTTAGCAGTGATGCTAAAGTGATGCTGAAGCGGCATCGTCGTTGATACCGAGAGCGTTAGATTTAGAGGCATTGACAGCGTATTTGTATTTTGACACATGAGGGATATATAAACATTAACCTTCCTAGCGGTATTCCCTAGTGTGGCTCGGGGTTAATAGTTCAGTGCTAAAAGTGGTAACCCCGAGCCACACTCGGGATTACCCCAGAATGATACTCACCTTCCCATGCGATCCCCCGCAGTCCTCCCCAGCCTTCCTCCAACCGTCCTCTCGCTGTCCTTTTGCTGTGTGTTCAGCCAATGCCGGCACCTTCTTCCGGTTCCCTTCCCTGTGAACGCTGCGTCGCAGGGGGTGGAACCAGCGGGAGATTAAAAAAAAAAATAATGACATGATACAGTGTAATCTGTTAGGATTACAATTTTGTATTATGCCATTTCACCTAGAGGCTTTTCCAGTGCCCTGCCTGTACTTTTTGCGGTACTTTGTGCCTGGAAAATTGATAACGTCCATGGCATCCAAAAAGCGTTCTTTTAGCTCAAAAATGCTTTTGGATGAGCTGTAAAACAGCGATGGAGAATCGGAAATATTTGAAGAACTGAGCGATAGCGATTCGTGGGAAAATTCGTCATCAGGTACTAAAAGTGACAACAGCGACGATTCTGCGACTGAGCTCAGCGATGTGCGGACTTGGTGCTTTATTGACTGCGGTACGGATCAAGCAGCGCCCCCAAGATTCCCATTTACTAGAGCACCTGGTATGAAAGCAGACGTTGACCATGACAACCCCTTGGCATACCTACAATTATTTTTGACCGATGAGGTTAATGAAAAAATAGTTACCAAGACCGACCGGTACAAAGAGCAACAATTGGCTACACACCGGAAGTTTGCAAGATGCAGGAAGTGGGAACCAGTGAGCAAAGATGACATTTGGAAATTTCTGGGCCTAATAATTCTTCAAGGAGTGGTGGGGAAACCCCTGCAGAAGTGGTATTGGACAACCAATACATTATTTGCCATTCTTTGGCACGGTCATGTCAGACTACAGATTCTCCCTCATGAAATATCTTCACTTCGAAAACAATGAAGAATATGATGAAATGTATTATTATTATTAAATTATAATTCATGATTTCGTGTTTTAAACTTTATCATACCCGAGATGTCTACTAGACTCTTGTTTGGACAGATTTAAGTGAGTTATTCCTAAGAATTACAGGCCTAAAATATAAAACAACATATTTCCATGCAAAACAATGTACCGCTTTTAGCACAAAAATTCTGACATAATCAGACCGCCAGGGAGGTTAACTAATATAGGCAGCACAAGTACTATCACTATTTCGAGCAGCGCCTCAAATTTTAATTATTTATATTTGTTTTTGGAATTTCCAAAAATGTATGGCAGCTGCAGGGTGAAATTATTATTAGATACACATAGGAGGCGCCCTTTTTCTTTGTTCAATGTTTTATAACTTGATTGAGATAATTCTAATGAGACATATTACATCTTTATTATATCAGTTTGGTATTCACTAATAGTCCCAAGTCAAAATTCCAAATAACTTTCATTAAAAGTAATTGGGATTACTTATAATGACCTAATTAATTCACTTTAAATTGCACAGCTGACTCACTTATAATCATGTTTTTTATAATATATTTGTGAACACAGACTCCTAGCAACAATTTTCTCCAATATTGATGACAATAAACTTGTATGATTCCTCCTAGCTTTGCTTTTTTTTTCACTATTGATATTTTTAATTGCATGCAGTGCTACTGTGTTCACCAAAATGGCTTATGACTATCAACACTTTCATAAATTATAGAAAGAAAGGGGCATGATCTGGGGTATAGACAATGACTAAACCTCCATCCCTAATGAATATGCATAAAGAAGAACAATAGTTCAATAATTATGTGACTTTGAATGAGGTAAGTCAATTACTAGATATCAGGATAATATGGATACACAGAATAATAAGTATTTTATTGAATAATTCATGGTTTACACAATCATATAAATATAAATATGAAAACATACACATATCAAAGACGAGACAGGGAGTATACAAATTCATATAAATTATTAAAATAGTAATAAATACATTGTCAAAAAAGTATTATATAACATAAACAACATGTAATTAATCTCCAAATGGTATGTCATCATTTCTTGTAGGCTCTACGCGTTTCATGGCTCTACGTCTACTCGTCAGGAGCTAGTTAAAAATTAGGTCTGTAAATGTAAACTAGTATTAGAATACTATAATCTCACATTAGGAATATAACAGATTGCTCCAAAATTATAAATATAGAATCCAGCTACTTACTATAGTAACCCAATGACTCTGGAAGATCGACCCAGGAGCAACTGTCTCACCTGGGGCTGAGGTGGGTATTGGCCGAGGTCAGCACATAGGGCAGAGGAGATGGGGGGAGTTGGCGAAATAGCCCAGCAGAGGGGGCAGATAGGCCCGACACCAGGATATCCAAAATAATAAGCACACATTGTGATCAATTGATCTGAGAAAAAGAGGGGGTTTTTATTAAAATTATATATAGGTTATAAATAATGTGTAATAATTGTAAATAGAAAAATATAATTTTAGGTGAGTAGGAATGTGGTCACATGTATGAAAAAAGGAAAGCCAGGTGATCTACCACCATGTAGAAAAAATTTAAAAAATAGAAAACATGAATGCCCAAAGTGTATCAAGTGAGAAAGGAGTAAAGGAAGGGAAACCAAATAGGAAATGAGGCATAAAAACCTCAAGAGATAAAGAAGTGTTGAACACATACCAAGTACCCGACAAGTGAAATATCACAGTGAAAAGTGTTGTAAGTGTGAAGTAAAACAGCTTACCGAAGGTAGAGTATAGTAGTGAAAAGAGCTGCACAGATGACAACAAAAGCAAATCGACCACCTGAGAGGGACAGAGTGAAATATAGATGGCGTCCTGGCCCCTCACAACTAAGGAAGATCGAACGGTTCGGGTCGACCATCAGTTCGACCCGAACATTGGCTGTTCAAAATTCGGCTGAATTCTGAACTTTTTGCGGTAAAAGTTCGGAATTCGGCCACCAGAACTGCCCAAAATGCAATGGGACAGGAACTGAGCTTTAAAAGCCCGTGATTGGACCAGAAAGGTTAGTAAAAGCCAATTGAGGGGGCAGGAGTCTGCTAGGAATGTGATTGGAGTGACTACGGGGTCCAGAGGTCAATCAGTATTGAATACGCCCCCCAGTATATAACATAGCCCCGTCAAACCTCTAGCACTGTAATACAGGGGCTGTGGAAGAGAGTGGAAGCATTTGTGTTACTCCTGCTGTATGGAGCTGTTCTTTTAGTGTGAGGAAAGGGATATGCAGTGTAGTTAGGGTACTATATACCACTATAGTTAGATTAAATAATCTAGTTTCTGTAGGGATACCTTTAAGTGTCAGGGTGACCGTAGTGTAGTTTAGGTGACCTGACTCTACCATGTCAAGGTGACCGTAATATAGTTTAGCTGACTCTGCCTGAGGCTGCCATACCAGGGTGACCGAACCCTTCCATGTCAGGGTGACCGTAATGTAGTTTAGCTGACTCTGCCTGAGGCTGCCATACCAGGGTGACCGAACTCTTCCATGTCAGGGTGACCGTAATGTAGTTTAGCTGACTCTGCCTGCCATACCAGGGTGACTGAACTCTTCCATGTTAGGGTGACCGTAATGTAGCTTAGCTGACTCTGCCTGAGGCTGCCATACCAGGGTGACCAAACTCTTCCATGTCAGGGTGACCGTAATGTAGTTTAGCTGACTCTGCCTGCCATACCAGGGTGACCGAACTCTGCCATGTCAGGGTGACCCCACTATGCAGATTTTGGGTTAGGGGTATATATATATATATATATCAAAAAGTAAAACACACCAAACACACTGATACATTGCAAAATAAATTCACATTAGTATGCCCCCCAGTGCCCTTTCCTGCATTTTTACTGTACTTTTTTATGTACAGTATATGTGTATATATATATATATATATATATATATATACACACATATATATATATATGTACCCCTATTCAGAAGTTCAGATGTCATGCCTGCCTCCAAATGCCCAAAAAAAACCTGAAAAATGCCTGAAACAAAGACGCCCAGGTGTGAAAGGAGGGTAACACCATCCCTGCGCTACTGAAATTCTAAGAAAAATAATCTGTTTTTTTCTGGTTCTGGACATGCTACAGAGCTGAAACTTCACAGGTACACTTTTTAGACCCCCCAGACACTAAATCCAAAGAAATCAATTTTTTTTTCAATAATTTTTTTCAATAATTGGCTCTCTATCAAAAACGAAAATTTTTAAGAACTTTTTTTGTGTGATTAATAGTCCCTGGGGCATGACCCAGAACCCTAGGCACTTTTTAGGGGCATTTATTGGGTTTTAGGGCTTCAAAATGGTGTTTTTTGATTACCGAAGTTCGGGTCCCATTGATTTCAATGGGGTTCTGGAATCCAAATCGAACTTTCGGGAAGTTCGGGTATTCTGGCCGAACCAAACTTTTTAAAAGTTCGATCATCCCTACTCACAACTCAAACTCCCACTGACTAGGGCATAATCCCGCCAGCGCCATGTGGATGCACTAATGTAGGGCGGGGAGGGATGATCTCATATCCGGCGCACCACGCCGGAGACGAGTCACCAGCCCAACCAAGGCGTCAGAGAGATGGGAAGGATTGCCCCAACAATGCGATACAAAGAGATTGCGGGTGGGGCAACTAAACATGGCGCCGATACATCATGTGGCCACACCCCACCCACATCCCGGATGAGAACAGAGACGGGGCAGGGGAGGGTGTGCCAAGCCGTGCATCGCAACCCTAGGAAATTGGCAGGCCAAGGGGGGGATAAAAACTTCCCTAGATAAATAGTTGTCAAAAATACCTTTACAGGTGTTAAAAACAAAAACAAAAAAAAATTGTAATACAGAAAAAAATAGTCAGAGTTGTCACAAGTGTAATACAGTATTTGACATAGAAAGGAGCAATATGTTATATATTCCTACTAGCTATACAGCACCCTATGTCTTCCACCCAAATAATACATAGAAAGAAAGGGGCATGATCTGGGGTATAGACAATGACTAAACCTCCATCCCTAATGAATATGCAGAAAGAAGAACAATAGTTCAATAACTATGGGACTTTGAATGAGGTAAGTCAATTACTAGATATCAGGATAATATGAAATCACAGAATAATAAGTATTTTATTGAATAATTCATGGTTTACACAATAATATAAATATAAATATAAATATGAAGACATACACATATCAAAGACCAGACAGGGAGTATACAAATTCATATAAATTATTTAAATAGTAATAAATACATTTGTCAAAAAATTATTATATAACATAAACAACATGTAATTAATCTCCAAATGGTATGTCATCCTATCTTGTAGGCTCTACGCGTTTCGTGGCTCTACGTCCACTCGTCAGGAGCTAGTTAAAAATTAAGTCTGTAAATGTAAACTAGTATTAGAATGCTATAATCTCATATGAGGAATGTAACAAATTGCTCCAAAATTATAAATATAGAATCCAGATACTTACTATAGTAAGCAGGGACTCTGGAAGACCACCCCAGGAGCGACTGTCTCACCCAGGGCTGAGGCAGGGCTGGGGTGGTCTTCCAGAGTCATTGGGAAGCTTGCCCTCACTCGACATCCTGTCTGTGAAGATCCGGGACTGGATCATTTTCCCCGCTGCCGGCGGGTCCGGTAAGCGGGGAAAAGTACTGGGTGCGGTTATGTTTTTAGCATTGGGCCAGCAGCTTTTTTCACTTTTAAGCCTTAGCGCGAGATTTCTATCTTTTCTAAGTGCATCATTTCTATATTGACTGTAGTTTATTGCTTATGATATCAAATTCCATATAGTTTACTACTTATAATATTTTTATGTCTGAAGTTTTCTTTTGACAATTGAGTCTTTTAGATGGGAGTTGATAGTGTTAGTCTGTATTTTTGTCAATGTTCAAATTTAATGAAATGTAAAATGTGATTTTCAAGTTGAAGAAAGGAAACAAGTGTAGCAAATAAGGACAAATCGAAAATTGACAACAGGGTAACAAAAGCCAACAAAGGAATTAAGCCAGGCATAACTACTTCAAATGTAGTCAGAGAGACCTCCTGAGGTTGCAGTTGATTAAAGCTTGGATTAGACATGGCAAGAGTTAAGAATAAAAGCCCAAATCAAATAAAGTGTAGAAATGAGCTTGCTTGATTTTGTGATGTGGCTAAATGTGGATTTATGAATCAGAAGATTACTTTAAGGTTTATTTATACTATGTTGAATGATTATTTAACACAGCTGGTGAATTAGACCAATTATTCAGAGGCTTATTCAACAAGACTGTGATGCACAATGATGGTGTGCATAATGCAGTAATCTATTAGTTATTTTTTAAGTTACTGTGGTTAGGTGACCTACACAAATAATTTGATTGCATAGTATGTATATTGTTATGCAGTAAAATTAATTTTACCATTAACTTACTGACTTGGACACCTTTATGTTTCTTATAATACAATCAGCAACGTGTGCGCTCTTCATCTACAAGCATCATATAACACATATAGCACTGTATATAGAAAAGGTGGCCATATCTCAATCACTCATTTTCAATAATCCAAGAGTGTTTCCCGTAAAAACAAAAAAGGTTAATCCTATCTCTACTTCTACCTGAGTAGGTCAGGTTGGTCAAACATCAGGAGCTACATTGATTATTAGAACTGTTGCGCATCGTTATTACACCCCCTTTTTTACTTAGTCTTTACAGTAAGAGTTAAAATACAGAGGATTTGTGCGTGACTTCACTAGACAGAGTGCCTCATGCACACTCTTTATAATTCTTTCCTGCTATACATCATAAGGTGGCACCTTTCTGCCACTCCTGCTTATTGCAAGAGACATGGAGTCTTACCTAAGTTTTTTCTTGCTGCAACAAACAGTGACCTGGTCACCTTCAACTATTTCAATTTTCCCCTGCTTCATGCATCTGGTTTGTTTTAACTTTGGGTTCAAGGTTGGTTGTCTTTATAACACTGAACATCATAACTGGAAACTCTTCTGAACAGCATTACATCAACCATCAGGAAGGAACCCAGAGGTCTTGCTGGAAAGAAAAGTAGAAACAATTCTGTCCTCCCTTCCTTTTTCAGCCTTCTCCCTATTTGAAGGTAGACTGTCTCAGTAACATGGATATGGATCTCCAAGTCTTTGAATTTAACAAAAAAAGTGGACATGTTTGTCTGCAGATGAAGAAGTCCTTTGGTAGATGCAGTGGATAATCAGGTGGCTCTGTAGGATCAGCATAACCTGATCTATGCCATTCCTCCTCCAAAACCTCCTTATCTGCTACGGGTTTGAGTCAGAGGGCGGTTTAATCATAGGTCTGGATTGACCCAGGCAGAGGGAGGCTGCTTGGTCTATGCGTACTATGCCATTGTGCTCCCCTTTCCTTTACTGGGTACGTGGAACGCTGAGAGGCTATTACATCTGCTTGGGGCAGTCCGCCTAGCGATCCAGTGGCAGCAGTACGGCGAGGCTTTCCTGTCATCTCTGACACCAGTCAGCCCATTAGTGGATGGAACCTTTATTATGCTCATTATCCTTTGAGCTCTGGTAAGCCTGATGTGAGCTCTATGCATGTGGCACCGTGTGTGGATTTAGGCACGCAGAAGTGGTGTTTGATCTCCTTTCCACACTGGACACCCCTTTACTTGCATGCACATTCAGCTATATGATTGTTGTTGGTCCTGTTGATGTCACAATACATGCTGGTTTATTTTGGCTTGGGTCATACCTATGATTAATATATGCTGGTTTATTCTAGCCTAAGTTTATCAAGTATATTAGTTTAGCGCAGCTCTCTCTTTACAGATGTGGTAATCTGATATATTCTTTGATATCGTCCAAGTGGGAGAGTGAAACGCATCAACGTATTTCCGGTGCAAGAGCCATTGACGTCACTTCCTGGTGTACATGCAACGTGCGTTCCTGGAACCAACCAGTGTTAGATGGCGCTTTTTATTTCTTCTACATGCAGCACTTAGTTTTTTCTCTTCTAAGTAGGTTTCTCTTATGGCTAATAAATGAATAACCTTAATGGCTTCACCATGCAAGTTATTTATTCCCTTTGAGCAACAACCACCGCAAGGGGTAATAGCCACAGACTATCAGCCTGGAGGAATTTGACTCACAGTAAAGGGGTCACCGGTTCTGCAGTCCTAAAGCAAATATCATCAAGGGGTCATAGTCATACAAAATCAGCCTGGAGGAGGTCTTGCTTGTGTTCATATCGGTCTCAAGCCTTTTATGATCCTTATGTGGAGGATCCATCATTTCTGGTGAGTAGGGTTCTTGAAAGGGATTGAGACACTCTGCACTGGCAATTAGGAGCACTCCAGCACATTGAGTTTTCAGCACTAGCGGCACAATTATTTCTATATTTTATATTGGAATTTTATTGCACATTATGTTGGACTTTTCTTAGCACTAGTAGCACATTTCAGAGTATTACACTTTTTAAGCACTTGTGCACTTGGTTATGTAGTAATTATATACAACATATCTATGCATTTCAATTTTTTTGATAATTAGTTTGACACATATGAGAGGTAATATTTTTTGGCAATTTTTTGTAAGCGCTGTGGTTTTTGTTTTGCACAGATGTGGTAATCTGACTTGATCAGACCATTGGCATATGCTCCATGGGTTCTTCCTTATCAAATGTAACTTCTGTCCCAATGACCAGCTTGACCATCCTGCTTTGTGGTTACTGGTGTTAAAGGCAAAGCCTATATGTTGAGGCATATGGGCCTTTCTGATTTCCACAATTTTAAAAGCCAGGAAGTCCACTTCTTTGATTATGACTTTTTATGGGCTGTTTCTTATGTATCTCCCCCTGTGCACCCACCTGTGTCTCTGTTTATATTCACTCACAAATGTGTTTTCCTTGTTGCAATCACCTCTGCAGGGCATGTGTCTGAACTGGCAGCTTTGTCCTGTAAGAAACGTTTTGTGGTCTTCTCTCCTATGGCAGTTTTGGCCTTTTACTTTAACCAGTACATTATCCTTTCATCTTTTTGCTGGCCCCAGTACACCAGATATCAGATTTTCCTTCATTGTCTGGATGTTGTTTGAGCTGTGCATGTGTACTTTTCAGCCGCAGCCTCCATTAAAGAGACAGACTCTCTCTTTGTCATTGTTGATGGTCCCTCTAAAGACGCACCAGTTTTTCATTTCAACATTTCTCAGTGGCCCAGTCAAATCATCATTCAGACTTATGGCCTTAAGGACCTTTCCTGTCCTGGCACAATCTATTAGATATTTGCGTGGACTTTTTAGCATAGCACAATTGTTTCCCAGGCTGCCAGATGGTCTTTTCTTCATGAATTCTCCAAGTTTTATCAAGCCGTTGCTCTAGCCCATTCTAATACAAGCTTTGAGCACAAGGTATTTTTCTTTTGCTGTAGGCAATCCACAGTTTGTTTTATGTTGGGCCTATTTGTAATTTGTTTGCTGTGTTGCTCAACTCTCATTTGGACTGCTTTTGGATGTGCCACATGTGTCTGAATCTTGTATCCCTCAATGAAAAAGAAAACAGGATTTGTGTACTCAACATAAACACCTTTACTTGGAGTTAATTGAGGGATCTCCCATCCTTTATTTGTGATGTTGTTATCACTGCTTTGTTACAAAACTGAGTGATGCTGGGAGTGGGAGGAGTTATGCCAGGCTGTTCACAGTTTTATTGTGTGTCATTGTCCAAATACTCCTGTAGGTGGCAGTATAACCCACATGTCTTTCAATCATGTGCCCCTCAGTGACCTCCAAGAAAAGGATTTTATAGTGGATTAAAAATTCCTGTTTTTCTAGCCTAAAACTTCACAGGCTATATGTGACAGTACTAACCGTAACTATGAGTGAAAGACAGATAATTAATGGTTTGGATTGCTTCAATATTTTTTAAGCAATATCTTCATATAGAAATATGAAGATTTAACACCACCTTACACAGTGTATTCCATGCTTGGCTGTGAGAGAGACACACAGACTGTCATTCACAGACTTCCCTATTGTTTGTGTATTGGGAGGTAATGTGTATTGTGTTAAAGTTTTCCTGTCTCATTGTTAATTGTTAATGACCTCACATTGTTCTGTCCAGATGGCTAGATAATTTGTTTAGTTCCTGTGTACACTTTCATCTGCATATGCTTCTGTAATCAGGCAGAGGGGAGGGATTGTGTACCATGTATGGGAGTGTAAAACTCTGTTTTTATTGGATTGTGAATGTCATGTCCAGTTCTCCACAAGGTCCACCTGGGCGGTAACCTTGTCGGGGAAAACTGTATAAAAGTCGGTTTCTTGTTCAGTAAAGAGTTCTAGTTCACCCTCAATCTAGAGTCCTGTCTCCTATTGGGGGGATAGGCTACAAGGGATTGCTATGGTCTTCCATACTACCTTGGATAATCACTAAGCTCTTGTAAGAGCTTGTGTAGAACTTGTTCCTGCTGCCCTCTCTGGGGAAAGAGAGGTTCACCCACGGGAACCTGGAGCCTTGTCGTAGGTCCAGGGTGGGTAAGAGACAGCGGGACCCTAACCAAACTGTGGCGGTTCGTGGGGTCTGATGTGGTTACGGTGTCTGGTGGAGTGCTTGGAGCCCTCTGGAAGCATTAGGAGCATCCGTCAATGGAGGTACTCGGTCGGGGTGTCGGTTGATTCGTTACACTATAAACCCTAATTACTTCAGTAAGTCACAGACAGACACAAAATGCAAAGTTTGCAAGTCAGTACAGCCTTACTTAGATGAATACACCAGTCAGGGCCAGGGGGCAGGATAAGCAGTTGTCCTGGGCATAGTGTTTTCATGTAAGGCAAGGGGTGCCAGAGACAAGCAGCACTCTCTTCATTACAAGGACCTGCAGAGGGTGACGCAGGAGCATGTGATCAGGTAAGGACCATCAATTCAGGGGGTAAAGGAGGTTATTAGCATTGCTACTGACCAGCAATGCAAGGAGAAAGGTCGGGGGCATCAAAAGAACCACCAATGGCCAGCATTGCCAGGTAGTGGTAAGGTGGGTAAAAGCACTGCCACTTATCAGCAGCAAAGGAGGGATTAACAGTAAGTATCTCCAGACCCCAATGCTAGGGGTTATTATTGTGCCCACTGACACATGCAGGGGAGTATTATTGAAAGCACTTACACCTTTTCTAAGGGGCTATTTTTATGTTCACTAACACCATTTATTGCAGTCACTGACACAAATGATGGGGGTTATTTATGCAGTTCCTGACACCAATGCTGGAAGTTAATATTGTGTCCTCTGACATAAATGCTGAGGGTTTATTGTTTGGGTTGCTGACACCTTTGCTGACACCAATGCTGGAGGTTATTATTGTGGTCACTGACACTAATGCTGGGGTTATTATTTTTTCCATTGAGACCAATACTAATGTTAAGAGTTAAAACGGTATTAAACCCCAACCTAAAAATGTAATGTATTGTTTTATTATTTAGGCTTTTTCCCTTTTTTTTCACCTGGTGATTTGGCCAGTAACACACCCCCTGTATTAGAGTGCCCCCACTCTGGATGATTGATCACAGGGGTCACCTTTGGACAGCTGCATTGTCAGTCAGAAAGGGGGGGGGGAGTTAGATGTACTAGCAGAGTTAAATATACGAACAGACCAAACTCCATTTCACAGTTTATAAGCAGCTACAGCAAACATTTTTTTTTCTTTAGGTACAAAACTTTTACATAAAAAAAATAAAAGCTGATCATTGTAAACACCCCTGTTAGTGCTGTTAGTGTTAAATGGTGTGTCTCATCCCTGTAACTGATACATTCTGCAAGAGAGCTTGTTCTTATGAAAAACAGCAGACTTACTAGCTAGATCACCAGATGAATATAAAGGAAAGAATGCCTAAAAAACAAAGTTAATGCAGCCATCACATCTAAGATTTGGGTGTGCAATTCTGGCAAGCATTGTCTGGCAAGAATTGCATTGTGGGAAAATGGGAGTTACTAAAATAGCAGAGAGGTGATTTTTAGCTAAAAACACAAAAAAACTCTAACGCCAAAAAACTCTAACAAACGCTGAAAAACGATGAAAAACGCAGAAAAACGCCAATGCAAAAAAGCTTAAAAAAACGCTGAAAAACTCACTACACAGCTACTCGTTTTTATAATGTCCAGTGTGTATGAGGCCTAATTGTTAACAGCCCACCAAATGCAGAAGCACACACACATTTTTCCAGACGACAAACAACTGACGATAAATGCAGTAAAATATGTGCAGGTATGTCCCACAAGCTACTTTTCCACAAGTAGCACAATTTACATGTTTTTGAGGGTCTGTAGGCAGGGGTATTATCAGAATCTGGAAGCCCCCTTTTACAAAGGGGCCCCCAGATCCTGCCCCCCCCTATGTGAATGAATTCACCCCCCCCCCAAAAAAGTCTATTGTTCCAAAAGACAAAGAGACAGTTTTTGACAAGTTTATCAACTGAAGAATGTCCCCCCGTTGTAGCTCCAAGGTGTCTTTTACCTCCGGTGCGGTAGTCTTTGTCCGGTTCCCCCCCCCCCACTGTCTCCTCCTCTCCTCTTCCCCCCCCGCTGTTTTCTTCCTCCGATCTTCTCCCCACGTGATGTCTTCTCACTTCGCCGATTTCTTCTTCTTTTTCTTCCTCCTCCACTGCCAACCCGCTCAAAAAAAAAAAAAATGATTCTGCTTCCTAGACATTGGCTCCCATGGTTATGTCAGCAACGGTGTCTGCCAGTTCTTATATAGCTATAGGGCGTGGCCATCTGGTGATGTCACATGGACACCCCATCCCCTTGTTATGGCACTGCCCATGACATGATGGGATGGTGACATAACAAGGGGTGGGCCACGCCCTATAACTATTTAAGAACTGTCAGACAGTGTCGCTGACATAACCTTGGGAGCCAGCACCGGAGCAGCACCATGTTTTTTTTATTTGTAGTTGTTTGGTGGAGGAAGAAGAAGAAATTGGTGAAGGGAGAAGACATCACCGGTGGGAGAAGATAGCTGGAGGAGAAGACAGGAGAAAGAAGACAGAGGGAGGTGAAGACTGGAGTAAGAAAACAGCACCGCAGGAAGATGACACCTTGAAGCTACAATGGGTGACATTCTTCAATCAAGAAACGACTTATCAAAAACCGTCTTTTTGTTTTTTGTAACACTATCCCAAACTCATTCACATAGGGGGGGTGGGATCTGGGGGCATGTGGCCTGGTATGGTCCAGGAGGGGGGCCACTCGCTCGTCCCCCATTTCCTGAGCTGCCAGGCTGCTTGCTCAGATAAGGGTCTAGTATAGATTTTGGAGGGACCCTATGCCATTTTATTTATTTTTTTCAATTTTGGCGTGGGGTTCCCCCTCAAGATCCTCAGAGCACAAGTCGCATCCTGACTTATATTAAAATCAATGGGCTGAAATTGTGCCCAAGTCAAACCAAAGTAGTGCAGGAAGCATTTTCAAAGTGGGACCGACACATGTCATACCAGTTAAGATGGCTCTCATGAGGAACCTTTGATTTTGACATGTCATGGGACTTGTGCTCTGGAAGTCAGAGCACATGTTGGATCAGTGTGAACTGTCCCTCAAGGAGATTTGACAATCAGATTGTAAAGAATTAGGTGAAAGGTGGTATTCTAATGAGAGAGGTGTATTCCACAGTGCGGTCCACAGTGGTGAACACACTCTGTCATGCCCTCTTCTGTGATGCAACAAGTGAAGGCTTCTGAGAGATGGCCTACAGAACTACAGAAAGGGAAAGCTGTCACAAGCTACAGGAAGTGATGGATCCTGAAAACCCTGTTCAAAATTACAAATAAACTGACAAGATTGTAAATATCCTGCGGACAAGGTAAGTGAGAGAAAAGCACTTTGGGGTGGCTGGGCCAGAAATGGCATTGGAAAACGTTTCTATTTACTATGAAAACTGAAATTCTACCCAAAAATGTGAACTTAAAGCTCAATCTTTGGCAGACAGCTACATACACAGCTGAAACACACATATGTGAGTTATTTTAATAAGCAAAATATTTGTAATTCTGTTATCCTAACCTCCTGATTTTAGCAGCTCCTTCAGAAAACACTGACAGATTATGGACCACTGTAGCTTGGCATCACCCCACCTCACTGGATAATAAAGGAGCATGTCAATACCATGCCAACTTTGTTATATGTTCTTTCTTCCTGTCAGTAAGCTACCAGTGACATTTCAACAGGACCATACAATGTAATGCAGGTTTCCTGTTGGCTCTCTTCTTCCTTATCTGAGTTCTGCTATGCAGGGAGTTATATGAAGCTGAAATAATGTATACTTTTGTAGCAGAAAAAAAATTATTTTTGGTTGGACTAATCTTTAAAAGCACATTGGTATTTTACAGATGCCTCCTGTACTAGATCTGTGATTTTTGAAAGAATCATGATTGAGCCCTGAACCCTAACTAATAGAAAAAATGTAGACAGATGAATAATGTAAAATGGTATTGTTTCATTCAGTGCATGAGAAGCAAAACAAATAAGAAATGTTTGACATTTTTGCTATAACCATTCAAAATTTTGTAATGCATCACTGAGTAATGCAGATCCTATTGTCTCTATTTTATTTCATGTTCTATGGTAAAATAATCACCAGCTTTTGGAAAAGAATAAAATGTTAAAATAATGCTTCTAAAGTACCTCATTGTGTTTTTGGCTGTACTTCCAGTGTTTACAATATCAACCCTGATAACATAATTTGTTTAAGTAGCTTTTTGACACATGTTTCTCCTTTCTCCCATTTGCTACAGGCCAATAAAACTGGAACAGAATACACTACCAAAAGCATAATTAGGATTCTTATGGCAATGTCCCCTGAAATGTGTTTCATTCACTGGCCTGCAGTTTAATCTTTTCAAAATGTGCTTTTGAAAAGTGAATATTGCTTAGGTGTTGGGACTGTATCAATGGTACACTCCAGTCAATATTGAAAAATTGGGAACACATTTAAAGAAATAAAGTTGCATCTAATGTAGCACCAGATGTTTTAGTTTAAAATGATAAAAGTACACTACTACTGTCTCCTGGTGACCCTTATAAAATATTATGTACTTATAGATGCATTGGATTA